>NC_135784.1:155713593-156015815 GCF_051106095.1 Pogona vitticeps | reverse complement strand
GGGAGGGGGGAAAAACATACCCAAACAATGTATTTAACCATCCTGGCAAAAGCTAAAGGAAGTCTGTCCTGGATTGTACGCGACACAGTATTATCCTGCAAGACCTTTGTGGCACTGAAGCTCAGGGCGAACACACCCATATTTACAGCACACTGTGTACTGTATGATGTCCTGTGCCAAGAAACTCCAACCTATCTACACGGGCGGAAAAACAAAGTCATACCAGGTTAATCCAATTCTTGAATTGCACAACTTCTATAAAACTGGAAGCAAAACAAACCTTTTTCACTCCTCCTCCCGGCTTTTTGCTCCTTTCTCCTCCCCCAACACAGTGGCCTCATTTTTCCCCCTGCTGTGTTCCTTATGGGTTTGCATTTCACTTCCAAAGAGTTGTGGTTTTTTTAAAGGCTATATCCTTCATACATTTTCTTTCTATTCCCAAAATGCTTTATTTTATTTTATTTTTTAAAAAAGGGAGAAAGCAGCTTAGGGAAGGTTGATGAATATGAAAGATGCCCAAGGTTATTTGGGCACATTTCTCCACTTGCGATAGGGGAACCGCTTTGATAAGATGAAAGGCTGAAGATAATAAAAGCCCAACTCTAAACTCGGGAGAGCTAGCTGCATAATTGTTTCCAGGAGGCACCAATCTACACAAGGAGTTTCCAAAACCTTTATTTCCCCCTTTACTCATATATAAAGGGAAACACACACATACATCGTACATGTATGTATTTGCCAGCTTCCCATTTAGAAATGGGAATGCTTAAGCATCTGCAAGTAAGAACATTATTAACTTTTGATTCCTTTAAAGCTTTTCTGTTGCCCACTAAGCTGTTCCAATGCCCCTGATTCTTTATAACCACAGAGAACTGTTCTAAAGTTGCTTGCATTCTGGTGGAATGTCATCTGGGAGGGGCATCTCACCTGGCCAGTGCAGAATGAAGCACTGCCGGCCCCTGCTCAGATAATGGGCCATCAGAGCCATCTCTACAGATGCCAACTGGTGCCTCATCTAAATTGGTAAGCCTCCCATTGATTTCCACTGGGAAACCAAAATGACTGCACTGATGTACATGGAAGTTGGAAAGATGGAAGACCCAAAAGATGAGTTTGAGCCTGCTAAATTTCAGACAGCTATCTTATACAGTAATAATCTTAGAACTGCAGAGCTGGAAGGTACCCTATAAATCATAAAATCCAGCCTTTTTTTAAGGAGGCGCAATGGGGAACTGAACTCCCAACCTCCGGTTCTGCAGCCAGATAACTAAATCACTGAGCTATCCAGTAGTCCTATCTTCATGAATCTGCGTAAGAGGCACCTTAAAGTTTGCCTTGTTTGCTTGCTTGCTTGCTTGCTTGCTTGCTTGCTTGCTTGCTTGCTTGCTTGCTTGCTTGCTTGCTTGCTGGAAGGAAGGAAGGAAGGAAGGAAGGAAGGAAGGAAGGAAGGAAGGAAGGAAGGAAGGAAGGAAGGGCTGAAACAATGTGTGTACCATTTGGTTTTGATTTGGGGATTCAGATTTGCATTCATACAGTTTCCTGCATGCCTTATCCTTGTAGAATACTAGATGCTTTCTTTTGTAATTACTCAGTAGAGGATGCTGACCTTGTTCGGAGTCATTACCAGCTACTAGCAAATGTGCTTTTGTAATCCCTAAAGCATATTGCAAATTAGTCCTCCAATACTTTTCTGAAGAGCAGCAGCAACATCTACTATTGCGAATACTAGTAGTCATAAATCATAAAACAATATTGGCATTAGTTTCTGTAAGTTATTAATAGTTTTGTGAAACACTGGAAAATGCATTCTTCTTCGAGCAGGGAGAGATGTTATTTGACAAGAACCACCTTCTCAAGAAGCACACTCACTAGAGAAATCCAATAATAGTATCAGTAGTTGACTATACAAATTGGGGAAGGAGTCTCCATTAGCTCTTCATATTAAAGACTAATGGCACTGCCCCACAGTCCACAAAATCCCTCCAGGCATCTCAAAATATCTTTTCCTCTTAATACTGTGCATCTATGCTAGGTGTGGGTTTTTACTCCAGGACCTTCTTCTTTCTGACCACAAACTTCCCCACAGCCCCACATGCTTGTTTTGTAGCATCAACTGGACTGCAGCCAGAAACTCCTTAAAGGAGAATGAGGTTCCTCCAAAGGCAGCTACCATTTTGCACAAAGACAGGCCAACTACTCTTCCTTCAACACTGCTTAGCAAGACAGCACAGTTTTACAGAGAGATTGGAAATAATCTGTTGAGAATTTATTTGTTGCCTCCTAATCTGTTAACATTTTCTACATTTTTAATTTGTTATTTTAATAGTTAAACCTCAACTCTGTTATTTTTTAGTAACAATTGTTCATTACTGGCCGTTTTTAATCATTTTAAATTAACGTCTAAAATGGCAAAAACTTTTAACTATTTAATGAACCAATGATCAAATTACTTAATTGCTTTATTTTGCACATTCATTTTATTCATTGGTATTTATCAGTTCATTAATTTATTTTGCATTCTTTTTAGAGTGCAAATTAATTTTCATTAAGAAGTTAACATGCCAGTACTACCACTAAAGTCTCTAGGCCACTGGTTCCCAGCGTTGCCTCCCCAAATGTTCTTGGACTACAATTCCCAGGAATCCTGACCAGCATAGCTGGTGGTGAAGGCTTCTGGGAATTTTATTCCAAGAACAACTAGGGACCAAAAGTTGCGAACCACCGTTCTACACAGCACATTAAGAACACATCTTCAGTATCCCTCTATACTGTTATAAGGATGTAATCCCTCAAGAACACAGAAATAAAGAAAAGTGAGTCAAACTATTTATTGTCAACTTTAGCAGTGGCTCTTCGGAGTTCCGGGGACTCTTCTTTCACAGCCTTACCTGCAAATCCCCAGTATTTTTTGCTACCCTACTATCAACAAGGCTTGACCTTTTGCAGCATCTCAAAATCAGACAAGGCCAAGACCATGTACATTCAGGGGCTTATACATTTACTGAATTCAGTGAGACTTATTTCTGAGTAAACATATAGAAGAAGTCACTGTAAATTATTTCACCAAGTACTGGTGATTGTTGTAAAAAGATTTCTTTAGTACAGAGGTGGGGAACCTGGGGATTTCCAGAGGTTGTTAGCCTTCAGCTCCCATCAGACCTGGCCAGTATAAGCAATAGTGAGGCATGGAGGGGAGCTATACTTCAGCAATATCTGGAGGACCACACATTTCCTCGGCATGCTTTAGCAAAACAATTGATATTAATCGAGATTAAGTCTCACATAGCATTTTAAAGGCTTGGCTATAAAGGTCCTCCTTCCCCCCCCCACCTCCCCATGAAAATGCTA
Source organism: Pogona vitticeps (assembly GCF_051106095.1). Taxonomy (NCBI): domain Eukaryota; kingdom Metazoa; phylum Chordata; class Lepidosauria; order Squamata; family Agamidae; genus Pogona; species Pogona vitticeps. Next base: position 156,012,467 of record NC_135784.1, on the reverse strand, counting down.
TGCTCATGCTTATTTTTCTCTCAGGAAAAAAAAATATGATTATTTGCAGAACACTGTCTTGTTTTGCTCGCACTTGACCCGTGCCTCTCTCACTCCGTGCTTTCCTCTATTTTGTGCTTACTGAACTGCCAGCCTCCCTGACACAAGAGTGATTGTCGTTGGTTCTGAAGGCCACAGGGAGTCTGCAAGCGGTCTGTCAGATACAAGGTCCAAGCCACACCATAGAAAGCCGTGGATTTCCTTCCCCCACCCCCTACATCACAAGCTTTTTGCTTTTTGGCTGGGGAAGCAGCGCCACGCAAGGTTGCTGTTTTTCTTCTCTTCTCTTCTTTGCAAAGAGTGCTTAATCTCTGACCTGTTGTCCCCAGCCATGTTCCAGAGAGAAGAAACACATTGCAGGCTGAATTCCCCAAAAGGGAAATTGGTTAAGAAGCTTACTTTGGCCCTTTGGTGTTGTCAATGAGCGGTCCTCTGCCAAAAACTCAGGCATGCGGCGCTCTATTTTACGCGGCTGCACATTAGAGGAGGACATTTTGTCACAACTGATTTATCGCTGGAGCTCGTTCCCGACATGTGCCAGGGACAAGCGCACGCTAATCGAAGGAACACATTGATTTGGAGGCACCTGGCAAGTTCTGCTTCCCTAATTAATGGCTTGCTCTCCCACCAGTTACCGAGCCCTGCAGACCTGACAGGGTTATCCAAGGCCCTATTGAGCTTTTGTGGATTATTCATTTATTCCTGCTCCCCCTTGAGCTGACAGGAAGAAGCATGGTGCCTTCTGTGTGCTTGTAAACAGCAACCTGAATTTCCCTCAGGTGGAGGATATCAACATGGCATAGCGCTGGCTTATGTGCCACAGCGGGGGGGGGGGGGAGAGCACTCCACATAAGTGGACATTACGTTCTTCCCACAGATCCTTCTCAAGGCATTCCCCCCCGCCTTTTTTTTTAAGGTCAGAACAGTTCCAACAGGTTCTGACTCAGATGCCACATAGAGGATGTCACTCTTTTCACTTGCCGCCTTCTTTTGATATCGCTGGGCAACCTCTACTGAAGCAGTTGCTTTTTGCCTCACTGCATGTTATTATTTTTTTCCATTCACACCTTATTTTCTTACATCATGGAAAGTGGTTCCTAATAATTAAGGCAAGAATTTTTCAAAGGCCCTCCAATATACCCCCCCCCCCAAAAAAAACTTTGGCAGCATTATAACCAGGAAAAGCTACTAGAAGAGCTTGCCTCTCAGGGTCCTGAGCTAGCTCTTCTGTGCTAGTACTGCAAAGTGTGCAATGGAAATATTTGCAAAATGATTAGGTAGCTTCTAGAACAGTATTTCCCAACTTGGGCATCATGAACCTCAGGTGGGTGGGTGTGCCAAGTGTTTTCAGGGGGGGGGGGGTCACAGGATGCCTTACATGTAGTCCTTGTCAAATAATTCCTTCCTTGATCTTTCAGAATTAGGATGCAGTATTAAAGCTGGAGTGGAGAAACAGGTCCTTTTGGGAAGAAAGAAGCCTTTGCTTTCTAAGAAGGGGTGCCTTTACCCCTATTAAAATGCCTCCTTTTATGCAAACACAGCAGGAGTGGTGGTCACAGGTTACTTGGCTATTATAAAAGGGGTTTGTGATTTGAAAAAGTTCCAGAACCACTGTTCTAAAATTCTTTTTAAAAAGACTGCTGAGTTCCTTTTCAGCCAAAGAAAAACTCTAAATTAAATTATAGCCCGAATGGCAACTTCTGTGTCCTTTTTGCTTTCTTAAATTAGGACTACCCAACCAGTTACAGTATCTGTATATCACATAAACTCTTTAGGATATTTAAAAGGTTTGCATTTGTGGTACTTAACAGCTCAGGCACTTTCTCCTCTTTTGTTTTACAGTTTAGTTGCAAATAGCCCAGAATCTTCCACCAGGGTTTAAAGAGCTTGTTCCAGCGAGGAAGGGAAAGGGAGCAGAGTCCCAACTGGCTCAGCGGGCAAATCAAATCCACCCATGGCCCTTTTCTCTCTCAGCATGTTACCTAGAAGGAGACATTCCTTCAGGCCACAGCAATAGAAGGGAAAGGAATCACCGGACATTCCATTCGCTTTCCTGAGACCAGCAAATATGGGCTCTTCCTCTCCTTGAACTTCTTCCCGATCCTTGTTTTAAAAACAACCACCACCACCAAACTTTCTGACAAAGAACTAGTGCTTAAGTTTTTTGAGGTATTTCTTCCTCCCTTCCAAGCTCTTTTCATTTTACGTTGCACCTTCCAGACGAGAACTACGATGCTGATACCACTCTAAATGTCCTGGCTCAACCTTACAGAATCTTGCGATTTGTAGTACGAGGCTCTGCTGCAGTTTAGGGCTGTGCCTGCAGTGGGGCTTCTGTAACAGGGAGCTTCAAGGGCCTCAACAACCACAAATGCCAGGATTCTAGACAATGAAGCCACAGCAATGAAAGCAGTGTCAATCTGCTGTTCGGAAAACTCAAGGTGGGAACTATTATATTACTGATTTTTCGAAGCCACTCCAGGAGCTTGCCCAGTTGAACAGTGGGGTAAAAAGGCTTAAATTGAAGACGTAGCTAAGATCCTTTGTGGGATCAGCTTTTGCCTATGAAACACATCTAAGGGTGTGATTGAATGGGAAAACATATTGCATTTTGGACTACCTGCAGTCTGGAGCAATCTACTTCCCAATTATCATAGGACACAGAGGGAAACGTGCTCCAGCTTGAGCCTCGTCTGCCCTGGACCCGGGGCTTCTACGTTGGGGGTCCAGGAAGGAGCAATTCTCCAGCAGATGGAAGGGTTGCTCTAAGGGAGAGTTTAAGGGAGAGCGCTCCGATTGAAAAGGCCTTTTCTAGTGCAATCAGCCACGTCCCTTTGCAGATATCCGACGGCACCCTCAGTTGTTAAGAACCCAGTATATATATCAGGAAAAATTAAGTACAGATCAAAGGTATCATACATATTGCTTGTCTACTAAACCCCTAAATATTGTGATTTTTTTTTTTTCATCATTGATATACTTTCATTGTGATAAGGAAGAAATGGTAGGAAAGCCACAGGAGAGTGACCTGTTCTGACGTTCTAAACCTCCATAAAATTATGTGAATAAAGCTGATTAGAAAGCCATGTCTGATATAATACAGACTGTTTTCTCCCCACCCCTACTGCATGGTGGCCTTGCCTGGTCTTTTTTTTATTCACAGATTCCCAATAAGATACTACTTTTGTGCTTCTCTTTTGCAGTTCCTCATGTATAGCAGCTTCCTTATTTTCATCTGAAGGGGATCCTGAGTTGTGTTTTTTTAACAGCACCTGGCTCTGCAACAATCAGCTGGTGAGTTCTCTACAACTCTGGGCTGTGGAAAACTTCTCCTGCTGATTTCTGCCATAGCAAAGTGTTGTTAAACTCACAGGAACAGCCCAGGTTATTCTCTTCCACATCAGCGCTGCTCAGCTACCCTTACTCGGCAGCTCTGCCTATTGAGTCTTGTTACACATTCACAAAACTGCCAAAATAAATTTTAAATATATATATATATTCGTGGGATCAAGACTTCCCTGTGTGTCAAGCCATTTGGCACTAGAATCAGCTCAAGAGCACCCTGCACAATGTATTTTATCTGTTGTTTCTATTTTACTCTTCCTTCAAGAAGTTCAGTGTGATGTACGTACTTGCTTCCATTCTTCCCTCACAAGTGTCTCATGAATAGGATAGTGTATGTGTGTGAGGGAGGGGTGGGTGGGGAAGGAGAGACTGACTCAAGGTCAACCAGAGAACATCATGACAGAGTGTCAAATTTGAACTTCTGTCTTGCTCACATCATCCAACACCTCACTGTGGTAAAACGGTCTGTGTAAGCCCCTCAAAACTGAAGAGAGGGGAGCTGTTCTTGCATATGCCCTACTCAGTTTAGTGGGGCTGCACAGCATAAATTCCCTGAGGATTGTATCCAAAGGTGTGCCTCTCTCAGGTCTTCCTCTGGTGTAAGCAGGCTGAAGGATGCATGAACAGTTTTTACACGAACAAACCAGGAGAGGAAAAACGGTACCCCTTACCCTTTTCCAGGTCTTTTAAACATTTGTGGAGAAAATGACTCATTACAATTTTACTCAGGACATCAAACCTCAGCCCTCTGAAAACGACGTGGATCCCTCGCCTGCAGCCCTTCTAAGATTCTGTATTCAGCACTTTTTTCCCTTGGCCCCAAGAGGATCTATTTTTAAATTTGCCTAAATGTATTCTCCATCTCCTCTTGATCTAAACTGCAGCCTCTCACAAACCAGAAGAAGAGGGAAGGGCAGGGAAATTTCTCTCTCCCTCTCTCTGCATATTCTCTGACACATGCACACACATGCTCCAGCTGAACTTTTCCATTTTTGCCTTACATTTCACCAGAAGGCTGGTCACAGGAGGGACGCCGGCTAAGGGGAGATGCCTGCTTTTTACTGTTCCAGATAAATGCATGCTCTGCACAGGGTCAGGCCACGTGCTGCAGACAACAAGCCACTCAAAAGGAGATGTGTTTTTGTTTTGTTTTTGTTTTCTCCTTCTTTTAACATGTAAGAACCAATGTGAAAAGACAAGGCTCAGGAAAAGACCTGCTTGACCAATTAGCTGCCTCTGCTTCAGCACAGTTCACGTGGGGAGGCCTAGTAAGCATGCTGGAGCTTGCAGTAATTCAAGGCCAGCCCATCTGTGAACGAGGCAGCATGTGACCGCTGCAACCGAGGGAGGGGGGCTGCACATCACTGTGCATCATGACTATGCTTAGGAGAAGGGTAGCAATGAACTAGGGCCACAGAAGAAAATTTACCACGGGGAGGATTAAACATCTCATAAACATCACATACTGAAGCTACTTGGACCACTGGGGGGAGACAGGGAGAGGTGGATCCATGTAAGGGTTTCCAGCTGCAATGGTCTAGCAAATATGCGCCACAAAACACATTCTGCACAGAAACCATCTAATAAAGATGGAATCAACTGCCACCAAGGTATTGCTGCTGACCCAGAGTGAGGATCTTTCTCCTTGCAAGAGCCACCACTTGATGGTGGATGAATTCAGGAGTGAGCAGAGGTGGGACCAGTGGCAGCCAGAGATTCAATCTTTGTTTGGAGACAAGGTTAAGAAAGTGGATCCCAATGACAGTGCTGAACAATTTGTCAATAAAGCCACCACAGTAAGCCATTTTCAGTCCACCTCACCAAAGAGAGAGCTGCATCCACCTGAAGAAAGTTCTGGGATAGGCACACATGATTTCTGTGAGTGTGATGTCACATGGGGAAACGTACATGAAACTCATGGGAAGATGACTAGCGTCATATCCATTCTCCTGAATAAGCGCCACGGATGTACCCAACGCAGTTTGCTGGGCTCTTCTACCCCTCCTCACAATACTGACTGTTTTGGTGGGGCTTATCCAGGAAAGAATACCTGATTTCTGTACTGTTTGGTTTGTGTGTTACATAGAAGAGAATGCTTCCCCAAGGATTACGTCCTGTGAAATCACATTCGATAGCATAAAGAGAGCTTTCTTATACCACATCAGCCTTTTTATCCACCTAGCCTAGAGCTGCCTACCAGCTTGCTAGACTGCACATCTTTGGGATCTATGGCAGGCGTCAATGTTCCCTCCGATTTGCCTGATCACTGTGCAGAAGCAAAGCAAATAGGGGTTAACACTGGTTCAGCTGCGCACATCTGATGCAGCGCTGCGTGCACCTCCACACTACTTAGAGGGAACGTTGCGTGGTCCTTCCTATACAATGATGCTTTATATAGAGATAACCAGGAGGAACGGCACAGTGGGAAGTTACTGAAGAACAGGCAAATATCCTGCTAGTCCCCATAGCCCTGACCCCCCAAAAAGAGTTTAAAAGGCATGCAGCTATGTAAACTTCCCTCCCTTCTCTCTGTGTAGAAACAGACATAAACCTGATTTTCACTGGTGATAACAATGGATATTCAGGCAGTCTACGGACACGAAATCATCTTCTACTTATCGTTCCACCTTGAACTGTGAGATTTGTGCTTCCTTCCTATATTGAAATCTATGCATATTTGAACAAATTTTCCCCTAAAGCACATGTCTATTTTTACCTTCTTAAAACTCACACAAATTTTCCTCACTGACTAAAATGTGTTTCTGGAGATGCACATATCAGCAGTTCCTATTTTCAAATGGGTTTGATCAAACTCTGGGAGGCAGTGGAAGACAAGAGGGCCTGGCGTGCTCCAGTCCATGGTTCATGAAGAGTCGGACACGTCTTAACAACAAAAATTTTAAAATGGGCACGTCGTTTTCTGCACATTTCCATTCTCCACAACACCCTGCAAATATTCCTTTTCATAACAGGCAGGAGAAGAATAAAAAACACCTCCTTCCCTCAAAACTGTTGAACCTACTACAATTCTTCTCCACCCCCATCAGGCACGCAAGACAGTTGTGAACCATTTGTGCTTTAAGCCTCCTGTTCAAGGATCTTAAGCCCCTACTGGCATACTATTTGAGTGAGCCTCTCAAAAAACCCTCTTCATTTTCAAACCACAGATTACACAGGATGAAATGGAGAAACACAGGACTTCAGTGTTTAGTTTTTAATTGTTTTTCCCCTAATTAAAAACAAAACAAGCAAAATTAAAACACCAGGGAGGAAGATTTAGCACAGCCCCTCCCTCTCTGTGTGTACTATATACAGGGACAAATACAGGAGCAGGTGATCACTTTAATCCACCCTTAAGAATTAAAAAACAAGAAATAAAAACAAAAAGGTAGTTTTCACTGATAAATCATCTTCTTCAAGACTGTGCATCAAGTTCTTGTGGGCAGTTCCAAACTTATGTGCTGTATTTAATGTCCCAAATTCACACGGCTGAGGGTGTAGAGGCCAGGTTAGCTTCTTAGATGGAAGCAGCTGCAGCAGGCAGGTTGGCTTCCAGCTCTTCTTCAGCTAGCCGTTTGGAACTTGTGACCCATCTCTTAAAACGGAGGACAGTCAGAGGCAATCTGGTGGGGGGGGTGGAATCCTTCTCCCGTTCTGCCTTTTTGAAACTCAAAAGAGTTTCTTTCTAGCTGGGGGAAGGAAAGCTGCCCAGTTATCATAGCCTGCCTCTAACAGAGTCGGGATTAGGAATTTAGATAAACCACCAGGAGTGGTCAATTTAAGCCAAATTAAAGCCAAATAAAGGGACGTGGTGGCACTGCGGGCTAAACCGCAGAAGCCTGTGCTGCAGGGTCAGAAGACCAGCACAGTCGTAAGATCGAATCCATGCGACGGAGTGAGCTCCCGTCGCTTGTCCCAGCTCCCGCCAACCTAGCAGTTCGAAAGCATGCAAATGCAAGTAGATAAATAGGGACCACCTCGGTGGGAAGGTAACAGCGTTCTGTGTCTAAGTCGCACTGGCCATGTGACCACGGAAGATTGTCTTCGGACAAACGCTGGCTCTATGGCTTGGAAACGGGGATGAGCACCGCCCCCTAGAGTCGAACACAACTGGACAAAAATTGTCAAGGGGAACCTTTACCTTTACCTAAAGCCAAATAAATAGTTTTACCTGGTGAATGCTCTCTTTAGCACACAGTACTAGTTGTCTATCAAGAGTCCATGATGCCGAGAAATCATGTTGTTCTCCAGCTGATGCTCTGATAGGCCATTCTATGATACCTTACAGTTCAGGGAAAATCAAGAAAAAGCCCTACGGTTGTGGAAACAATACAAATACAGGAGCAGGGAACTTACCATAAGGAAGAAGGACTTTATCTAGGATCACTGAGAAACAGGCAACCCACTGACAGTAATGAATGGAGTTATCCAGACCTCCGGCACTTCAAGCCTGGTCAAATTAGGTGGTAAAAGGAACTGTCCCACTTCAGAAGAGACACAAAAGAATTACATCTCTGAAGGCTACTCATTTTTTTGTGACTCTGGCCCAGTTCATGTGCCAGGTGAGGGTATGGTGGAATAGTTCTCTTCAACACCCTTTGTGATGGACGTATTAACGAAAAGGTATTATGAGAGAATCACCCAGAGTGGATAAAAATCAATGATTTTTTTTAAAAAAATCAAATTTGTTTAAATCACAGTTTAAATCAGGATTTAAATTTTAAACATTAATTTTTGACTTAAATTATAAAAAAATCTTATTTTAAAAAAAATTGAATCAAGATTTAAATCTTGAGTTTTGAGACCTATGCTGCCTTCCCATATTGAAATCTATGCATATTTGAACACATCAATTTGATGTAAATCAAATCCACCCTAGAACCACCACAGGCTTATAATGCAACTGGACTCACCACTGTAAAATTTCCAGTCACTTGGAGGGTAGGTGGTCAAATTGGAATGCTGTGCTCTGCTGCTTTTAAATGTTTTCATTATTGATTTTTATTAACTGTTTTTAATATAATACTTTTAATTCTTTTAAAAATATTTATATACTTATTGTTTTCAGCTTTTAAATATTGTCCTTTCAATGATGTAAGCCGACTCGTGTCCTTTTAAGTAGAAAGGTGGGATGGATGGATGGATGGATGGATGGATGGACGGACGGACGGACGGACGGACGGACGGACGGACAAATAAATAAATAAATAAATAAATAAATAAATAAATAAATAAATAAATAAATAAATAAATAAATAAATAAGCAAGCAAGCAAGCAAGCAAGCAAGCAAGCAAGCAAGCAAGCAAGCAGTTGTGTCCTGCCATTCACCTGCACTTCTTCCCTTCCTTCTAGTCTGACCTACCCAACATACATGCTATTATTTTTCACCTCTCAGATGCCATGGATTGTTTTAGGAAAACAATGGCATGAAATTTGAAAAATGCCTCTGAAAAGGACTACAAATGCCTTTTAAAAATAACTTAGTATATTATTCATAGGACTAAATGAGTCCACTTGAGATAAAACTCTTGTTAAAAGGGAATTCCTGCTCACAGGTATGTGATCTTGCCGCCTGTCATCTACCTCCCGGTTCTTAACTATGACCAAAAAAGCAGTTGTCACACTCAATTCTTCTAATAAAATTGTTTTATTATTTAACATGTCTTCATCAATGTTTGAGTCTTGTTTATCATAATCCAAATTCAATAATAAATCATAAGTCTTAACGTTATTATAACTGGGTATCTCTTCATGGTATGGCAACGGGGAATAACTAGTAACATCATGAGACCACTTGGGTTTGGCATCCATCAACCCTGACATGTTCTCTGCCCACTTCAGTTTTGTGGATTGAACGTCGAACCTTCTTGGCGTTCCCCCTTTATCAAGCCACGAAACATTCTCTGTCAGGATCTGAAGGGGCTGGGCCCACAAGAGGTCTCTGGACTCACTATACATCTCTCTTTTTCTCTTCTCTGTTCTTCCCTCCTTACCCGCACTTGGTACTTTTTCTTTTGCTTTCTCTGCTCTGTCTCCCCCCAGTAAGGTGGCTTTCTATACATCTGTCTTCTCCATACCATTTCAGCATACTGATGGGACAATTTGAATTCCACCCACTCTCCTGTCCAAGGGTCTTCTTGAATTAACTCTACAAGCTCTTCTTTTTCCTCTACTTTCTCCTCTCTTCCCCAACATGCTTCTACCCCACCCCCTCTTTCTTCTCCCTTTTTATCTTCCTCTTTCCCCACCTGATTTGAGCCCCCTTCAGTCTCTTCCTTTATTTCTAATTTACTTAATTCCCTTTCTATAATGCCAGTCTCTTGCTCTTCTGTCTTTGTTTGAGAGTCGGACGGCACACTCTCCTGATCCTGCTTGAGGTGACTCTTCGCCTCCCAAGGTAACCATGTTCTCAGTTCTAATAAACAACTCAGTACTTTTGACTGAAAGCATATTGTCCAAGGGTTTGGCTGACAGTCTTCTCCCAGAACTATGCTACCTGAGCCTTGTAATATTCTGTCATTATCTTCTCCTGGAAGAATAGATACATTTATGACCACATTTGCTCTCGGCTGCTTCTTTTTATTTGTACGGTGGTGCCCCGCATGACGACGATAATGTGTTCCGTTAAAATTGCTGTACAGTGAAATCGTCATCATGCAAAAATAAAAACCCCATTGGAATGTATTGAAAACCAGTTAATGCACTCCAATGGGAGAAACACCTGCTCGTGCAGGGAAGATCCTCCATTTTGTGATCCCTGTCTTGCGGAAATAGGTCCAGAAAACAGCGGGGAGCCATTTTGCGAACCACCGATCAGCTGTTTTAAATCGTCATCTTGTGAACAATCGGTTCACAAAGCAGGGACCTAATCGTTGTTAAACAAAAAAACCCCATAGGAAACATCGTTTTGCTATCGCTATAGCAATCGCAAAAAAGGCATCGTCAAGCGATTTCATCATTTAACGGGGTAAGCATCTAGTGGGGCACCACTGTATATAGTTTTGTGTTCCAGGGTGGAACCCTGGCATTACAAAGTCTGCCAAGGCTCAGCCTTGGGACAACCTCCCCCCCCATCCCACAACAAATTATCTACAATCCTTTGTGCTATGTACATTTCGGAAAGGGTTTAAAGCATCTGCATATGCTGGTCTTCTCCAACCCAAATGTCCAAAACACATACACATTAATTCCTCAACTATGCCTTGCACGTGACCTGCCTTGTTCTTCTGCCAAGACATTTGGAAATTTCTTCCCGGTGAAATCAGAAGACTTTCCACGGGATATCACTAGGCTTTGACTACAGCCAATAGATTTATCAGATGCAAAGAGGAACAGGGATTTTATTGTCTGCACATGAAAACATCAGCAGCGACAGAGCCAGCAGCACAGAACAAGATCAAGCCCCGAAGGACTTCTCCACCTCTCAGACGACACTACAGAAAGGCATGTGTTTCTGTTCTGCAAGGGTATAATTATCACAGTGACATCACAGTCTTGCCAACAACACAGCCTGGGGAACTGCACGTTCCCAAGTCTTATAATAACTTCTGAGCATTATAGTACAATAATAATACAAAGGATATTAAAAACCAAGCCACATGTCTATCGTAAACACAGACATACATGCCAAACTTAGATTTCTATGCAAAGTTTCATCCCTGTACCACGAATATATCCTTACTACTGTATCATATTTTGTTTTGTTTTAAAAGGATCCCCATCAGAAAGCTGCTTTTGATCACACGTTATTGGATATTCTGGAAAGCCCAGACTTGATTTTAGTACCTCACTTACAGTAGTCAGATTTAGGCAATAATGCTGCATTTGCATTTGGGAGTAAGCCCCACTGGCCCGTGAACCAAGTGGGGAAGGGGACTCGCTCACTTTTGCCTTCTATTCTCACAAGCAACAACTCAGTGGGAAAAACCTTGGCCATGGCCTGCTACACAACTAGGTTTCATATTAGCTCACAACACGGACTTGGAACAAGTGCTGGGCCCCAATGGATTTGATACCTGCATCCTCTTGGGCATAGGAGAGGGCAAGGGTTAAAAATGTAATAAGAATGTAAAGCAGGCAGGGTGAGGAAGGTACAGTATTGCCATCTTAATCTCTCCAGTGTAGTGGAAATTAATGTCCACATCTGCTGCTCTTCTTATCCGTGTCAGGCTCCTCGCTGCCATCTGTCGCTACTACCACCCATGGCACCACTACCCATCCTTCACCCACTAGGAAGCACTCTGCAGAATGTCCACCACAGGTTATATTTTCCAGACTGCCCATAAAATCATGTTCACCGTGGAAATATATTATTGAATCAGAGGCCTTCTGAATAGAAAGCATATGCCCGCCCACTCAGCTGAAGTGAAAGCTGCTGGGGTTTCCTGGAAATCAACCCCTATAATTGCAAAGTTGTGCCCTTTAACTCTAGAGGTCTGAGTGCTAGCTGGGTTGTTGCACAGTGAAGGAACGGCACCGCACGTATGCCTAAAGGGCCCTTTCATGGTTATTACTTCCATGTGTCACAGACCTGAACTGAAAACAAGTTCTCAGACTCAAGCCTGGTGAGTCAAAGGAAGCCTTAGGCCTTATTCTTGAGTATGAGAGGAATCTGTGAAGGTTAAAAAGAAAGGCTCTCATCAGAAACATTTTGGAAATGGAAAAGTTTATAAACACACTTTGAAATTCCCACTAGGGCAGCAAACAACTGGGGGGGGGCACCTTCTAAACTCAACCAAGAGCACAAATCATGCGGGTGACTGATCCGTAAAAGAGGTTGCAAATTAACTCTGACAGGTGATCATTAAAAGGTTGGCTGCCTTCCCTGGTCTCTCAGAAGTGAACAGGGAAGGATTACCGTTCACCGACTCCACTTTCTCTCACTTCATCATGTGTTTTTACATGTGATCTAGGTAAAAGAGCTGGATGAAACATAACCAAGAGAGGCACAGTAGGACTGTGTCACCTCAGGGTGCTCGAAAGAACGCTAAGGATAGAAGGCTACCACATCCTATAGGGCAGTGGTTCTTAACCTTTGTTACTCAGGTGTTTTTGAACTGCAACTCCCAGAAACCCCAGCCAGCAGAGCTGGTGGTGAAGGCTTCTGGGAGTTGCAGTCCAAAAACATCTGAGTAACAAAGGTTAAGAACCAGTGCTAAAGGGCACGTGCCAGACTTTCTTGCAAACATCTTTCCTTTCCATGTTTATGGAAAAGCTGGCAACGGGAACATGCTGCCCTCCAAATGTTGATGCGTGGCAGCTTCCTCCAGCTCTAACAGCATAACTAATGGAGAGGGAGGATGGGGAGCTTGAAGTCAACAACATCTGGAGGATCACACGTTGCTCACTTTTAGCACTTAGTTGCACAGTGCCACACACCTTACTAAAGAATTCAGTTGTTTCTTTAAAGATTAAAAGAAGAAAAACCGAACTGAACTTTGTGTGCCTGGATAAGTGTATTTTCAGATTCGAAATATATAAAACGATACAAACAAAACATGAGCAAGGAGACCTCTCACTTTCTCAAGCAATTACCACATTAACACCATAGTGAATGCAACCAGTGTGGGTTTCCAACAGAGCTTGGAAAAGTTACTTGGGGGGAATAAAGTTCCTAGAATCCCTCAGCCAGCCAGCCACTCATTTTGCTCACTCTCCTTTCCAGTCACATGCATACTACACAAACCATACCTTGTTCCCCAGCTCCCCTTAAGGGGATCTCTCCATAGCCAGAGGTTATGGCAGGTTCCAGCCTGCTGCCCCTGGGTCCACCCTAGGCTGGGTCCCCCCCTAACCATCCCAGCAGATGGGCACATGTTGAGCCCCCACAAGACAATTGCAGCTGCAAACAATCAGCCATGACTTCCTGAAAATATTTCGACTGCATATCCTGTCCTCAGTCTGATAGGCGAGTTCCATCAACGTGAAAAATGCATCCCAACAACAACAATCCCTGTGCTGGATCCAGCTGCCACCCCCAGAATTCCACCCTGTGGCCAATGGTTCTGGCCACCTCCTGCCTAGAAATGTCCACCTTGTGAGAGCCCCAAGAAAGTCATCATACACACCTCTCGAGGTCAGACCACATCACACAGATAGTGGAGTAGCAGGCATGTATGAAGTTCAGGTCAGCTTTGATGGTGGGCCAGGAAAGTTGCTGCTTTTCTTCCTTTTCTATGTCTTTGACGTGTTCCGGGCCTGCTTAGCCTTAGGCCCACAACTGGCACCACTGTAATGTCCTCCATTCGAGCTACCTTTAAATTATAAATTATTTCCTTGACTGCATATTCACATGGCCATCAGCTGATGACCATGAAGATCTTATCTACACCATGACACTGGCCCTTATTTTTCACAGAAACAAATCCAAAACTATTGGATAAACAGCCAGCACATTCCTTCCACTTGGGTTCCCACACACACACCCCCGGCAAGAAATGTAGTTTCACAAACCTGAAATCTGCAATCAGCTTTCCAATTTGACAGCTGATCAGCTGAACCCCCAGAGCAGGCATCAATACAGATGCTTTTTGTACCCAGGCCTCAGTGCACCCCTGGGTAACCTGCATAGTCCCAGAGTACCATCAGAAAGGAGGGGGAGCAGGTTCCTCCTTCTCAGTCCTCTATAGGTAGAAAACCCTGGGCAGGTAAGTCAGAATTGGTGTCATGGCACATAAATAATTATTATAAAGGCCCTGGCTTAATAGAGAGTTTGAAATTTATTTTGGGTCAAAATATTAATGTTTTTATCAAGCCAGAAGTGTTTCCTCTTTAATTTTATACTTAAAGAGGATTTTCAGTGAGCCACAGGTGGGTCTACTTCTTGGAGGCAGGGGGGGGCAAAGGAAATGGCAGAGTTTACTGCAACCATTTGTACTCTTCTGTGCTGAAAGGTCTGCTTACAACTTTGTAACTCAGTCCTTGAGAGAGCAGCATCACAAAATACAACATTTTTCCTGTAATTTTTGTTTACACTTTGTATATGCTATGCAGCAATTTTTTTCTCCAACACCAGTAAGTTCCATTACTGCTGGCTTGAGTCATCTTTTCCATAATATAGGTAAAAGACAACTGTATTTGTCTAATATGTTTTACATAAGCCCTAAGTCTCTCTAAACTTTAATATTAAGTTTTGTTCTGTTGTCACAGTGATGGGACGACCAATCAACACAGCAGCAGTCTTTAACTCGAAAAAATTACTAACAGCAGCAGTAAGAGAGACCTAAAGGATCCAGGAGCTTTATTTTAAAAGAAAGGACCCTAAAATAGGGAGGCATTTTCCCTATCCTTTTCCGTCTGTTCACCAAGTTTTTATCACATTTCAGAGGAAGGGCAGAATCTGTTTTTGATCATTCCAGAGTGCAATACACATAATAATGGGCTCAGACTACAAGAAATCAGATTTTACTGAATATTAGGAAAAACATCTTCACTATTAGAGCAGTACGACAATGGAACCCATTACCTCGAGAGGTGCTCCAACGCTGAAAGCATTCAAGAGAAAATTGGAAAGCCATCTGGAAGCTCTGCTTTGATTTGGATTGGACTCAATGGCCTTATAGGCCCCTTCCAACTCCATTATTCTATGATTCTATTAGCTACTTCAGTTAATATCCCACTCATTTCATATATTGCCTAAGCCTATTTTACCTATTCTTTTGCAGAACCTTCAGGGAAGGCAGCCATGTTAGTCCACAGTAGCAACACAGCAATTTTTGTAGAACCTGAAAATAACAAGTTTTTGTCTTCAAATTCTTGACTACATCCCTATTACAGTGCCACCTTTGCATTCACTTGATAAGGTCTTATGGAGTCCTCTATTTGCTCGATTTCATTCTTCAGCCATATTTCATTCAGCTGTATCATGAAACTCAGTTTGTCAATGTCAAGTAGAATACAGAAGAAACCTTGTATCTGCAGAGGATGCAGTCCATGTTCTACTGCAAATGCCTGAATCTGTACATACCAAGGTTCTACCGTATAAGAGATTTTGTGGCCAAAATCCTGTTGCTTAGTATAGTGAATCACACTAGAGTACTGTAGGTCCATTGAATCAATGGGGATTTAGTGAACCAACTCCACTGTAGGTTCCATTGAGTCAACTTGGCCCACTCCAACTGCAACTTACCATGCTAAAGAGATTCGAGCAGGCCTGTTTGAATTCATGGAACCTATGGACAATTTGATTCATCAAATCCCTATAGATTCAGTGGGCCTACCCTAATGTGATTTACTATGCTAAGCAACAGGATTTTGGAGAGTACGTATTTAGCTTATTAAATAAACATATGTAAAAGTGCACCTGCAGGTAAACCTAATTCATAATGACTTGCCTGCCAATCTTGAGCCCTACCACTTTAAATGTACTTCTAGGGCCTCTGCTTGGCAACTCTGCAGGCCATCTGGTTCTTAAAGGACAGCCCTCCTATTTGTCCCTGGATGTGCGTATAGTTACCACTCAGCAGATTTCAAAATGCCCACATGTTTTCAGCATAAATAAAATATGACAAAACCCCCAAAAGGCCTGTTTTCATTTGGTGAATGGATTAGCAAATGAAATGTCAAAAAAAAAAAAATCCCTGCTTATTTCTGACTGAGCAGCGGACATGGCAGTGTTGTGGGCAGGCAGCACTTGCTTCTTAATAAGTGTGTTCAGCACTGAAGCCGACTTTTAAAAAACAAATTTCAGACTCTTTTTCCAGTTTAAATAAAGAACATTAAAAGCAGTTTTACAACTTTCTTGCTGAACATCACGGCACTACACCCCTTTCCACCAGAATATTCCACATTCCCTGACAGATTTTTCAGAGTAATCATTTGAGCACTTCCCACAAGGAAACATTAGGTGTGGACGGTGACATTTCCTGGAAGCGTGCCCATTAACAGCTTCCTGTCAGACAAAGTATTGTTTGCACAGATCTTGTAAAGAGTGAGTTCCACTGGCAATTAATGGTCCACGTTAACCGTTACATGGGAAGATTTCCGTGCCAGCTACATGCTTCATGGGCAAGCGAGCATTCCCAAATGTGCACCTATTAAGAAAACATAAATGCAGGAGGGATATGCTCATAAGAGAGAGCCAGCGGAATGGAGGAAGGAGCGGTGAACCCCTCCCACACTCTATTAATCCTCTGCTGTACATTCCATGACCTTCCTCAGGGATTTCTCTTCTAGCTGGGCTTCTTTCCAGGTTTCACAGCTGAGCTCAAAGGGGGAAATATGTTGAGAGAAATAATCTGGTGGGACATTCTCAAGGGAAAGAAGCACCTCCACCTACTAGCTTGCTCCAGAAATGCCCCTCCCCCATAAACGTTATGAGGAAAACACTAGGTGTGGAACCCTGGTTTCCTCCTCAGCTTTGAAACTCTGAGGAGAGATGAGTACTGTAGGCCACCATCTTCTTTGGCATGGTGTGTGTTCCTAGAGGGCGGCACAGGTTATCCTCTCCCCATGCAGATTTCCTCTCCCTCCTCCATCCAGACAATCAAGAGATGGCCCAACTGGTGGGGAGCAGAACTACCAGAGAAAACTGGAATGAATTAAGGGTCCAGTCCCTGTGGGGAGCATATTAGTGTTCCTCCAGAGGCTCCAGCCTCAATGTGCTCCAGAGCTTCTCCTTGACCCTCTCTACAATCATACTGTAGGCCAGCTTTACAGGATGCTTAGACTTCTGTTGGATCTTAGATACATCTGCTTCACTTTGTCTTCTGCTTGGCACGTGGGCAGGATCCAGAACTTAGCAAAGCTTTTTTGAGGGGTAAAAGCTCCCAGAATTCTCAGCCAGCACAGACACTGCCTGACCAGGTGATTCCAGAAGTTACTTTCCAAAAAGCAGCTTTACCATGTTCTTACCTAAATAGGGCTCAATGTGTCCATGATCGGGATGCAAGTAACCCTTGCACCCTGTCATTCACACACTATGCACCATACTGAATAAATATATAGAGAGCATGCACAGATTAACAACTAGGAGCTTTGTCACACCTGGAAGATGAACAAGATTTATGGGATGTAAGAAGAAGCAGACTGTAGCCCACATCTTCAAATACAGGCCATTAAAGTTTATCCCAAATGAAACATGTTTGCCTCTAAGTAGCAACAAGACTTTGTTTTTCCGCAGCAGGCTGACACACCAGGAGAGAGATATACAGTATATATATATATATATACATATCATGCAGAGTGATAAGGACGCTTGTGTATTACACTTGAACATTTGCAGAAAAGCTCATGTGGCTATTTACCTGGTCTGACTGGACTTGGCATGCAGTTCTGAGAAACCATGGTGGGGTGGACCGACGTGGAGGCCCTGCTGCTGAGGTCCATGACGGAAGGTGTAGCTGAGGTAGCTTGCTGGAGAGTGGGTTGGTGTGGGCTGTGGTCATGCTGGGCTGGGCTGGGCGGAATGCCGTTCTCTGAGAGAAACTCTTCCAGGTCCATGTACTCCAACTGGAAAGTGTCGCCATCGTAGGGAAGGGTCTTGTCCCATAATGTCGGCCCCAGGAAAGCAGACTGTGGGACCGTGGCACTAGAACTGTCGTCATCCAACTTTTTTTCTTTGTCTTTTTCTTTATAAAATGCTAAAAAGAAAGGGTGGGATGGGGGAGAAAGTCGGTGTTTTTAACAAATGTATTTTAATCTCTTTCCTGCTATTGAAAATATTTAAAAAAAAAACACCTCTAGGAGCTGACCTTTTCCCAGCTACTCAAATCTCCCTTTCAGGCTGTGTGTGCATTTGGGGCAGAATTAAAAGATCTTGGGATAAATTTCCAACTCATTAAAATCTATGCATGGTTTCCATCTCTGTTTTTAATTAGCAATTCATCTGAGTTCTTTGGCTTCGGGCAAATTGTAAGCTTCAAACAACAGCCCTCCAGGACTTCCTCAGTGCATTCAGATCTCAAAGAGGAAATCGTATCAGGAGTCACCTATGAGGGCAGAATCCATCAGGAGATGGTCCAGTGCAAATCCCACTAAAAAGAATCAATCTGAGAGAGTATCACACTCCTCCTATGCTACCCTTGTTCATTTCAATGGAACTCAAATTGGCAAATATCTTAGAGACAAAAGCTGAACATCTCATTTAAAAGTTCAAGTTCCTTTTTTTAAAAAGTCCAGTTGCCTAGGCCAGAGGAAACAGATGTATTCTGTATCACTTGGTCCTCACAAGCTCTTGAATATGACCGACTAGACAAATTAAAAAAATTAAGGAACCAAAAGATGATATTCAACTCTACTATTCCCCATACAAGCACAATTAAAATTAAGGCTAGAATATACAAGCGATAAACAGTGTAATCCTATGTTTGTCTCCTCAGACGTAGTTCTTGTTATATTCCGTGGTATCTACTCCTAGGTGATAAGAGTATGCTGGATTCTAGCCTATGAGAACATTCCAAGAAATACAGCAACAGATAGAGCCATTTTCAAACTAATATGAAAAATTGCACGGATCCAAACTAGTGGCACAGGCCAAAGGTCATTTGCGCGGAGATCAACAACAGAGATTTTTTTTAGTGAAACTTTGCAACAACAGACTGTGCTGAGGGTTTTTAAAATTCTATTGAACAGAACATTACAGAACTGTGGGCCAAACCACACATTTTGGAGGAAAGCAATAGTTGAGCTTTCAGCATTTGTTTTTTTAATGAAAAGGCAGCTGAATTTGAGAGGAGGGGACAGAGTAGTGAACCTTCTTGCCCATGATCCTGTTTTGAGCAAAATTTCTTTTGCACCTTGCTCCCCTCCACATCCAAATGCTTGTTTTTATTAGGTTTTTGGTTGGTTTTTTAAAGTTCACATTTGCTTGAGGTCATCTGAGTAGATGAACTGTTTGCCTCTGAGGTCAGGGAATAAATCTATCAGGGAGCAAAAACAAACACAGGAGGAACTTTTGATTGGGAAAATGGCTTGGGGGAGGGACTGAAGTTAATCTCTCCCCCCCCCTTTTTTTTTCTCTCCATCTGGGGGAATAAAAATTCACAGCTTTCTGGAGCTGTGGATCAGTGTAAAAAGAACAGTTAAATGATTTAATTAAACATCTCCTGTTTAACTGGCAGCTTGATCCAAATCATCAAGGTTCAGAATTAAAATCTAGGAAAGTAGTATTCATATTGGTCACTATGCAGGACAAGTGGATAAGAGAACAGCAACAGGTTTCTCAAACAACACAGTGGTTGAAAAATGTTTGGCTTGAACGCTTACCAAGCACAGTTGTACATAGAAGTAATACAACTGTCAACAAGTGGCTTTTATGATTTGCCATGATTTTTCCCCTTTAAACTTTATTTCCAGATACACACAACCTCCAGGGAAATGATTAATCTCTTTTAAAAATCTAATATTTTCCCTAAATGTACTGTGTGTCACTTATAAGGCTAAACGCTGCACTCTTTTGAACACTTACTCAGGAGTATGACCCCCTCTTGAACCAATTGTTATATGCTTCCAAATAAAGAAGTGTTTGACCAGCCTACACAGCAAATGTATGAAAACCACCAAACTGAAATACAACATCCTGAGAACTGCTTAGGGGTTTTAAAACCGCTAACAGGCATTGTTATTATGGCTTTTAAGAGGAAATGAAGTTCAAGTTGTGTTAAGTTTTATGTTGCACATGGTCTCAGAACCTTGGGAAGAGGTTTATTCACACTGATCTAACATACTGAGAATACCCTTCTGCTATTTTCCGATAATTTGATAAGTCTTCACTTTGGATTCCATGCAGATTCATAGCTGAAATGTACATCTATATGTCGCCATCTGTCTAAACTTTCAGAATCCATAGAATACAGGCTGGAGAGGGTACAAGAATGGAATGATTCCATAATTCATACGTAGGTGAGAGAAAGAAATTGGATTGCTAGTATTTATTTCAGCTCCCCCACCCCAAAATATTTGTTGCTATTTTTTTAAAATCCCACCCACATATTTTAAAATATTACTTCCTTGAATATGCATGCAAACTTTAATGGACATTTAAAGGAGGAATTCTGTACCCTAACCTAAAAGCAAGTCACCTTGAAAACAACGGGATTTGTTTCCGAGTTAAGCAAACACAGGACTACACTGTATCACACTCACACTTTTAATTGTGTTAAATCTCATTAGGAAGTAATCTTCTAAGGTGCCTTAAGAACAACAAACAGACCTGGTTCCCTTTCCTAACTTGTTCCAGAAATCTCAAGTAACACAGTTTTAGCGAACACCTCCTTTATTATTTAATTCCACGCCACAGTAACCCATTGAAGTTCAACCCTGTCGGCGTCGCACTGAAAATAACCCCGGTACACCTTACAAGCGGGCGGGATCCAGCTCTGCAAGTCAACACACTTGACTCGGGCATCTGTCCACGGAACCGAGGGCGAGCCTCTCCTGAGACTCGGCCCGGGAGTAATGGGCGGGCTGGCTTCGGACCGAGGGCCCAGGATCGGGCTCTGCCCACGCCACCCCAGCTCCACTTACTTGGAAGTAAGCCCACTCAACTCAGGGCAACTTGCCTTCGAAGAAACCAAACCACTTTAGGCTGAAGCCGCAAGCCTGGCATTGACGCGATCGCTCCACTCCACAGCCTACACTCGCGTTCCTTTATCCCGAAGCAAGCCGTGGTGGGGTCGTCCCTTACTCCCGAGTAACCCGGCACCAGGCGTGCACCCCTAAGGAGGCCGGGGGATCGTCCTCCGCCCCGTCGCCGGAGCGCGCCGCTTTAATTCTAAGGTGGCTTGGCCATTAAGAAATAGGTGCCAGCGCCTTGCCGCTGATACTCAACTCCATCATTGTTTTCAATCATCATAATTATTAATTTTTAAAATATGCCCCTGTGTTGAAGGGGCCTCAAAAGCAAACCAACCAGCCCATGACCCTGGCCCGACCCACCCCAAAACTTTTTGCTCTCTCGTCCCCCCCCCCCTTCCATCCATCTTCACTCTCACCGTCTTCGTGATGCAGCGGCAGCTTGAGCGGGTTTTCCAGCAGAGACTTCAGCACTCCGTAGGTTGGAGGTAGGAAAGTTGGGTTCAAAGAGAGAGGTCGAGCCATCCTCTCAATCTCTCAACCTCTCTCTCTCTCTCTCTTTTTTTCTTTTTTCTTTTCCTGGAGCTCTTCCCTGTCCGTTTATTCTCACACTAAAAAAAAAATGAGGTGGTGGTGGTGGTGGCGGCGGTGGAGAGCTCCACAGAGATCTGGGGGGGGGCGATAACAAATACTCAGAGTAGAAATAATAATAATGGCAATAATAATAATAATGCAATTTTTTAAAAAAAAATAGAGGAGCGTCCTTGGTGAAGTTACAGCTGCCTGAAGGCGATCTTGCTCCTCTATAGGGAAATCGGGGTTGTCTTCTTAATCCCGTTTCAACTGCAGCTGCAGCAGCAACAGCAGCAGGAGAAAAACAAAACAAAAAATAATAATAATAATAATAGAGAAAGAAAAGAAGGAAGGCAGGAAGGAAGGAAACAAAAAGCAAAGCGGCTCCCCTGTCTGTCAGCTCGCCAGCCAGCCAGCCAAGGTCCGCTTTCCAGCGCCCTCGCTCCGCCCCGACCGAATTGCTGGCTGGGGCCACCTGCGCGGCTCTCAGCGCACTCGTACATCCATGTGCTGACACTGACAAGAGTGACGTCAAAAGCCCCGCACCAGCTCCTCGGGAGGGCGGGCAGAGGAGGAGCCCGCCAGGCCCTAGCGCTCGCTTGCCCAGCCCCGAAAGCCGCGGTTGCCGTCGACGCCTCAGCCGCTTTTTGTGCCTGTTTCCTCTCCTCCCCACCACCCCCTTCCCTCTCTCCCTGTTCAAACAAAAACTGAGTTGGAAGAGGAAAAACGGGGTGTTGGATGGGGGGCTGCTCTAGTTCTCTGAAGCCAGTGCATTCAAACGACACTAAAAGCGAAGGCGCCCTTAAAAACGATCTAAACCTTGCTCGATTTAAAAGATCTTCTGGATTCCAGCATCAGAAGCGACTTAAATGCCTCGCTAAATAAAGGGCGCGGGTGTCGGCGCCTCTTAGCAAAGCCAACGTTGGTGTCCCTCAGAACTCGGGTCTCGGGGACCAAATGTTTGACTTCCCCGCTTTTGTTCTCTTTCCCCCTCCTGGGAATGCCCTAAAGCTGAGGAAGGGTTCTAGAGGAGTCCCAGGCAGGCACAGGTCGGTGCCATTCTGGTTGCTCCTAATACACACCTGTGGATGCAGGACCTCTTGTGGATTTGGCCAAGGATGCCACTCGTCGCTCCCTTGCGGGTGATTGTCATACTTGGGATTGCTCCAGTATTGTTGACTCACCCCAGCATTTCAGAGGGAGGCGCATAAGCACCTCTGGTTCCTGTCCTGAGCCACCTTCCCTGTTGGGAAAGGGGAATGGGTTCTTCAGAAGATCTTATCCGAACAGTCAACTTGACAATAGGAGGGACCTTTTAGAAGTTTGTGTCCCAAACTATTTAGTTTCTTTAAAAGTTGACAACTGGAACATTGAATTGGGCCCAGAAAGGAATGGACAGCCAAGAAAGTTTCTTGAGATTTGCTTTAATATGAGGAGTGTGGGGTACACAAGCCACTCAAGAGTTTCTGGCCAATATAATCTGTATTACTTGAAAGTTTTGAGCTGCCTTCAGAGGCACACCCAGTTATAATACATTGCAGTTGCCAAGTTGACAGCCTGATTTCCAAGTGCCCAGGAAATGTAGCTGCCTTGCTGTTGTAGTTTTAACTTAAATTCAATGTGCAGAAATCAGGCGTTACTATTTTCAGTACGGAATTGTGATTTTTGTTGTTTAGTTCTTAAGTCGTGTCCAACTCTTCGTGACCCCATGGACCAGAGCACGCCAGGCCCTCCTGTCTTCCACTGCCTCCCAGAGTTGGGTCAAATTCCTGTTGGTAGCTTTGATGACACTGTCCAACCATCTCATCCTCTGTCGTCCCCTTCTCCTCCTGCCTTCACACTTTCCTAACACCAGCGTCTTTTCCAGGGAGTCTTCTCTTCTCATGAGATGGCCAAAGTTTTGGAGCCTCAGCTTCAGGATCTGTCCTTCCAGTGAGCACTCAGGCTTGATTTTCTTTAGAATGGATAAGTTTGTTCTCCTTGCAGTCCAAGGGACTCTCAAGAGCCTCCTCCAGCCCCACAATTCAAAAGCATCAATTCTTCGGCAGTCAGCTTTCTTTATGGTCCAGCTCTCACTTCCGTACATCACTACAGGAAAATCCATAGCTTTGACTATTCAGACTTTTGTCGGCAAGGTGATTTCTCTGCTTTTTAAGATGCTGTCAAGGTTTGTCATCGCTTTCCTCCCAAGAACCAGGCGTCTTTAAATTTCCTGGCTGCTGTCACCATCTGCAGTGATCATGGAGCCCAAGAAAGTAAAATCTGTTACTGCCCCCATCTCTTCCCCTTCTATTTGCAGGAGGTGATGGGACCAGTGGCCACGATCTTAGTTGCTAATGTGTGTGCTTTTGCTGAGGCAGAAATCTTCCAGAGGGAGAGCTTATTAGCTAGAACTAGTTTTCAGTCTTAAGAGAGCAAAGTTGTAGGAAAGGGTATTAAGCATTGTGTATTTTACCTACTTTTTTATATTTGTGCTCCAGGGCTTCTTTGAGTTATTTTGTGGTGAAAAGCAGGATATAGAAGTAGTTTTTTTTTTCTAGTGGCCCCACCCTACAACATAACAGAAACTTCTCTCATCTCTCTGCCTCTTCTGAGCTTCCACATACCAAAGAACTGATCAAAGCTTACACTGGATAAGCCAGTTGGTCAACTGATTTTTTCTGTTAATGCGTGTGTGGGATCCTCAGCACAATGGACAGGCAATCTGAATACTGCAATATTGACAGGATTTTGTATTGGTCAAACCAGCAAAACTGTGTTCTTTCAAGGAATTAGTGTGTGATTTAAAACAAAACCTAACAACTTGAGATTTTACCCTCTTTGGCCATGGTGGCAGATTTTGTTTGACCACACATGTAGCCTTGGGTCCACCCCGAACCTACCTGATTCTGACTCTAACTCCATTCAACTTTCCTCTCATCAAACTGATCTACAGGATTGCAGTTAGGCTCCTGCCATGGTTCTCAGGATACTGCCCATACTGTCAAGAATCTTCTTTCTCCAGATGTGCCCAGAGGATGACATTAAAATAGGAATTGTATGTGTGGCAAAAATAATAATGAAGACGAAAGGGACAGGCTGAGCATGTTTTGCTTCATTTCATCCGGTCTGCTAAGAAAGAAGCCTCCTTCACTAGGGATGGCTTGAGGTCTTTTGCCAGCTGCCTTGAAGGAACAAGAGATTTTCTCCCAACTTGCCTCTACAGTGGCAAACTAGGCCCCAGGGCTTTCTTCAGCTTTGCAGATGATTGCAGGATACACTTGCATTTCACACAGGGAGCTGGTCATTGGGAACCAGCATTCAATAAATAAATAAATAAATAAAATAAATAAATTCAAGTCCAGAGTAGTTTTGACCATGGCTGATAGTTGAAATTGCATTCTCCCGGGCCAGGCAAACAGATAGCTTGACCTTTCTGGATTGAAGGGAGACAACCTTAGGGCAGCCTTTTCCAACCTGGGTGTGTTGACATATTGATGTTCCCTCTACCAAGCAGTGCCAGAAAGATCCAATGGCTGGAGATGACAGAGTCATGAGACCTCCATATGGAGAGGGGCACCACAGTGGTGGCTCGTCTGTCCATTAGGGCATGCGGGGCACAGGCCTACCTCAGGTTCAAGTTCCTCCAAGCTAGTCCAGAAGGCTTCTGTGGGAATGTGCATTTGTGAATGTCTGCCTGCCTGCATCTCTGTGTGAGAGACATTACTGTGTGTTAACTACTCACTTTTGCCGTTGGCTCCACTCACCTCTGGTTGCTGTCCTTTTTGCCCAAACACAAAGCTATAAGTAACATATGTGACAGCTTATATGCTAGCCCAGTGCTTTCTGCTAAATTATGCCTCTATTATTGTTTTTAATGTGCTGTCGAGTCGCCTAGGACGTATGATGACCCTATGAATGAAGGATCTGCAAAACATCCTGTCCTTAACAGCCCTGCTTGACTCTTCTAGACTCAACCCTGTGCCTTCGTTTAGGGAGCCAGTCCATCTTGTATTTGGTCTTCCTCTTTTTCTGCTGCTTCCACAGCATTATTGTATTTTTCAGAGAATCTTGTCTTCTGATAATAAGCTCAAAGTATGACAGCTTCAGTTTCAACATTTTTGCCTCCAAATATAGTTCAGGCTTAATTTGCTCTAGGGCTTAGCTGTCTTATCTTTCTGTTAGTCTGCAAAGCTCTCTTCTAGTACCATATTTCAAACAAATTTTCTTCCTGTCAGATTTCTTCACTGTCTAGTGTTTACACTCATACATTCACAATAGTGTTAATGATCTTGGCTTTGGTCAAGATTATCTTTTGGTGATCTTTTCTAATTCCTTCACTGTTGCCCCTCTGAGCCTCAAACGTCTTCTGATTTCTTGACTGCAGTCTCCATTTGGATTGATGATTGAAACAAGGCATACAAAAAAATTAACAATTTCAATGTCTTCATTATCAACATTAAAGTTGTGTAGTTCTTCTGTAGTCATGGTGTTCATTTCCTTATGTTCAACTGCAGTCCTGCTTTGGCACTTTCTTCTTTCATTTTCATCAAAAGTTGTTTCAAATCACTGTTGCTTTCTGCAGTGAGTTCGTGTAATCCATGTATCTTAAATTATTGATATTTCTTCCACCAATTTCATTCTCCTTTATCTGAATCTAATCCAGCTTTCCATATGATTTGCTCTCCGTATAGATTGAACAGCATCTTAAAAAGTAGAGACATCACCTTGCAAACAACAGTCTGCATAGTGAAAGATGTG
The DNA here is from genome assembly GCF_051106095.1 of Pogona vitticeps. NCBI lineage: Eukaryota > Metazoa > Chordata > Lepidosauria > Squamata > Agamidae > Pogona > Pogona vitticeps. Next base: position 155,986,258 of record NC_135784.1, on the reverse strand, counting down.
ATTTTTCCAGTAGCGATGTAGGGAAGTGAGAACTGGACCATAAAGAAGGTTGACCACTGAAGAATTGATGCCTTTGAATTGTGGTGCTGGAGGAGACTCTGGGGAGTCCCCTGGACTGAAAGAACAAACCTATCCATTTTGAAGGAAATCAACCCTGAGTGCTCACTGGAACGACAGATCCTGAAACTGAGGCTCCAATACTTTGGCCATCTCATGAGAAGAGAAGATTCCCTAGAAAAGATTCTGATGTTGGGAAAATATGAAGGCAGAAGGAGAAAGGGACAACAGAGGACAAGATGGATTGACAATGTCATCAAAGCAACCAACATGACTTTGACCAAGCTCTGGGAGGCAGTGGAAGACAGGAGGGCCTAGCATGCTCTGGTCCATGGGGCCACGAAGAATCTGACATGACTTAATGACTAAACAACAATCAACAACATAGATTGAACAGATAGAGGGATAAGATGCACCTTTGTCTGACCCCTTGGCCTGTAGGAAACCATGCTGTCTCTCCATATTCTGTCCTCATGGTAGCTTCTTGTCCTTATACATCAGGACAACCATCTTCAGAGGCACACCCATTTCTTTCAAAATAACCCATGGTTTCTTGTGATCTATCCAAAGGCTTACATTTCCTTTTTTTCCTCCTTTAGCTATTGTCTTCTATCTCTCTGCTTGATTGTTATAATTGTTTTCTTTGTCTCTATGCAACAGTCACTGAAAAACTGCATTAAGGGTTCTGACCCTACTTCTGTCAACCTTTACTTTTGCTTCTCACCTGTCCATAATAATTTTAAGTGTTTCTTCCATCATCCATCCAGGTTTTTCTTTTCTTTCTAATACAGGAGTTGTCTTTTTGCATTCTTCCCTAATATCATCTCTGGTTTCAATCCACAATTTTTCTGGTTCATGATCAATTGAGTTGGGCAGTGCAAATCTGGACTTTCAATTCATCAGGAATATTGTTTAAATTATATTTTGGCACTATGCCAAAAAAAGTCTCCAGAACTACCCTATATGCATGGAAGCAATGCTATGCATAGCATGGCTAAGAGAAAAGAAAATTGTGTGCCTCTAGCAGTGAGGGAACTATGGTTGTTGGACTTCACCTCTCAACAAGCCATGTCGATATGGCCAGTGGACAGGAATGATGTACGTTATGGCCCAGCATGTAGAGACCACTATTTCTCCAACCTATGTATGTACCATCAACTTGTCTTCCATGTTTTCTTCCTGACTGATTAGAGTGATACTCTTGGGCCATGGTCATGCGTCTCCTTTCCCCTCATCTGAGCTTACTGTTGCCAACTGGATTTCCCCAAAGGAGGCTTGTAGAGGGCACACTGACAGCTTCCTGGGGTAAGATTTAAGTTCTGATTCCCTAGGTGAACTGGATGTGAGCGTTTATATTACCTTTGCATATTGTCCTCTTCACTGCTCTGGCTTGCAAATGTTAGTTCTTCTGAAGTACAACATGGACATAAAAATAATCAGCAGGGAGGGACTGTTACTGCAACAGGATGTAAATCTTCTTCATGAGGTACAGTACCTGTGGGTTCTTTATGCAAGGTCCTGCCTATATAACAGCACCATGGTGGCCTGGGAAGGAGGAGGTATCCTGATCTTTTCCTGGCTACCTAAATTGTGGACATTGAGCTAGAATTATGCACTTTGTCATTCAAACAACCATTAGTGCCTCTGAATCTGTGCCTTCTCTTTGTGGGGAAGAGGACATAGGCAAAGCAGATCATTGTGATGGATAAGGGTTGGCTGTCTTTCCAGGGATGCTGGGGAAACATTTGCCAGTCTTTTCTGTATCACTTTGATCCATGCAGGTACCACTGAGCTGTTGACTCAGTTGCTGCACATGCATAGAATCACAATTACATTAAACCACTGTTAACTCTGGCATAATGTCTATCAGGATTAGAAGGAAAACAGCATCAGCTTGCTTGCCTGTCTCTAAAAGTAGAGACACCATTCAGCTCCTTCTCCCTTCCTCTCTTTTTTTTTACACTACTGACTAAAACACCCACTGATTTCTATCCCCTTTCCAGCATCTAGGATTTTGAACATTCTCAAAATATAAAGTATTATGGAGATATTTTTAGAGATAAATTAAATCCATCCTGTAATATACCTTATGGAAGGCAAAATCACACCAGAAAGGGTCATTTTAATGGGAGCAATCTTCTTTAAAGCATCCCTTCTGTCTGCTGAGGAATTGTTTGAACTCGGCCTCAAAAAGAAGTAGCCCTACAGGTGGACCAAAAAGGTATGGACTGGAGTTGGCCTGAAGCACATTTCCCTGTGCATCATGTGATTACCAAGAAATAGATCACACTGCTCAAGAAGTGGTCCAAATTGTGATCAACTTCCCTGTGTGATCACACCTTAAGACTCTCTAAATGAGCCTTGCAGCTGATTACATAATGGATTTATATGGAAAGTTGGAAGTTGTCTTATCCGGAGTCCAATCATTGGTCCATTTACTGGCAGGGTTTCTGGCAGTATTCTTCTCTAGTCCCACCTGAAGATTTCTAGTATTCCTTGGGAGGTTTCCCATCCATTTGCTAGCCACACTCGGCCCTGCTTAACTTGTGAAATCATATAAGATTGGGTGATTAGAGAGATTCAGAGTATAATGCTCACATTGGCAAAGTAAATTACAAGGCACCTGTTTAAAAAAAACCCCAACCTACCATTAAAGTAAGCATTTGTACACAAGCATAATGTGTAAAAACATCAAATTGCTAGTTACTGGAGACTTAATTACATAAACTTGGGCAGATGAACACCAGTAGGAAAAATGGCTGGCACTGTTATGTTGTTGAAGATATAGTACACAATACACTTCTGTTTGAAAGGCACATCAATAAATGTAGACAGTGGCCTTACTGAGGTATGGGCTTAAGTTAGAAGGAAAGTAAATAGTAATTTAAGCTGCAGGGGGAATGAAGAATCTGGGAAATGCCAATAAACTATTTTAATCTGAGATTAGAATTATAAAAAGGAAACCTTGAGAAGGAAGGGTAGGACAATTGAACTTTCTTCAATATGTTTTCATCCCAAACCAAAACATGCAGCACACTATTATTAAATGAAATATAATAGCCAGCTAAACAGGAAAGCCAAGCAGATCTTGTTTGACTGTGAAACAAACCACAGGTTTCAGCGGACAAGAGGGGTCTAATCAGTATAAGTAGAAGTATTTGTCAGAGACACAAAAAGTAGTATAAAAGGGTTAGCAGGATAGTTAACTCTTTGTAAGTCCAAATATCTAATGGAGTTACGTTAAGGGATTTTTTTTTTCATTATTTAAATGGATACTAAATTGCCTCATCCATTATTTTATTTGCTCTCTTGTCATTCTTTTGAGCTTTGGAGAAAAGGGAACAGCAACAATAATTTTTTTAAAAAATCTATTTCCCAGTAACTCCCCCAAATCATTTCTCCTGCCTTCCCAACTCTATTATAATCTCATGCCTGTTGTTTGATTTATTTTTCTGTAAACAAAATACTTCAAATATATCTTTCCGGAGATATTCTGTGTGGAGAGAGGGGGCTATGATTGGAAGACACAAAGCACAACCTTTCATTCACGTACTTGGGAATAAAATCCCATTTGACATCTCACTGTGCAACTTAAACACTGAGTGGATGTGCATAGGATTGCATAGTTAGACTTTTTTTCTAACCATAGAAATGGAGCCTGAACCCATTACAAATTCTAAGCCACTTGACTCTCTCCTATGAGGACTTCCTACAAGTACCAAAGCCAGGCCTAGGGCTGGAATGCATATGCCTTTTCACTTCTTCCTTGGGGGGTGGGGGTGGGGTGGTAAAATGTTTAGATGGGAAAGGGGAGGGAGTCTACATGCAACCTTTGCTTTTCAAACTCTTCCACCTTCAAAGGAATGAGGTGGAATGGAGTAGAGAGCCAGTGGAGACAGTAGCCACTGGAATGTTGCTACCATCTGTGCTGCTTCCCAGGGCTTTATTTGGTGTGATAAGATGACATAAACAAGTCCAAAGTTCAAATTAACAGTGGAACCATTTTAAGTTCCAACTTATTTCTAACAGTTAATGCACAGTTTTAAGTTGAAATAAAATTTAAACTGAGCGGCCCTCCCCTTGCCCAAAAACCTGTCTCAGTTGGCTAACTCAGTTTATTACTAATTGTCACTGTGGGATCTATTAACTCCAAGATGGTGAGAAGGGGAGGGCATGCATATAAATATATCAGATGTGCTACTTACATTTCCATTTTCTTCTTTTTTTATTACAACATTCGGACTCTCCATATTGACTACTGGATTCTGGGAGTTCTGGTCCAAACCAAGAGTCAAAATTTTTTGCAAACTTTACTATGTGTGGGTGAGGTTGGAACCCCCTCTTGAAAGCACTCCTTGTTTAGGGTACCTTAAACAAAGGGATAGAGAGGGAGCTCTCCAGACCAGGGAAGTGAGAGTCAAAATGGCAAATGCAGTTCTGCATAAACAAACATTGGGAGCAGAGAGAAAAAAAGAGAAGTCCCAACATATCTGCTGATGGGGCCTGAGTTGCCAATGCCCAATGTAGCTCTATGAAGACATAAGCCCAGTGGGTGAGAGGTATGAAAAAGGCAAAATCCACATTGGCACTTGTTAGGAAAGAATTTTTTAAAAACACCTGCAAACAAGTAAGTCATACATCAATCCTGGAAAACAGAAGAGACATTTGTTCATGCTTTCAATTTAGGAGCATCATTTAACCTTTTAAACTTATATTTCATTTTCCAGATTTGTTTTATGATCTTTTCATTCTCCGACTCCTTAGCAGTATGCACCATCTAATTACACTGTCTTTAGCACCGATCCTTGGTAAAGCAAAGCAAAAATGGCCTAGCATCAACTTGTACATATATATGTTTGCCTGTGTTCACATTTGTGTTTCTAGATGCGACACAGCACCACCATTCTGTAGCCCTCTTCTGAAATACAAGCTATGCATCAGAGTGCTATGGGTGACATGTGCAGTTTTGAAAAAGCAGACTTCCATCTGGGAGAGTTTTCCTTGACCCCCCGATAAACACTGACTCAAGTATTTATGTTCACTTTCATTGTACCGCTTCCTTCAGAGAAACTCAGCCTATGCAAAGGAGCACAGTGCTATGTTAAGGGAAGGTGGTATGTATTTAATAACCAGAAAAGAGAGCTTTACTGTGGTAGATACTTATATGTAAATTATCATGAAGCTTTGATTATTGCAAGTGTCTTTATCAGGGGTCTCAAACTCAATTTATCTGGGGGCTGCTGGAGGCAGAGTCTGGCTGAGGCTGGGATGCATCAGATTTCCCGCGAAGCAGAGCAAGAGCACGAGGAAGCCGCCCAGGAGTTTCCTTAGCCCGGCTGGGCCTCTGAGGAGGAGGATGAAGAGGAAGAGGAGGAGGGGCACACAAACCCTAGTCACCGGCCACAACCCCCCTCTGGCTCCTTCTTCACTACCAGCAGCAGCAGCAGCAGCAGCAGCAGCAGGATGAAGACGTGGAGAAGGGAGGGAGCGCTGGCAACTGCCTAGGCAGAGGGGGAGGAGGGCATGACATAATTTTTTTTTAAAAAAAAAACAACCCTCACAGAATTTGCCTTGCCAAAGGAGAAAAGCCCCCACCAGTATGCATGAAATTAAACAGAACGGGGTGGGGCCCCCAGAGGTGCGTGCACGCACACACATACACACAAACACACACGGAGGTCCAGCAACCTTCCTCTGAAGGCCCCCCTCAAAAAAAGGCGCACTCAGCAATAGCAGCTGCCCCCACCACGACAGAGGAGCAAACTTTGTGAGGCGAGCCCAGGCAGCCTCCAGAGCCAAGGTGGCTGAAGCAGGACGAAGAGGAGGAGGAGGAGGAAGCACTGCCACGCGCTGAGGCAGCCGCTGGCCAGGCTGGTGCTGGGGGTGCTGAGAGAGAAAGAGAGCCAGAGAGCTGCTTCCCTGGAAGAGGCAGCAGTGGCAGCAGCCACTGTTGGCGGCTTGGAGGCGCTCTTCGAGGACGGGCCGGGAGCTAGCTCCGCTCTCAGGCATCGCGCGGTGGCAGCTCGGACGCTTGGGGAAAACCAGCATCATCCCTGAATAGAAATCACCACTAATTAGAACATTAACTGTGGAAGACTAATTTTACTCTCACTTCAACAATGTTCCAAAGTGCCGTTTTCCTTATAAGAGTGAATGGCAGTCACTTACTCAAGACTGTATAGAAGCACTTGCCTGGTAGCCATAGGCTAGAAGTTCTATGCAGGTAAGCACTCCATCATTCCTGTCAACTCCCACCAGAGCGGTGTGGTGATTCTTAATATGTACTATCTTTGGACAAATGCATAAAAGTTAACTGAATCAGAGGCATTTGTGCCTTTCTGATGTGAGACTATAGGGCATAGCAAAAAGCACTGACAGGATGGAGCAGCACACCTGCAGATGCCTCACATTAAATCCAGCATTTCCATACAGTATCTTGATTAGAAGAGAAGAAAGAGAATGAAAAACTAGGGAAGGAAAAGAAAGTATCATATCTTCCGTGTATAAGATGTTACTTTTTCTTAAAATCATTGACCTAAAAATTGAGGGGCGTCTTTTACACGGGGGTAAGCTGAGATAGCTGAGGAGAGAACAAAACGGCCCATACCTTGCCTCTGCAAACAGGCTTCCTCCAGCATTATGGAACTGATGTCAGCTGATGCTGAACAAACCAATTGGAACACACCTCATTGGAGGTGGAGCCTACAGGCTCAGATGCAACAGGGAATCCTAATGTCTGAGCATTCTAAGCCCAGAGGCTGAATCCTCAAATCTCAGTTTTCTTAATTTTGGGGTTAGAAAGGGTGTGTGCATGTCTTATAAATGGAAAAATACGGTATGCATTTTACCTTAGAAATGAACTTGCCTTGCCTGCTGCAATGTCATTGATTAAATAATCCACCACTAATTTTAGATTGAAAGAACAGGAAGGACTGGGGTAGAGAAAACAAATGGTACTGTGTGGAAAGGAGCAATGTGCCTGCACTGCCCTTTTAAGATAGAATACTCATTTAGCTGTTAAAATGCATCGCTTCCTCCCTTCCCAGTGACTGCCTTAGAAGATCACTCAGGGCTTTCTTCTAACAGGTAGAAAGAAAAAACAGAAAAAATAAAGATAAAATAGAGCCTACAACTCTGCAAATGCCATTACTCTGTTACCCTGCCTTGACCATTTGATCTATAACCTTGCCATTTGTGTCTGCCCATTGTCACAAATAGGGTCTTCGAGAAGAACTGGAAATGTGATAATACTTCCAATCGAAGTATGTTTGCTTAAATTTATTTTGCCATGGTATAAGCATTCCTAAACACATTGGGCTACATTCCTGACACATAACTTACACTAAAAAATCTACAAAATATAAAATATTCAGGATAATAGCTTATATTGGTCTGGAAGGTACAAAAGAGGTTAGTCTGCATTAGAATTGATCAGAATGAATCTCTTCAAACTCTCTTAGGGTAGAATCCGTTTCTTGCCCCTGATTAGTGCAGCCCTTGAAAAGAAAGTTTGCTTCTACAGTATTTGTATGGAGTCTCCTCTTCATTGTCATCTAGCCAGCCTTCGACAAAGCTGCAAATTATGCCTCCTGTCAGCCCAGATAAAGGTGGATAGCATCCAACACCAGCCATTTTATATAGCTGTATTAGATAGAAATGCTTTTGAATGGTGGTGTTGGAGGCAACTCTTGAGAGTCCCCTGGACTGGAAAGAGAACAAACCTATCCATTTTGAAGGAAATCAACCCTGAGTGCTCACTGGAAGGACAGATCCTGAAGCTGAGGCTCCAATACTTTGGCCATCTCATGAGAAGACTCCCTGGAAAAGACCCTGATGTTGGGAAAGTGTGAGGTAAAGAGGAGAAGGGGATGACAGAGGATGAGATGGTTGGACAGTGTCATCAAAACTACCAACATGAATCTGACACAACTCCGGGAAGCAGTGGAAGACAGGAGGGCCTGGCGTGCTCTGGTCCATGGGGTCACAAAGAGTCGGACATGACTTAACGACTAAACAACAACATTAGACAGAAAAAATCCAAACGTACATCCTCCCTATTTCTGCAGTAGAAAAATGCAAGCACCAGCCATTTGCTCCCGTTTCTTGCTACTCTAAAGCTGTTGCTTCTGGCAAGCAGCTTATTCTGCCTAACGGTTCAGCTGACTCTAACGGTTGCGACATTACATTTGACTGCTGCTGCCATTAGCACATGCTTACTTTCTGCTTCCAATAAAGTAACTCAGGAACTCTACCAGAAGAAAAATGCTAGTTGCTCCCTCCACCTCACCCCCCCCCCCCCAAAAAAACCTCTGCCAGTCTATGTGCTTCACAGCTCAGACTGGCAACTTCCACTCTTTTATTTAGAACCCTACTATTTTTAGGAAATAACCCAAAGCCAAAAACAGAAGCTCATAGGAAAATGAATGGCATTTCAGAGTTTACAGTAAGATACATACACATGCTTTTCAAAGTACTAAAGTTGCTAAACACCTGGGTGATCTCCAAATGACACTTTGAGTTCTAATGTTAACACAGCAGCTCATGTTCATTGCATTTTAAGCCTGTCTTAAGGGAATCTAGGCTGCCCTTTGCAAAGATGGCAGCTGCAACTTCCCTACCCTAAATGAAGCCACAGCCGCCATCTTTGCAAAGAGCAGCTAGTCTCCATTATTATATGCCATGACTGGGAGGCCAGATGAAGACGTCGGCAGCTGCAATTAAGGTAAGGGGGTGTTGGTGGTGCTAAATTAGGGAGAGGAAGGGGGTGGGGTAGACTGTGAGGGTGGGTGGCTGCGGGGGAGGGTGGCAGCTGCCTATTGGCCACCAATCAGCTGATCGGCAGCAGGTAGGCAGAATGGGGTTTTATTGTTTTGTTTTTTAATATGAAGGATGAATAAAAATGGGTAAATATTCACCCCTTCATATTCATAGGGGTCTCTGGAACCCACGAATATGAAGGGACAAATATTTAACGAATCGGCTATTTTCTTCGAACAAGTCTATCCATTTTTATATTCATCCCCATCTCTAATTATGGCTCCACTGAAATGAAAACTTGTGGCTGCAGGGTACCATAAATATTCATCAGTTCACAAGAGTGCTTAAACAGTGCCTTATTCAAACACCAATATCATATGAGATGAGAATCTTAAAAATATCATAGTGCCAGAACATAATTTAAGTAAGATTCCCAATGAATGTAAAGTCAATGGAAACAACACATTTCTTTTCTTAAGCTGAACTGACCATGAATTAAAAGAGCTGTGGAATGGTACAAAAGGTACTATCAAGGAAGAATACCAAAAGCTAATTTCTGCTATTAAAAGAAAAGAAAAATCTCAATGGAGGACTGATTAAATTATTAAAGTCATTAACAACAGACGCAAAAGTAAAAAGGGATGGAAATATAGTCAGGAAAGAATTCTAGATACCTGTATAATTTTTCAAAGAAGGGCGTACAGGAAAAAGAGAATTAATTATTGGCCGAAATTCTATGCCATTTTTGGCATGGAACAAATGGTGAAACTTTTGGAGATAAATTGCCCCAAGTTAAAAAATAATGGTAGACATTATTAGTTGTTTACTGAGTTGTATTACTTAATTGCAACTGGTAGTGTCTACATTGATTTCTTAATGTGGGGCAATTTACCTTCAAAAATTATGTCATTTGTGAGAGGATTTTGGGAATTGCAAAGAAACAAAACAAAGCAACCACCACAACAAAGGAAAAACAAGCTACCTCTTCCATAAAATCCAAAAAACAAACAAAAAATCAGAGGGAAATTTAAGCTAAAGGGCACTGAAATATCTTGTGAAGATGTAAGACTGTGGATTCTAGATTGGAGATTTCTCTCCTTAAACAATCTTCACAGTGATTCTTGTTTTGATGCCTTCAGAGCAAAAAAGAAAAGCATAGTTCTATTAACCTTTATTTCCTCTAGATAAGGGAGGCTGAAAGAGCAGAAGAGGAATATACAGTGGTGCCTCGCAAGACAAATTTAATTCATTCCGCGGTTAATGTTGTCTTACGAAATGCGTTTTCCCATAGGAATGCATTGGAATCTAATTAATGCGTTCCTATGGGCAAAAAAAGTTAGAACAAAGTCAAATTTGGTTTGCAAAGGGTTTATTAAGTGCTCTTTAAAGCCATACACAATTGTGCAGATGATTTAAAAAATTTCAATCAAAAAACTTTAACTTTTTAAACATCATAGAAAAACATTTAAAAATCAGCAAACATGAGGCAGGAACAAAAAACGGAAAACATTTGTCTTGCAAAGCACAGCCATAGGAACATTTGTCTTGAGAGTCATCAACCCCATTGCCAAAACCATTTGTTCTGTGAGGCATTTGTCTTGCGAAGCACCACTGTATATTATCTTATGGGGATAAAGAAGTTTGAAGCAATACACTAAAGGGCTTACATTAAAGAATGACAAAGATGACTGATTCCCTCAAACAATTTTCAACAAAGAACCTGCAGTTTTAGAAAGTGAGGTGAAAGCTGCTCTCAAAGTGATTCTGCAAGAAGCTAAAGAGTCTGAATCTATAACCATCCTTTAAAAATATGCCAACAATTATGGAAAACTAGGAATGACCAATATACACTCCACTCCTAAAGAAAGATGTCAAAGGCTGCACTAACTACAAGATCATTGTGTTGATTTCCTATGAAACCAAAGTGATGCTCAAGATTTTAGAACAAAGACTCTTATTGTATATGGAATAAGAAAGGCCGGACGTTCAAACTGGATTCAGAAAGGGGAGATGCACTAGAGAGCATATTGCAAACCTATATTAGCTAATGGAGCATCCAAAGAACACCAGAAGTGTGTGATTTATGTATTACAAACCTCTGAATTATGCATCAATATCTATGCATCAATGGATCTATTTTTAAGGCAGAATACAGCGAAACAGAATGGTTTCCAATTGGCAAAGTTGGTAGTCAAGGGTGTATTTTATTTCACTATATGTTCAATGCATAAAACTGAACATATTAAAGAGAAAGTTTAATATGGTTTCAGATGAAGTAGAAATTAATAGAAGAAACAGCAATAATACTGTATAAGATATGTTGATGACACCATGTCGTTTTTTTATGTGCTGTCACATTGCTTCTGACTTATAGTGACACTGAATTAATAGTCTCCAAAAAGTTGTGTCAATAGCCACTGTAGTCAGGTCTTGCAAACTAAAGGTCAAAACGTCCGTTAATCTATCTCATACTCACCATATATAATGGCAAAATATTGCAATCACTTGAAATGCCTAGTGAGGAAAGGGAATGAGGAAAATGGCAAAACAGCTGAACATTAAGACAAAAATAATGTCGATAGAAGAATTATGTAAGTTCAATTTTGAAGAAATCAAAATCATTAAGCTTTTTCTATATCTTGAGTCCAGGATAAAATCAAGAATGAAGCCAAGAAATCAGAAGAAAACCAAGACTTGGAAAGGCAGCTATGAAGGAACTTAATTGCAAGGAAGTGTAAAAAGTCAAAAGCCAAGGTCATCCATGCTATGGTAATCCTGATGAACATGCAGTAAAACCTGGACAATGAAGAAAGCTGACAAAAAAGAGATTGTTTCATACCAATATGTGGTGCTAGAACAGAACTTTAAGGACAGCATGACCCACCATAAAGATCAAATCGAGTCTGGACTCCCATTAGAACAGTGGTCAAGAAACAGGGGTAAAGTACACCAAATGGGGTAAAAATGAAAATCCTGGGGGTAATGAGGACGCGGCCCTAACTCCTTTCCCTCCTCCTCCTCTTTCTCGTCTTCTGACCGGAAGCGGATCCCCGGCTGTCCAATTGCCCCCTTCCCGCCCCCTTCTCCTACCCGGCTGCAACTGAGCCACGGTGGATGGTGGCAGGCTACCCGGTCGGCCAGCCATGACAGAGGGCAAGGCCGGGGTGAGTGACCAGAGTGCCCCTACCAGAAGGAGCCTCTCCTTCCAGTGCCTGGAGAGATGAATCATGGTGGGGGGGGGCGGGCATGGCATGACAGCGGAGAAAGGCAGCTGCCCCCATGGGGCCAAGGATTGAGTATGGCCCCGCCAGCCAGAGGAGGAGGAGGAGGCCTGGGCGTGGGAGGCAAGGCTCCACGTGACTGGCTGCACGTGACTGAGATCCTTCCTTTCAAATCAAGGGGATAATGTCAGCATCTATAAATTTTTTAGGGGGTAAAAGGTAAAAAAGTTCACTGACCCCTGCATTAGAAGCTAAAACAACTAAACTAGGGCTATCGTACTTTGGACACATGAGAAGAAGAGAAGACACACTGGAAAAGACTAGAGAAAGTGAAGATCAGATGGATTAATTCAGTACAGAAAGTGATGGCCTTCAGCTTGCAAGACCTCAACAGATCTCTTAATAGTGAGACCTTTTGGAGGGCATTCATAGAGTCGCCATAAGCTGGAAACAACTTGATACTGTAATACATTAGAACAACGTATAATGAGGACTACTGTGGTGAAATGTTTCCAAAATACCATGACAGCCTTATGACCTTAGATCTAGGTCCAATTTCATTTGCATCACAAATTTACTAAGGGGACACACTGTCCATTTATGCTTCACTGTGCAACCGATTAGGCATAGGTGAATTTGAATTAAAGTCCAGCAACTACACGACGTAAACCTCAATGCAGGAAAGGTTGTCCCTTTTGAGCAGGGGATCATTTTTTTCCCATTGTTCAGCTGCTAGGGGTGGTTTAACTGTTGGTTTAGGTATCTGGTTGGGGTGGCAGAGGTTGGAAGTTTGATTCTCCACTGTGCCTCCTTGATGGGTTGGACCTGGTACCTTCCAGCCCTGCAGTTCCAAGATGATGATTAAATAAGCTTACAATGGATTGACATAGCTTTTGTCCACTTTTTGCCCAGAGTGATCATCTGATCTAAAGGTGAAGGGGCACTCCTGAGGGTAGTTCCCCTGAACTGAGCCTCTTGTCTGCAAGCAGAGTAGTTTTTGTTTGTTTTCAAAGACAAGTCTGGAATAGCGTATCATAAGGCCACTTCATAAAAGTAAATTTTAAAAAGAGCTGGAAATTGACAATTAGCACTGTGTCAAAGTCAGCTTCAGCTGTGCGAACCCAATTCTTTGCTCCTGCCGATTACTGCAAAATGCTTGATGTCTGGAGGGCTACACAGCGATACTACCCATAGAAGCTGGAAAAATGCAGATCACAGCAGATCCAAGTGTATTCCCCCCACTGTGTAGTCACATCTTCTGATGCAAAGTTTCAACAAGTCACTAGTCTCTCATAGGTATTTCTATCCTAGCCCGCTCTTCTGCAATACAAGTATACCTTAAAGAGAAGTGTTAAGTAGCATATGAAAAATGTATGTAAAACAGTTTGGAAGCTTAATATTAGGAATGTGAAAAATATTCAGAGCATTTTTGGATCTTGGTGATGTCTCACCATGCCAAGACTGTCCCCTACACTAGCGAGAGTTCTCGGCTTCCTACAAAAACAAAATCTTAATTTTGTCACCCTCCCCCTCCCCTCCAATTTTGCACACCTCTGTGTGTGTGTGTGTGTGTGTGTGTGTGTGTGTGTAAGAACACATTCAGTTTTTTTCTCCCCAGGAAATCTTGTGCCAAAAATATGTCATTTTGTGCAGGAACAGTGATAACTACATTTCTTTTCTCTTTCTTTCTTGGAGAGATATTTTGTTGAGAAGGGGAAAGACAGATCCCCCCCCCCCCGCCCCGCCGCCGCCTTGGTTATCATGAAGAGGGGGAGGCTACAAGAGTCATATCCCTACTTGATAGATGCTGGGTGAAATGGTAAACCTTACGGTGGGAAAGGAAAATACTGTGCCATCCCAAATTTTACAATAATGTACTTCTAGAATTATATTTATTTGTTCAGGCTTTGTATTATAATTAGCTTCCTATATTTTTCATGCTTGAGAGAGACAGAAAAATCAGCTTCCAAACAAATCATTCCTCTGACTTTAGAAAATAAGCTGAGGAGGAACAAGATTTAAGTTTTAGTGGGTTTTTTTTAATGACCATGAAAGGTGTTAGCCTTTACACTGTGATTGCAAAGCTTTTATTCCACAGTAGGTTGTGCCTTGATGAATTACAGCAGAACAAATACAGCGAGTGTCTCTGGAACACGTGACAATTCACCATGGCACAGCGGCAGCCCAAGCTTCTACGTGGTCACCTGAATCCCGTTGCTATGCAACAGGGATAACTTGCTGCCCCGGCAGGCCCTTTCATGCACAGAAGCACAGGATACAGTCCTTTCTGTAATCTCAAGCCACTTTTCTAAGGGATGGTTATGGGATGGGAAGGAGGCACATAAGGAGCTTGTGGAAGAAATGCTCTCCTGTACCACCATCAATTCATGCAATTAACAAGTACTAATTACTGAATGGAAGTATCTCCTACTTTCACCTCTTAACCACTGTGGGCTTGATTTATATGATTTCAACATCAATTGTTTTTTTCTCTCTCCAGTCCACCGAGAACTTTTGTGGAAGAGCAGCATGACCTGTTTATATGGCTAATTGGTCATGTGTGTAAGTTTACATTTCCTGACAAGCACATGACAACTTCTGTAGGTTCCCCATCACTGCCACCAGCTTGGGTATACAGTGAGCAGGAAATTTCCATATTAATTTGTGGCAGTTATGTTGCCATTAAAAATACAGAAGCTGGCAAACCTAATGAGAACCAGAGGGGCTTTTTATTACCCTGTTCATAATTTATATTTGTGATTGCCACTGAAAACCTGATGCTAAACATATATTTAATGCATACACACATAAGCACACAAAATGGTTGGCCTTGTCATGATCTAATGACCACTGTCCTGGGTTGGAGCTGCCTTTAGCTGCTGTGTACTGTTACTTGGGTTGTGATGTTGTATGGTGGCGGCAATGTCCTGGACAGTGGACAGGAGTCCGTGCCCATATGCCCATGATTTAACAATGCCACTTGCTTCTCTGATTCCATCAACAATGCTGTCCGTTGAAGCATTGCTCCAGTAGGAAACAAATCCAAAGTGACAGGGTAGGGGGAAAAACCAGCTTAGGTCCTGGGTCAAGGGCAATTTTGACAATTTCAGGGGTCTTCAATGAGTAACTTGTAAATGAAACAGAGGGTAGTGAAAAGCTCCCCTCTCTAAAGAAGCAGATTTAAAAGGGTGCAACCTTCTCTACCTAGGTTCTAGGTCCTAAAGGCTAACCTACAGCTTTCTAGATGTTTTGGGATCCCAAATCTCATCATCTGCAGCCATAATGGGCAATGGTCAAGAACAATGGAGGTTGCAGTCCAGCATTGGCAAAGCCATGGGTGACCCCATCCTGCTTAAACTCTACTGATCACTTACTCTCTCACGCATACACACAAAACAAGACTGAAATGTTGAGGCACCTTAAAGACATGCCCTACATTGGATAAGACAGACACTGCTGCTTTTCAAATGACTGTAGAGTTTCCTTATTTTGCACATGAAATAATATTTAGCAGAGCTCTCTTGGTCTTGTACATGTCTCTGGGCAGCAGAGTATAGTGGTCAGTTGAGTAGTACTCAAGAACAGTGCAAAAGACTGCAGGCAACTGGATTGGTTTGTACCAACAACTGAGAATATGGATTTTATAATGTTAGGTCATGTCCAGATAGGAGAGGTCGGAGCAGTCTAATTGAGGCTTAGAAGATTTATATCCTTTGTGTGATCTATTTTACCTCTCAGTTGAGTGATCCTTCCATTCACACTGATTAACACTACTTCTCCCATGAGAAGGGTTCGGACAAGTCTTTAGATCACTCCAATTTGTTCCCCTTTCAATTACTTACATTTCCTTCCCGCCCCCTTCACCACAGATGTCATTCATGGTGATTTTCTTCCCCCCCCTTTTTTTGTTAAATAAAGTAAGTGATATTGTGAAACAGCAATGTACCCACCTAGCAAAATACTGTACAAATAATACTGCCAATGTATCTAATTTATCTAAAATAGTGGGTGCATCAATAGGATATATACAATTCACACAGAGAGCTATACGGCCATCTGGATGTGCCCTTAATGGCCTTACTTGTCCATTTGAGACCCCACAACCCTCAAACACTTTGCATGTAATATTATCCTATGCCTGCAAAAAATAAATTTCTATCCCAGCTACTGTGGGGGTTGCACCCAGATACAGAGGAAACAGGGAAGGTTGAGTGAGGTAGTAGAAGGTACCACAGCTGCTACTTAGAAAGTCTCTGGAGTTTAACCTTGCAAGCCCTGACTCCATGACATCATGTCTGGGCACAGCTGCCTCTCTCGTACCCAGAATTTCTGTCCTCTTAATTGCTGCATCGTAAGCAAGAATAAATTCACAAGCACAACATGCTAAAATAGTTCAATTTCTGCTTGCTGACTGGTAACTTTATAAAAAAAATGACAGCAATTTTTCAGAGGTGCAACTTGATGGGGATGCACATGATGGGATTACAGGAGTGCATATTCTCTGTTGCTGCTCCCAGACTCTGGAACTCCTCCCCACAGGTCAGGCTGCTCTGATGGGGCATCTTTGCTGTCCTTCCTTAAAGACCTTTCTCTTCAAGCACGCTTTTCCTTAGTGACTTACTGGCTAGGAGAGGATTTTAAACAGGATCGTTTGCATTTTCTCCCTTGTAAATCAGTTTTTAGAAATGCTTTTACCTGACATTTCTAATATAATGTTATTAATTCTTCCTTAATATTTCAATAATTTATTGCTTTTAGGTTTTAATAGTGTGTTTGTAATGATGTTAGCCACCTTGGGTCTTTTTTTTAAGGAGAAAGGCAAGATAAAAATAGGTTAAAAACAAATACATACAAAAATAAATTAATAAACATTGTTGCTTGGACAAAGGTGATACTTTGTAGAACACTGTTGCAATGTAGTCCAAGCTGCACCACAGAAACAGGGAATGGAGTTAATTTCATTTTTCATTCAGTTTTTACAACTCCTTGCCCTCCAAAAAACCAAGCAATCAACCAATGCTCTCTTCTTTCAACAACACATCGGCTAAAAGAAAATGGAAATGGTGGGAAGAGTGAAGACCAACAACACGCAGTCATAGTGTTTTTCACTGCCTAGCCCTACAGTCCACTTTTTGGCTTCTATTCCTGAGAAGTTTACAAGCACAGCAAAACTAAGTTACTTATCCTTCTTTCTTTACACCTCTTCCCTGCAGAATCTGGTATTTGGGTATATTATTGCTGAACATGGAAGCGCCCTCATGGGTTGCTGCTAGGCAGGCGCTGGTAAATTTTCTTTTCCATGAATGCACTACTTTTTGCCAGGCTCCCAAATTTTTCAGGAGCGAGCAGACCCTTCAGTAAACATCTTAACTGGATCATATGGAAATTTAAAAGATACCAGCTCCAGCATTGCTGCTAGACTAACCAGCATACCCATAGTACCTTGGAAAGGAGGAGGAGGAAGCGGCGCCTTAACCAAGAAAGAAGCACCCGCGCCTTCTCAATACGAGCCGACCGCAACACATTAGATTAATTTAACGGATGGCCAACCAGAGAGTCGCGCTCCGCCTTGACAAACCCCGCCCGCTCAGCTGTACTCCCACGTTGAGGTGCCCCGTCCGTCCACACTCAGGCGGAGGCGCTGACAGACGTGGTCACGTGAGAGAGCCAGGGCGGTGGGGGGGGGTTGACCTACTTTGCACCAATAGGAAGCGGTCCCGCAGAGAGAGTATCAGCGCGAGTTCTCCTCTTTGCATCTGGGGGCCCCCCGACGAGATGGTTGGCCTGTGAGTTTAGAACACGGGGCGGGGCCATTATAGGAAATATTGAAGAACGGGGGGGGGGGGCGGAGAGAAGGTTTCCATGAAAGCGTGGAGGTGATTGGATGTAAAGGGGAGGGCGGGGCAAAAGGAGAGCTATGAAAATAAAGGAAGGGAGGGCGCCACAGTACTGCGGCGTGTACTGAAGACTCGGCTGCCAAGTGTAGTATTCTGTTGGGGGCTGGGGAAGTCCCGGGAAGGGAACAATTTGGAAAGGCGAATGCGATGTTTTGACGGGCTGGGTTGCTCTGGAGCCCCGCGAGGGAGCAAAGCCTTCCGGCATTTTATCAGATGAACATCCTGCTCCCAACCACAGCTGCATGAAAGCAGCAGTACCCTTTGATTTAAACACGACTTGTTACTGTCAAATAACGAGGAGCGGGCTTGGAGGCCCAACGGTCTCCTTCTCCGCTAATTCTATAAATAAATAAATAAATAAATAAATAAATAAAATTTAAAAAACACAGCAGGCAAAGAAATGGTCTGAAGCCACCGCTTGCAGTACATGTGGCATGAAAATTGCTTCTCTTGGGATGTGGGATTGTTTGTTTTGCTTCATAGAAAAGCATGAGTTTGCATTCATATAAGCGTTTATAAGTACATAATGTACATAAGTACATAAGTACGCTTATAAGTACATAATGATAATTACATTCAATAAATATATATGTAGCCCATTTATATTGGATTCATATATAATTCCATCTTTCTTCCACCAGTAAATATCACTGCATTAGTTTACAAACCATTTGATATGATAATCAAGTTTGATAATTTTAGGAAATCCAAAACTGTACTTCTGTTGTGCTTTTTTCAAACCAGAAGAATGAAGCTCTATTCTGCCTGTCAACGATGTAGCTCTTACTAATTTTTTCAAAACCAGCAACTGGTCCACTTAGTGAAAAGCTAGGTGTAATAATAAAGATTTGAAGGGAATGGTTGTTGTGGGTTTTTCGAGCTCTTTGGCCGTGTTCTGAAGGTTGTTCTTCCTAACGTTTTGCCAGTCTCTGTGGCCGGTATCTTCAGAGGACAGTACAGTTGGTGAAATGTCAGGAAGAACAACCTTCAGAACATGGCCAAAGAGCCCGAAAAACCCACAACAACCATCAGATCCCGGCCATGAAAGCCTTCGCGAACACTTTGAAGGGAGTCTTGGAAGAAGGAAGAGTACAGTATGTATATTAAAAGGAAAAGTACTAGTAAATGAGAGAAAAATCACATCCTGAAACAAGTGGACAACAGAAACTTAAGATCAACTTTCCTCCCATGTGTTTCCCTTTCCTTACACTGAACTTTCACCTCTCACCTGCTGAAGAGAGAATACACTCCAAAAAGCTTTCACATTTTTATGTGTCTGCCCACTTTTAGGGCCTTTCTGGTTGACCTACAATGAAGCCAGCTCAGTATGGGATTTGGAATTTGTTTTCTGCCAAGGCAGTTGGCCCTGTTTCAGAAATATTTTAATATCTGGAATTCTTGGTGAGGTGAGGCCCAGGTGAGATCCATGTTATGGCATAAATAACATAAATAAATCCAGGGTATTTCTAGGTGGAGAATGACTGATTGGTTGATCGTTCTGTCAATGAGGTAGCTATAAGGTAAAAGGTAAAGGTTCCCCTTGACAATTTTTGTCCAGTCGTGTTCGACTCTAGGGGGCGGTGCTCATCCCCGTTTCCAAGCCACAGAGCCAGCGTTTGTCCGAAGACAAACTTCCGTGGTCACATGGCCAGTGCGACTTAGACACGGAACGCTGTTACCTTCCCACCGAAGTGGTCCCTATTTATCTACTTGCATTTGCATGCTTTCGAACCGCTAGGTTGGCGGGAGTGAGGTAGCTATATTTTGCCTCAAAATGATAAAACATTGAAGTTTTTAAATACTCTGTGTTAAAACTGGCCATTCTTGTATTGTATGTTTGGCAAATTTGAACAGAGACTGTGCCAGTCTTCATGTAGGAAGAGGTTTAAAGAACAGGGTCTTGCAGGTTTACTATATCCACATGAGGAACCTCTGTACTAAATTTTTGCATGATTTGTTGAGCTTGTTGCTCTTCTGGTATTTTGGACACATGAGAACTGGACTGATAATGTCATCCACAATGTCAGGGCTTCATTTATTTGCTCTCCCTCCGATTAGATACACACTGTCTTCTACCAGAAATGCCCTTTCATGCAAGACAAAAGACCAATCTTTATGCAACATAATAAATGGATATAAGCTGGATATAAAAATGACAATATTCTAAAATCAGTGGGGCAGCATTTCAGATTCAGGGTCATTTTTGCCACTAAGTTTAAAGTAGGCATAGTAGGGAATAACATCTACAAAGAATTACAGAACTTTAATATAAATAATGTAGAAATACTGTAGATTTTTTAAAAAATCAGTCATCGATCCAAATCGGGATTGAAGCCAATAAATCAGAAGAAGACTGGGACTCGGACAGGCAGCTATGATGGAACTAGAAAAGATCTCCAAGTATAAATATGTGTCACTGGAGACCAAGGCAAGGATCATCCACACAATTGTATTCCCAGTTACTATGTGCGGATGTGAAATTTGGACAGTGAAGAAAGCTGACAGGAAAAAAATTGATTTGTTCAAAATAATGTGCCGGAAGGAGGGACATTGTGGATACCATGGGCCACTAGAAAGATGAATAAGTGGATCTGAGATTAAATCAAGCCTGAACTCTCCTTGGCAGCAAAAACTGCTGAACTCATGCTATGTACTTTGGGCACATCACAAGACACTTGAAAACACAATAATGCTGGGAAAGCTTGAAGGCAATGAAAAGACCAGAAGGCCAAGTAAGATATGGATTGACTCAATAAAAGAAGTCATAACAGCCTTGAGTTTGCAAGAGTTGAGCAGATCTTTTGATGAGAGGACCTTTCCAGAGGTTTCTAATTCATAGGGTCACCACAAGTCAACAACAACGTATGGGAAACAAAATGTCAGAGGAAGAGCAACAGTTTTGCAAATAGCCAATGTTAACAATGTAATTCTCACTCTCAGTATTTTTCTGCATTTAATTTCAGTGCCCTGAGCTACAGTGGACCCTTGACTTACAGACGGCTTGACTTACAGACTTTTTGAGTTACAGACTTCTCTGGCCGCAAAATTTAGGTTTGACTTGCAGACTGAGATTTGACTTAGAGACCAGAAAAAAACCAAAATGGAACACAAACGGCCTTTTACGGGATTAATCGGTTTTCAATGCACTGTAGGTCAATGAAGACTTGACTTACAGACTTTTTGACTTGAGAACCGCCTTC
Source organism: Pogona vitticeps (assembly GCF_051106095.1). Taxonomy (NCBI): domain Eukaryota; kingdom Metazoa; phylum Chordata; class Lepidosauria; order Squamata; family Agamidae; genus Pogona; species Pogona vitticeps. Next base: position 155,965,126 of record NC_135784.1, on the reverse strand, counting down.
CAATACGGATTAAGTTCTCAAGTCAAGACCCCACTGTAATTCCGTTCCCTGAGCTACCTACTACATATATGCATCTGAAATTTGGGGTGACACTTGAAGTGGTCTGTGGTTTATGAAAGATTGTGTTGTAGAACATCTGTTACTCTGTAAGGTGCCACATAACATGCTTTTGCTGCCTCTGTTTGGACATGTGGCGGAGAGGAATTTGAGAAAGTGAAGACATGCATAGTTTTCTCCCTTAATGAATCGAAGGGAGGGACTTGAAATGGGGATTTTTTTTCTATGACACAACAAACCTCCAAATAACAGAGCTTGCAGCAAGATGAAGGAATCCAGTGAGGTGAGTTACTGAATACAGCCAGACTGCTGTGTGAAGGCAGCTGCCACCGGAAATAACTAAATAGCCTCCGCCCACATGGATGGGACACGGCACAGGCCAATGTTTTGCATGAACATGTTTGCTATAGGTTAAAAAAACCCCACCCACCTCTCTCTCTTCCCTTTCTTGGATTCATTCTAGGGTGTTATTTGATTCTGCATTCTTTTAATTTCATGGGTGAGTTAGGGTATGCATATGCTTAACTCTTTCCATTTTATTGATCTTTTTTTAAAAAAAGTGTTTCTTTTTGTATAGAGCTTGCAAACCTTACCTTTTTTCTGTTGACAGCTCCCAAAATCCTTCAGGCTGCAGGCTCGTGGAAATTGTAGTCCCTGAAAACTTCTTCTTCTTTTAACTTTAGCTGAGTTGGAAAACCGTTTTCTTCAAATTTAGACCTTGGGAGACATTGAAGAGACAAAGAAGAGAGAAAGCGCCTGGGAGATAAAAACCAATCAAAGGCTTTTTCTGGAAAAAAGAAAAAAGACAGGGAAGATGAAATGCTCACATATAAGAAGAAAATCTTTAGGTATGGCAGGTCAGGCCAGAAACGTTGGTTAGAAGTAACACATCATTATACTGTAAAACAGTGGTCCCCAACCTTGGGCCTCCAGATGTTCTTGGACTTCAATTCCCAGAAATCCTGGCTAGCAGAGGTGGTGGTGAAGGCTTCTGGGAGTTGTAGTCCAAGAACATCTGGAGGCCCAAGGTTGAGGACCACTGCTGTAAAGCACATGAATGTTGGAGAGAAGTAATTGAGGAGCTTCTCAGGTTTGCATAATCAGATTTCAGAATAATCTCCTTCAGCACCACCAAGAGAGCCAACTGATTTCTTTACCCCCACAAGCAAGAACAGCAACTCATAGGCCTTCAGTAGTTAAGAATGTTTCTTTTCTAACCATAGGCTATCCCTGTTTCTGGTCTTAGTGATGGAATATATGTTTTGTGTACAGAAAGTATTTACATTTGATACCTGGCCCCTCCAAGTAAGGCTGGAAAAGCTGCCTAAAACCTTGAGAGATGCTGTCAGTCAGTGTCAAACATTACCGGGCTGGAAGACCAAAATGCAGTTTCTTATATGCCTAGGTATGAAGAAAATCTGGGTTATTTTATATTTTATAGAAGGCAAGGTCCTGGACTGAACGGGATGAAAGGAGTCTACCTAGATGTGAACTGATAAAAAACCAACTTTCAGTTGGAAATGTGCTTGAAAAATGAGGAGATTTTTGAGATAAAAAACCAAACATTTAAATTTTGTGTAAACTTATAATGGGAATTTTACCAAAAGAGCAACACATAAATAGGAGAGCATCTTTGAATAGTTCTTCCATAAACATCTCACCTGCTGTGAAGTTGGCAGCTCCTATTTTGTTCAGCTTGGGGGAAGGTGTTTATATTTCTCTGTGAAGTGTAATGCAGTCAGGGAAAGAAATATGTTTTGCAATTTGCAAGAATCTTGGGACAGCGTTTACACGAGTGGGGCTTTGATGTCAGAGACCAATGGGAGCATGCTGCTTGGGATAACTGTCAGCATTGCACTTTCAGATAAAATAGCAGAAATTGCAAGAAATGACTAGGCATTTTACTGACCTCTGCCTCTGTCTGACCTCCTTCTTTCACTTTGTATTACCAAAAGCATCACGAAAACAACCAGCACACACATATCTGCATAAATGATTTCTCCATAAGCTACTGCAGAAATGAAATCTCTAGGCACCATTCCTTCAGCTAGAAGGGCTCCATGTTAGGTACTGTGTTCAGCCAAGAGTAGGAAAGATGCCATTCTTACACTCTTATTATTAGTCCTTCTCATTTAATCAACACATGAAAGTGTGAATCGGTTTTGTATTTAGGCATTTTTACAGTGCAGTCCTGTGTATGTCTGCAGAAATCTCAGCCCACAGAACTGATGCAACTTAATACTAAAAAGCATTGTTATCAAACTATACAGTACAATACTTTTAGTTGTTGTTATGTTAGGCATCCTTCAGCCTCAAGAGACTATGGTAACGTGCTCTGTATGGAGGTCTTGGAACAGCATTTAGTGTGGCTGAGGAGACTGATTCGAGAGTGACAATCCCTTCCACACTGATGACAAATACAGTCTGTCCCTTGTCCAGCTTGCTGATTTTGCTGCTTTCGGGACTGTCTCTTTACCTCGGCCTGTTGGACAAGGGTCTCTCCAAATTGGGAGAGGCCATGATGCACCGCCTGCCTCCAGGCTGAGCGCTCAGATGTCAAGGTTTCCCATCTGTTGAGGTCCATTCCTAAGGCCTTCAGATCCCACTTGCAGATGTCCTTGTATCGCGGCTGTGGTCTCCCTCTGGGGCGATTTCCCTGCACTAATTCTCCATACAGGAGATCCTCTGGAATCCGACCATCAGCCATTCTTACAACATGCCCAAGACATTGCTGTTTCAGTAATGTATACATGGTAAAAATTCCAGCTCGATCCAGGACTACTCTATTTGGGACTTTGTCCTGCCAGGTGATACCAAAAATCTGTTGGAGACAATGCATATCGAATGTGTTCAGCTTCCTCTCCTGCCATGCACAAAGGGTCCAGGACTTACTCTAGTACAGGAGTGTGCTCAAGACACAGGCTCTATAGACCTGGAACTTGGTATATGTCGTCAGCTTCTTATTGAGCCATACTCTCTTTGAATTTGGCCAATGCGTTTATCCAGCTCAACATCTAGAGAGAGTGTGTCAGAGATTGTTGAGCCAAGATAGACAAAGTCATGAACAACCTCCAATTCTTGTGTGGAGATGGTAATGGAGGGAGGTGAGTCCATGCCCTGGCCCATGACTTGTGTTTTCTTTAGGCTGATTGTTAGTCCAAAATCTTGGCAGGCCTTGCTAAAACGATTCATGAGTTGTTGGAGGTCTTCAGCAGAGTGGGACTTTTAGTTATTGCTCAGCAATGTGTAGTATTTTTCCCTGAAAAGCTTTTAAGGGTGTTTGTATTTTGTTTTGTGATTGTATTAATTTTTAATGCCGATTGTGACTTTTCTGAGTGGTCATTGTGCTTATTGTGCGTGTATTTCAGTTTCATACAGAAATGTCCTAGCCTCTACTTCTTGTAGCTGATGTCGTTTTTGTCCCAGTACAATACAATATTGTGTTGTATATGTGTGTCTTTCTGTTACATTGCACAATTGCAGAAAGGCAATTGTGCCAGCATCTGTCATATTTCAGCAAACTCCTCATTGTATGTCTTGTTTCATAGAATCATAGAATAGTGAAGCTGGAAGGGGTCACGAAGGCCATCAAGTCCAACACCCTGCTCGATACAGGAATGCAAATCAAAAGATATCTGCCAGGTGGTTGTCTAAGTTTCTCCCGAACGCCTCCACATTGGTTGTGAGGTCACTTGTGCAACCAGTTGCATGATCGGTCACATGACATGGATCTGCCACTGTGGGGAAAAGCTTCAACAATTCACACACTCCAAACTGGACACTAGCCTCTCTGGGTTGGTGGGTGTTGTGTGTAATGTATATGTGCAGAAACATATGCACACATAGGAGTGTACATGAATGTGTGTTTGTGTTTTGAAATCTTTGAGGTTTTGCAATATATATTCTCGTGACAAATGAAGTAAAATAAAATCTGAGAAAATCCATTGTGTAATAAAGCTGCCAGTTACTCCCATAAAGTTTATTCTTAGCCATTTAAAACAATGTTATAAAGTAAGGATGGCTAGGAATTTCATATGGCTCTCTTTTTATAAGAACTTTCCAAAATATGCAAAGTTATTCTTAAATGTGGCAAAAACAAAACAAACATCAGAATGTGGGGGGAACTGAAACCGGTAGATTTGTCCACGCAGTCTTGGTCCTCCAAGTGCTTAATTCTTTAAAAATTTGGATTTGAATCCCTATGTATTAAAGCATATTTGTGAAGCTAATTATACTTGTTGTCTTTTTTTCTGACAGGTTCCTTGTCTTTTAACATTTCTGTGGAAGCTAGGCACAACACAATCTTTCTCATAATAATAATAATACTGTATAATAATCATGTACCATTAAATCTATTCTGACTCATAGCTACCCTTTCCAGGTAGAGAATACTGAACAGTGGCTTACCCTTCCCTTCTTCTGGAGGCACCACGTGACTGTTCAGCTTGCCCAAGGCCACACAGGCTGGCTTTTCTCCACAGGAAGCCCAGTGGGGAATTGAACTCCCAACCTCTGTCTCCGCAGCCAGATACCTCAATCGCTGAGCTATCTAGCCAGCTAGTCTTCTTCGTACTGGAAATAAAGGTAACTGTTGAAATTAACCAGTCTACGTAGATGTTTGAGAATTTCATTTGCTTTCTGACAAAAAAGAAGAACATATCAAACCTCTTCATTAACAGAATGGGAAGAGCTTGAGAATTGGGGGTAGAGTTATGAAACTTGGAGAAAATAAAATGAAGGACTTCATCTGCGTTTTAGTGTCAGCTTCTCAGTCCATGGCTGTAATTTAGAGTATTTGTTTCTGGGCTTAAACAGAAGCCTTCACCACCATCTGTGCTGGCCAGGATTTCTGGGAGTTGAAGTCCAAGAACATCTGGAGGCCCAAGGTTGGGGACCACTGTTATACATAACCTTCAGGGTTTATTTTCCATTGAGTTGCTTGGAGCCATTTTCCAATTTGCAATGGCTATTTAAAACCAACCAACCCAGAAACAATAGCTTTGTTGGATATACAGTGGTGTATAATAATATTAGAACTGCAGAGCTGGAAGAGACTCTTCCATCGAGTCCAGTCTACCTGGCACAAAGCTTATCACCCTGCAATTTTAAGTAACTAACACCTTGGTAGGCCCATTCCTGTGTCTATGATACATTTTGACTCGGACTATTATTTGCACCTTCAATGGTCAAGAGGAATCTGTCAAAATACAGAGGACATATTGGCGAAGGCTTTCACGGCCGGGATCTAATGGTTGTTGTGGGTCTTTCATGCTCTTTGGCCGTGTTCTGAAGGTTGTTCTTCCTGACGTTTCGCCAGTCTCTGTGGCCGGCATCTTCAGAGGACAGCACTCTGTGCTCTCAGAGCAAAGACCCACAACAACCAAAAGACCCACAACAACCATACAGAGGACATAGTTTGAGCACTCAGCTCACACTGAAACTACTTTGTTCATCTGTGAGGTGCCACGTATTGTTCTTGCTTAATTTTTCTTCTTTTTCTCTCCCCCCCACCTAATTTTGCTAACATGTCTGCTTCTTTGAAATCAGTACTTCACTGGAGATCTTTAAGGTGTTCGTGTATACGTAAAATCAGAGTGTTCTGCAGAAACTCACCATGCACAAGAAATAGTCTGGAGGCAGTGGTTCCCAACCTTGGGTCATCCGGGTAGTCTTGGACTGCAATTCCAGAAGGTTTCCCCACCAGCTGTGCTGGCCAGGGTTTCTGGGAACTGCAGTCTAAAAGAAAAAATCAGGGTGGCCCAAGGTTGGGAACCTCAGGTCTGAGGCCATATGGAGCAGCTTAACTGTGCAAAGCCTTCACCCTGGTGTGTGTGTGTGTGTGTGTGTGTGTGTGTGTGTGTGTGTGTGTGTGTGTGTGTGTGTGTGTGTGTGTGTGTGTGTGTGTGTGTGTGTGTGTGTGTGTGTGTGTGTGTGTGTGTGTGTGTGTGTGTGTGTGTGTGTGTTTCCATTCTGCTTTTGGCAGGAGTAATTTTATCATCAGTTGTCATTATTCCCAATAAAAGTTATTCTGTGAATGAACAGTCCTTCCTCCACCCACCGCCACCGTGCTGCCGTGCTTCGCCCTGCTTGTATTTCAGAGGAACAGCATGTGGGAGAGACAGGTTTGGAACAGCTTTCTGGGTGGAGGGCAAAAGCAGCTCACAAAACAACCTGGGCTGGTTCCAAGTTGCATTTCAGTTCTCAGAAAAATTGGTCTTGTTAGTCATCACTTGAGGGCCTATGGGATGAAAGACTAATCGGCGGTTTCCCCTCCCCCTCCTGCCAAAGTTTACAGTCAAGGCTTGAAACAACAAGGAGACAAGTACGTGTACTTTCATGGGTGACCGACCGACCTCATTTGAACTGCTCTGGAGTCACTACAGACGGGAGGATGGTTTTTGGAGCAACTCCACGGAGGTGTCCCATAATGGGCAGGATGCCTGCAGCTGCCTACCAACAATTCTCCTTTCTGAGGGAGTGAAAGGGAAGGCAGGGGCACTGATTCAATCTCAGAATTCCCATCTCCTTATTGGAATTAGACAAATCTTACTGGATTCATCAGAACACCCCAGGGACAGAGCCAGAGTCCGGCCTCCACAAATAGATGTGTCACAGCTAAAGACTGTTTCCTGAGCCCAATGAAAGGGACCTCAGTATTTAGCTGATTGTGAGGAAAGAAAGGCTATCTCTGATTCCTTTGGGAGAACACCTCAAAGAGTCACTGTATGCAACCAAGGCACCTCCTTACAAGGAGATACTGTACAGAATCCCATGCATTCACACTCACATCATCCTCACATGCAGATGCATCTCACTTCACTTTTTCTCAATTTTTACTTTTGCACATTTTGAATGCTCTGAGGCCTTAGTTTGTCTTGATTCTGAAAGAAGCCTTTTTTTTTGTTTTTTTTTTTTACAACGGGTTAAATTACTACTTCTTGGAGAGTCTACACCTCTCCTGCACACACACATGATTTTATGTGTAGAATAATTTTACTACTTTATTTTACATTTTCCCTTTTTATTTTCTGGATCAATTTTCCTGCATATCCCCCTGAATCTTCAGGAAACCTGTTTCTTGGAAAAGGTAGCTATATGTCTTTCTTTCTTAAACATTAGGCTGGAACATAGTGAGCTTCGACTAGAGGGCTGGTAGAAGGTTAATATAGTTAATAATATATCAAACATAGTGTTTGATAAAGGCAAATACAGAGCAAATATAGTGTTTGATAAAAAGCTAACTGTGGCTGATTTTAACTATAAAATCATCTGATACAGTACTTTAATACAGATTTTTCTGTTTTGCACTTTTCATTTCATCATTGCATTGTACTGTGTGTGTCAGTCATTGATTTTCCTTTGATTTCTTTTATACTATCCCTTTCTTTTATGGGATCATATCCCTCTTTATCTTCTGTGAATCAAATAAATCTTCAAATTAATAGCACCTGTGGATAGATAGCCTCAGATCATCTCTGGTTGCACCTTTTGCACACTGGGGCCAAGAGAGGCACTTGTTTTCAGTCTCTGCTGTCCTATAAGGAAAGATGGGGCTACAGTGCCTGCCCTGAGTGGCTGCCCTGTAGGTGATGGTGCAAGGTCTGCCCTGTGCAGCTCTTGGGTCTCCGCCTTAGCTGTCTCATGGATAGGTTGTTCCCTTGCTGCTTTACCTGAGTTCACCCACCACCCGGCGTATGTGCCAGTTCCTAGCCTGACAGCTCCTTTTCTGTGCCTGAGAATCGGTGCTCCCAAACCCTGCTCCTTCATCAGAGGGAAGGAGGCCACAGGATTATACTGTGAGATGATGATGATGGCATATTATTGAAACTACAGTATTCAGGGACAACCTTTCTGATGATTCCAGATGCCTTCCAGACCTCCTAAGGTTCATTTCTCTCACTGAGAACTTTGCTGTTTTTTTTTTCGTTATCAAGGCCTAACTCTTCATGGATGATTTTCATAGTTCCCTTAACTCTGAGGCAGCAAAAGTTTTATCTGCTTGGATTCTGCACGTTTGAGTGCTGTTCACCACAGAGTGTGGCTAGGACAATACACAAAAGAGAAACAGTTTCTGACACTGACCACTAAACTAAGGCCCAGATGAACAACAGTTTTCGTTCTTACTGCCCTGTCTTTAAAAAGAAACACACACACCCCTCAATCCGCATAGTTCCCTTAAAAAGGTACTGGTTTGTTTTAAAGGCTCGTGGATGAGTGAGGGGATGCTAATAGGAAGAAAGTAACTCTTCCTCTACAGACACACAGATACACACACACACACACACACACACACACACACCACACACACACACACACACACACACACACACACACACACACACACACACACACACACACATTCTTCTTGCGCCCATCCTACCCAGACTGCAGTGACTTCCATGCAAACTTTTTCCTCTGAAATGGCCTTCCTTTGTTCACTGAGTTGTCACAATGAATCCAGGCAAATTGCTTATAGCAGCCCAGTTTTATGCTCCTGACATCTTTTCTTTCCCTTTCTCCATTTCACCCCCCCCTCTCTCTCTCACACACACACACCTTTTTTGCAGGCTTTCATTGCTGCAATTCTTTTTCTGACTTTTCACCAGCTTGTCCACTGTGGACTGTTGAGTAGTGTGGGACAGACAGACAGACACAGACAGACAGACAACGCACGTGGGCAGGAGATGCCAACGGCCCCGTGAAATCCTTTCACCATTCCTACCCCCATTGCTTTGGAATAGCTGGAGTTTTATGCCTTTAATCATGATTTTTTCATTTTCATTTTGTGGTAAAGCACAAAAGCTGCCATTTCCCAAAACAAGGTCAGTTTGTCTTAAAACGTCTTTGTGGCTTTCCCAAGAGTCAGGAAGGTGGGCCCCACCTGGAAAGGGGGCTTTGAGGGAGTTCTTAGAGAGCTCCTACTCCTTCATGGGAGGGAATGGAAAAGAGGGAGGGTGTGAATTTAAAAAAAAAATTCTCTTTCTCACAAGGGATTGTAGGCTGAGACAACTTCCTGCTTCTCCTTGTGAGTGGTGGGCAACCCCATTACGGAGGCAGAGTCAGGGCGTGCTGATCTCAGGAACCTTTGTAGGTGTGTAGCCATTCAGAAGGAGTAGGAAGAGGGTGTAACATCACGTCACCTCATGTCACATCACATCACATCACCTAATACATTAAACTGGGCTCTTTTACAACCCCACCTAAAGAGGTCAGAGGCTAAACCTGGAAATCTCTGCACACAGATTTTCATTATCAGATGATATCTAGAGACTTCCATGTTCAGGCTCTGACATTGTTAAAAAGGGTTGGGAAAGAACCTGGTTAGAGCATGTGAAGGACCTGTAGACTAGGGGTGAACAACTCATGGCCTTCCAGATGTTGTTGAACTGCAGTGGCCATCAGACCAAGTCACCATGTCGAATGGCAAGGGATCATGGCATTTGCCATCCAGCAACATCTGGCAGGCCACACATTTCCACACCCCTGCTTTAAGAGATGGTGAGGCCCCACTATGTTGATGGAACTGATACGACAGATGGCAGTTTCTTCTTCCGTCACCTTTAAGTCTATGCAGTGATCAAGACTGCCCTGCATTGGTTGTGTCAACCATTTTCTTCACCTCAGGAGACTGGAAAAAGAACATAGGTTCTATCATGGATGACCTAGAAATGATTCCAAGTCCTCCATTCTCATTTCATTTCTTTGACCTCCTAGGTGTTTTGGTCTCCAGCCCTCAGAAGCCACCACCAATACGGTCAGCGGCACTGATAATGCTATGGAAATGGCAATCCAAAGCATTTATAAGAACTATGTCTGCCCACGCTGTTCCACCTTTTTATAATCTATCCTGTTTTATGGTGCCTCTTCAGAACCTCAGACTGAGAAGGCACTTTCCATTGCCCAATTCCTTTTATTGGGGCTGCCAGGGATTAAACCTGGGTCATCTGCATGCAAAACCCGTGGTCTTTGTCAGATGAAATGGATCCTTTAGTCAGTCATTATAATTTTGCCTCATTCTTGTATCTGTCCATAAGGGGACGAGGGCAGAGTGTCTCTGAGTGGATCAGTGTCCTTACATATCCATTGGAGGTGGTGATTCTGGTGCACCTCATCAAGTGCAACTGTATGGTTATGTCATTCCTGACACGAGGGATCATCTCTTAGAGGAGGTTGCCTGCTATGTCTTTGGATAAGTTACTGCTCTGGGTTTGCTTCCCTTCCAGTCAAGAGGTGCAGTAAGTACAGGGTGCACCAGTACAGGGTGCACCATTCACTTTGGTCACACCTCCAACTTCATTTTGGTGGGCATAGGGAACACAGAGAAACAAAAACAGAAGACTTGTTAACTGACTGCTTGCCAACATCATTAATCATATTTTTAATTCATGTTTTTTTAAAGAAGTCCTAATTTAAGTCAAATTAACCATGTGCAAAGCAAGTGCACTGTGCTGTAAAAATGATCATATTTTCTCTTAATTATACAGAATTTACATACATATCTCTTTCCTAGAGGAAATGTCAAATAGGAGCAGAGTATGTTGACTCTTAATTTGCTCAGATATCTTGCTTGATGTGCTGTAACGAACAAACAAATGCCTTTAGCAAGATAGCACTGTGATGGTGGATGTTTCTCTATACAGAAGTTTCCACATAAAAGAACAAACCACATTTCAGTGTTTTTCAGTGTTCTGACCACAGAAGTGCACTCCCCCCTCTTTCTCTGCAACAAAACTTTTGCCCTTGAAAAGAGTTTTATTTCATGTGAAGAACCAGCTGCCATAAGAGTTCATCTCTCTGTGATTTCTAAACTGTTCATTAATCTGAGAGTGTGACTCCTGAGTGAAGGGAAGCCAGTCCAGAACAGCAGTACATCCAGAGACACAATGGACAACTTTCTCCAAGAATAGAATCTTCTCTATCAGGAGTGATTCAGTGGTCCAATTACACCTCACCAACTGTAGGAAAAATTCCTTTTAAAAAATTGAGACAAGACAAGTCTTCAGAGTCTCCCAGCCAGCACTGGGCATTCCGGAGGTTTCTCAACTCAACCAGTAGCTTTTCAGATTTGGGTTACAAGGCCCATCATCCACAACCATGTGCTAAGCTGGCTCAAGTTTATGGGACTTGATGTTTGAAAACAGAGAGCCATGGATTCCCCTGGGACAAACCTCCGTTCTCACCCAGTAAGTCTTTTCTTATGATCGGTGCAAGGAATCCTTGTGGTTGTCACAGAGGTTTTGAATGAATGCCTGTGTTTAGACTGACATAAGAAAAACAATGTGGTTCAAATGAAGCAGAACTTTCTTCACTGGAAAAATTAGCAGAGGCTCTTTTTCCAGTGAAATAGCGTGCTTTGCTTTGAGATTCTTTTTCAGGAGCCAAGCACGGATCTTGTTTTTGAGGCTGATTTCTCAGGCACTAAAGTCTGCCCAAGTCACGTTTTGGAGCACTAATGAGTTCTAAGGACAGGTTCAAATGGGAGGCAAGACTCCTGAATCATCCCCATCAGTGAGAGCACAACCTGCTCACTGGAAAAGACACCCTTGCCCAGCTAAAACCAAAGAGGCCCTCGTGGGAGTGATGGCTGGTGAGTTGGAATAGCAGGGACACTTCGGACACTTTGTAAATATGGGAGCGATGAGGACGTCCCTCCTACCCCCTCTCCCTCCCTCTCCTCTGCCCTACTCTCTTCTTTTTAAAGCTAAGACTGCCCAAGGTTTGGATCCATGCAATGAAAGACATGGGGTGGGCTGTGTTACTTTGTTAGCACAACATGTTGATGGAAATGTTTTTTTGGTTCCAGTTATTTTTAAAGGCGAGCTCTTCCCTGCTTTTTCTCTTCCCCTTGCGAGCCTCCAACACAACAAGACAACCTACCTTGTGAGGAGCTTTGGCACATGGATGGCAATAAGTAAGCTTGCTATTACTGTATCGGCCAAAAGGACTTATTATTATTTATATTATAAGCAGTACAAAACACACTTAAGTAGTGTTACCTCCCTATAACAATAAAAGTAACTAAAAACATTTAGTATTTGGTTTGAAACTCCAAAAAAAGAGAGTGACATTGTAACTTACAAGCACAAGATAACTTAGTTATGCACTACCTATTGCAAAGGAAATATTCATTCATTTAAAATATTTTACCCCACTTTTCTCCTTAAAGAAGGACCCAAGATGGCTTACATCATTAAAAGGTCTTTGTCTGCTTGCGAAAGGACAGCAAAGAAGGGGACCAGCTTGGCCTCCTGTGGGAGGGAGTTCCAGAGTCTGGAAGCAGCAACAGAAAAGGCCCCCCCTCCTGTGTCCCCACCAAGTGCACCTGTGGTGGTGGTGGTGGTGGGACTGAGAGAAAGGTTATTAATTATATATAATGTGTAACTTGCATTAGTTACATATCACATGTTACTTGCATCTAGTTACAGTATTTCCAAGCTCTGAATATAGTCCATTTGCTTATAATCCAAAACATATATATTGACAAACTGGTACTACACTCTACAAAAACTAGCTAAAATGATGCTGACTTACTCTTTACTGAGCTGGAAGAATTGTGGCCAGCCAGCCTCCTATGCACATTGCTGGTGGCAACGTGACATCATTAAAAAATTCTGGTCTACCAGATTTCCTCATATCAAATCCATCTTGGGTCACAAGATCCCCTTGATGCTGGAAGTTATCTTTCTACATTATTGGCATGGGAAGGCATCATTGTGGCACACTAGAGAGTTAATTGTCACTTTATTAGCTGTTGGTAAACAAGTAATTGCTATTAAATTCAAGTCTTGAATGCCCCCCATGGAACACCAATGGCTTCAAAAAATCTGGGACCACTTCATCATGGACAAAATCTCCAACACTTTACTGGAGGCGGACATCTGTGCTAGAGAATGTAATTTTGTCATTAAATGGTTCCCCTTCCTTGAATCCGCAGCTAAACAGGACTTCCGGCCCAACAACCCCATATATCAAAATGTTGTGCTTCTAGGTGGACATTTAAGAAACCAGTTACCACTTACCTGTACAGTGATCACATATCCTTAAGAACTTCACATCTTTAAGTCATATAGCTACCAAGTAATAACACATTAAGTGTTATATATGAGACCAAAGTCATTTGAAGCTCAGTGCGATGTGAATGTGTGCTGTACAGTTTATTTAGTATAATTTGTGTTTTTATTAGATAACTAACCCCAATGAAGAAAAACAAATCTTCCAATGTACATATTATTTGGCTTAATGTTTAACTTGTATATAATATACACCCAATCAAATGATTAGTCATTTTTAGTTGAAAGTTACATTTGTTCCATTTGTTCTCAGTTCCTATTGCTAAAATGTTCATTAAAAAAAGAAAAAGAAAATGAAAAGTGATCAGTCTGGAGAATTTTGAGGCAGGGAAGAACTCCTGCTAAGTTAGGGTGGAATCAGACAAGTACAGATCTACCTCTTGTTTTGGTCCCCTTGTATCATGGCCAGGTGTGAGCAATTTTCTGGCAATTGGATGATGAACCAGAAAACGCTAACCAGCCAGTGGCAGGATTACTCTCTTTTGGAGCTAGTCTGGAGTGATTCCTGTATGCAGGGAAGGGTTACCGTGGGTGTAGTGAGCCTCTGGCACTGCTGAGCTGGTGACAGCTGGTTTTCCTGGCTGAACTCATGGGTTCAACTTCTGGGTTTAAACATCTGGGTGCTTTATTTCTCAGCCATCTTAAAGGGGCCCAATGGCTTTCCATGAGCACGCTGGATACCTGGCATGCCTATGCCATCACAGTTAAGGGGAATTGCACCATTAGTAGCAGGTAGAGGAGATGTTCCCAACCGACACCAATTGTTAAAGGAGAAGCATGGAAACTTGTAATTTTCCAGTGTGAATCATTTGGAAAGTCTCTTTCTTAGTCCCGATAGCTAACCAAGAAAGCTGTGTGCACTTGACCTTCCCTATTTTAATGTGTACTGTACAATTCTTCACAATGGGTAAAGGACTGCATTTGCTAGGCACAATTTACTGTGGACAATTGCTGTCCAGCCGGCACAATTTTGTGTTTTCTCTGGACCTTGCTGTGGCTGATTTGTACTCGAAATATTTGAAACCCCTCTCACTTCCTTTCTCAAAGAGAGAGAAAATGGAATGTTCGTAATTCATCCCAGATGTTCATGTCAACATCTTGGCTTTATAGCACAGCTTGAAACAGGTTCAACTCTACTTTTTAGTCAACAACTACTTGGCTGCATGGAGAATCTCCCAGACAATAAGAGAACTTTTCTGGATGACGAGTCCCAGAATACTCCAACCAGCAAGGCCAGAGGCGATGCTGTTTGGGGGATTCTCAGAGTTACAGTCCAGAAAAAGATATATATTTTTCCAAATTCTTGCCAATATCACAGAGAAGATTATTAAAGTATTTGAATATGTGTCAGATTACATGAGTTCATGTAAGTCTCTGTTTATGTTACAATGGGCCAACTTGTCTCTTCCCCCTTGAAAGGCAGGGCTCCACATAGCTGTTACTGTCTTCTCCAAACTGAACAGTGGCTAGGACATGGCTGGGTTCGTTCAGTGAAAAATGGGCAGAAACCAGTAGTTTGGCGGTTTGTGCTGGTTCGGAACCAGGTGCTGCCTCTAAATGGGCATCCCCTGAAGGAGCTGGGGCTCGGAACCATGGAACACCTGTTGGGCCGATGGCAGAATCACTGAACTGGCAGTTCATGCCCATCTCTAATTACATTATACCAAAGGTTGGAATTTTTTTAAAAAAAATGTGGATAGCTCCCTCACTCCAGCTTGTAATCATTGAACTAACACTCATTTGCTATAAATATAGCAGGTGTTTGCCCACATTCATAAATGTGGGGGAAGAGAGAAGTGTATGTTGCCTCTGTCCTACACTGCTCCATGTATGTGAACATGCAGCCTTTGGTCCCCCATCAACACCAGACTCTGGACAGACACAATCCACCTTGCCTAAATGGCTGAAGGTACTCTGATCCTACAGCCAGGGGCCCTGCTAAAGTTCCCGACACAGAGGGCTCATGGACTGAAGCTGGCATTCAAGGGGGTGAAGAGGTCAGTTAAGACCATTGATCCCCAACCCTCTATCCCCTGATGGTCTTGGATTACAGCTCCCAGAAATCCTGGCCAGCCCAGCAAGGGGTGAAGGCTTCTGGGAGGATTAGTCCAAGAACATCTGGGGTACCCAAGGTTGGAAACCCCTGGTTTAGATGATCACTGTATCTAGAGGTTTTTTTAATGCATAGGCTTTTAAAAAAAATGTTATGGCAGTGGGTAGAAATTTTCTTCAGGAAGGAATAGGAAGCAGAAGGCTGAGCATATGAATGATATTTGTTTCCTTTTTCCTTCCTTATTTCCTTTGAGAAATTAATTCTGTGCAAAGGAATTCAAAGATGAATACTGTACAACTGTGAGAACTGGGGAGACACTGTTTAACTAATAAAGATCCTTGTACTGAAATTTGGGGTGTGCCCATGCCCACCTTGTTTTTCCTACTTGTCACCATGCCACCCCTTGGTTTTTTACTTTAGATCTTGTGGCACTTTTTTATTCTCCCCACTGCTTCCAGTGGAACGAAAAATAAACAAAGACACTTCTAGTGTTGGTGTCTTACTTTTTGCTCTTGGTTTTGGGAGGGTACATCTGTCATGGGAAGGGGAGCACATTCTATCCCATTGCTCTATGCCTTCCCCTGATCCACCTCTTTATTGCCTGCTCTTGAGACTGGAGCCTCAGGTCTCATGGCCCAGTCACGCAACAAGAGGAACAGAAAATCCTCTTCATGCTGCTCGGTATGACCAGAAAGCATTTAATCAGTCTCTCTCTGTGTGTGTGTGTACCAGAACTGCTGACAGACTGGAGAATGGCATAACTAACTGATCCCTCCATACTAAGGCTGTCAAAGGTGCATTTGCAAACAGCTCTGTGGGAGTTCAAGTCCCCTTCTATAATGAGACGCTTTAGAATCCATCACTTTTGGCTTCAGTCCTCAGACTGCCTTCACACCTGAAGCCCAGTCCAGTTCTTGCAGCTTTTCTTGTTCAGCTGCATGTTTTAAAGACCACCTGATTTGCAAGGGGAACAGCATTGCAGCAGAATTGGATACAGTAGTTTTTTGAAGTTTATGCAACCTTTTTGTGTATTATCAATCATTATATTTGCTTCTACAAAAACTGAAAAGATCTGATCCTGACGGTTCCTGATCTTGCCAAGGGATGTCAAACCAAGTCACTGAGATTTTATGGAGAAGGGAAGAAATTAGCACCTGGGAAAATGAAGCCATTACACAGCTGCATGTCTTAATGCTTCTACATCTGAGAGAAATGTCACATGAAAAGAAATTTGATTATTTCCCGAATAAGAATTGCATGTGGCTACTTTATTATTTTGGTTTTGCCAAAGTCTTATGATCCTTTGGAATCTCTCCAAAGAGTGCATTAGGGATGCCCAAAATAGTTCAAGAGCCCTTTGGGTGTCTTCTAGAAATGGCCATCTAATAGATTTCTTCCAACTTTCTTTAGCAAATGCCAGTCTTCCTAGGGCTGAATTCTAACTTCACAGGAGCCAGCCAGGATAAAAGAAAAAGAAGAGTGAAATCATTGTTGGTATGCAACTGTTGTGAAGTTAGCATGCACGATCATGAGATATGAAAATGAGAGTCAGTGTTAGGAGTGTGATCAAGGAGGAACGTGGGCAGAACTTAAAAGCAAGGACAAGCTGTTTCCCCTCTGGCATCATTATGATGGGATAGGGCAGGGATGGAGATTTTCAAAATTGTTTAATTAATTTTTATTTAAAATAGTATGTGTACCCAAGTTTGCATTTGCTTGGCAACTGACTGCCAGCTATATATGACCCTTAAACAATTAGTAGAGTGACCACACACACATCATTAAAAAGGGAACCTTAACATGCATATAATTGTAGGCGCTGATATATGTGTACAGGCCAGAAATTTAAAATGACTTTTACAGTTAAGAATTCCATTGAATCTCACCTGAACAGGAAAGATCATGACTATGAAACTCAGAGAACCAAATCATAAAAGGTGCCACAGGGATTCCGTGCAATAGTAAATGTGGATGGGCAGATATCAAGATCCCTGATCTCCATCTGGGAGGTTATCTATGGAGGACCATAATATTCTGCCCACGGAGCTCCCATTTGGTATTTGACTTGCTGCTGCTGACATAGGGATTGCCCCACTGGGAGAAATCTTCAGTAATTCATAGAAATCAAAGCATAGGTGTGTGACGTTCAAAAGTGTTGGAGCACTCACCAACTCCCGAGGTAACTGGTTCCACTGTCATACTGCTCTGCTTGTCATTTGTTAGTGACGTTTACTTTAAGTCTGGCTTGGGGCTTCACTTTCTCAGCTGGGGAAAGGGTAGCCAATTCCCTCTCCTCCTCCTGAACATCTCTGGATGCGTCCCTCTTACACCTTCCTCCTCACTCACACATTCACTCACAAGTATTTTCATTGAAACGTTTTCCCTATGTGGGGGACCACTATTATGGGTCACTTTATGATTTCACTTTACGATTCTCAGGCAAGTTTCTTTTAAGTGCAACAAATGATAGGTTTGTTTTAGAGGCACGGAGTATGTTAGCTGATTCTATTTCTTTATTCAGTGATACACTAGATAGGGGGTTGCCTTGCAAGGTTTTAAGGTCTACTTGCTCTGCCCCTGCCAAAAGCAATTTTCTCCCCTTTATAGTTCTCAGTTCTACTAGTGGGTCCTCAGGACAGAATACTCTTTACTGGGCTTCATACAAGCCTTTCTCTTTTTCAGTACTACTTCCCAAGCTTGGCTCTGCCACTTCTAAGGACTTTTTTATATAAAAGCTCCTTATTCAGGCAAGACCTTTCAGGGAATTCAGGAGATAATAAAGTGGGTGTACTGGTGGCTGGTTCAAAACAACCTACCAAACTAATTTCCTCCTTCTGCTCCTGAGCCAAACTATTTTTATTTGGATTCTTTAGAAGTATAAGATCAGCTTCTGAATGATAATTAGGCTGACTTCCAAAGATACTTTTTACCTCCAGGCTTCCCTCTGCTGCTGTATCCAATTCTGCTGCAGTGGGTGATTTCTGGTCCCCTTGTGAGCGTGTAAGTACAAAAGCACTCTTAACATGCTCTGTCAGAAGTAAACTCTCTCTATATATCAGGTCTTTATCAGTCATAGACCCCGCTGGGTGTTCAGGGGTCAGTGGAATGGGATTCTCTCTAACTTTTGTGGTACAGTCATTCAAGGTACTACCTTCTGTTCCTCAATACAGGAAGGATCATTAGGGGTTTCAAAATAACCTCATCAGCCATTTTGGTTACCTCATGGTTCTGTTCTAAGGTAAGGCATCCCTGGTTTGAGATTCCATTTTTCCTTCAGATATTGTTAACTGCTCTCTCAGGGAACCTGTTACTTCTCAAGCACTCTGCACATGCTTAGTGAGATCTAGCCCAATTAAACAAGGTTCAGGAATTTGATCAGAAATTGCCACGTCCTAATTCCTGATCCAATCTCTATAGTTTATTTTCACTTTAGCCATGGGTAAAATCACCAAGTAGAACTTATTCCCTTGATGGAAACAGTCTGGTTTGGGAGAATTTGTTCTTTAAGAATCATATCAGGATGACACAGGGTTGTATTAGAACAAGTATCAACCACTCCTGCAACAGACTCCTCATTAATAAGAATCCTCTCACCAGGGTTATGAACTAAAATATCTTCTGCCTTTACTAGAAAACAATGAACGACCTGGGCTAGTGGCAGATCAGAATTTTATGTGCCAGTTGCCATGGAGACAGAACCTTGTTTACTGCTTTTCTCAGCTGGCTTCTGCTGGTTTAAAACAGTAAACCTTCTTGGGCTGATTATCATCCTTCTCATTCCTAAATTTATTTTTCATACAATTGAATTGTAAGTGACCAAACTCTCCACAGTTGTAGCACTTGTAAGACCTTCTCTCATTCTGAGGCGATCTGTTCAACTTTACGTTTTCCTCACAGTTCATTTGGGTCTGAGAACTAGGCCGTGCTAATTTAGGTGAAGTACTACCCTGGCCTTCTTTTCCTGTTGTTTTGCTGAGGCAATTTTTATTAAATAGTTTCTTATTATTGTCCCAGTTCTATTTGTTATAATTTACCTTGGAGAACCTGTGATTTCAAATCTCCCCAATGTAATCAGGGGTTTCACCTGCTTCTAATAGATTTTTAGGATTTTTATCCTTAACTAAATACAGTGGTACCTCACTTAGCGAGGTTAATTCGTTCCGGAAAAACCGTCGCTAAGTGATTTCACCATTAAGCGAAAAGAAAAAGCCCATAGAAACGCATTAAAATGCGATTAATGCGTTCCTATGGGCTAAAAACTCACCTTTAAGCGAAGATCCTCCATAGAGGCGGCCATTTCTGGTGCCTCTTAAGCGAGGTATCCATTCCAGAAAACAGCGGGCGGCCATTTTGAAACTGCTGATCAGCTGTTATAAAAAGCCTTGCTTTGCTATGATCGGTTCCCCAAGCAGGGAACTGATCATGGCAAAGCACCGCCAGCCAGCCAGCCAGCCCCGGACGCCCGGTCTCCATGGCTGGGTGAGAGCGAGGGGGAGGGAGTGCGGCCATCTCCAGCCAATGAGGGCTCAGAGGCAGGCAGCCAGGAAGGGGCATGCCACTGACAGCCAGCCAGCCAGCCCCGGATGCCCGGTCTCCATGGCTGGGCAAGAGCGAGGGGGACGGAGCGTGGCCGTCTCCAGCCAGCGAGGGCTCAGAGGCAGGCAGCTGGGAAGGGGCGGGCCACTGATGGCCAGCCAGCCCCGGACACCCGGTCTCCTTGGCAGGGCTCTCCCGGGGTGCAGACGGGGTGAGCCCCCCTCTGGTGCCCCCCGTCCAGCCGCTGCCGCCCTGATTCCGGTCCCGGGTGGGCGCCTCCTCCTTTGCAGCACTCTGGCTCAGCACCCGCCCCAGGGATGCGGGTGGGAATCAGGGCCAGGCCCTTCGCCCCTCCTTCCCTCCCTCCCTCCCTCCTCCCGAGGTGCCAATCCAGAGCACCCCCACTCCCACCGACCAGTGGGCCTTTGGGTTGCTCACGGGGGAGCGCTCCCCCATGATCATCACAAAGGCCCGCCTGGCAGCTGTTCCAAAAAGCGAGCCTTTAGGCTACTCGCGGCGAAGCGCTTCTCCAGGAGAAGCCCAAAGGCTCGCCTTTTGGAACAGCTGATGGGTGGGCCTTTGGGCTGCTCACGGCAAAGCGCTTCTCCGGGAGCAGCCCAAGGGCTCACTTTTTGGAACAGGTGATGGGTGGGCCTTTGCGATGATCGTGGGGGAGCACTCCCCCGCGATCATTGGAAAGTGAATTTTCCCCATAGGGGCCATCGCAAAGCGATTGCTCTTGCGATGGCAAAAAGTCCATCACAAAGCAATTTCATCGCTAAACGGAGCGATCGCTATGCGAGGCACCACTGTAATGCAATTCCCCAGGCAAGATAGAATAAAATTATTCCAACCCAATCACATTTTTCATCTTCTCAAGAGAAGTGACATTTGCATGTTGCATCCACATTTCCAAACATTTCAGCAGTTTAGCCCCTAGCTGGGAATAAGATTCCTCAGGTTTTTTGGTCAGGGAATGAAATTTTCACCTCAGGTGTTTTGCATTGATGCCAAATCTAGAAAATACCATTTTTCTGTAAGCATCTGAGAATACAGCTCAGCTAAATCTCCACTTATTTGGGATCTCAAAACCATCATCCTTAACATTAACGTCTCAGCATGCTCTCTCAAATGAGATGAGGAAAGATTCAGGGCAGTTTCCTTTTCTATATTGGGGAAATTTCTTCAGATCAATCTTTGAGAGATTTCCCTCATTAGTACTGTTATTATTGTTGTTATTTTGAGAGGCTAATTCTAATTGTTTCATTTGTATCTGAAATTTCATTTCTCTTTGCCTTAATTCCATTTTGCTTTGTCTATTTTCTTGTTCAAATGCCATTTGTCTGGCCTCAGCCCTCTCCTTTTCTCTGGCCCTTTCTTTCCCCGTTTCAAAATCTATTTCCTTTTGTCTGGCCTTTTCTTTCTCCATAATCTCTAATTCCTTGAGCTGTAGTTCCTTAGCTTTCTCCTTAGCTCTGGCTTTTTCTCTAATTTCTAATTCCTTCAATGTAAATTCTTGTTGCAATTTCCATTTTTTAAAATCTTAGGAGATTAGATCACCTTCTCTCCCTGAGGCACCCTCATGAGTCTCCTCCTGTTCCACAGCTAGAGGGTCTCCATTTCCTTCCACTTCCTGAGGTAAACCTTGTGCCTTTTGAGGATCAATTACCTCAATTACTGGCTTTTTAGTTCTTTTGGGTGGCATAAGTATGTACTTTGATTGATAAGAGCTGGCTCCTATTGAAGAGTTAGTCAGGCTTCTTTTTAAAAAACACTTTTTACTGCTGTTTTCTTTTTCCCAGTATTTTTCTGGTGTACTATGTAGCTCTCACTTGGCAGCTAAAGATGGCTACACTTTTTCTGGCACTGCACCAGCCATGATGTTTCTTGGTCTGAGACAACCTTCTTCCCTCCAGACACAAAACAAATTCTGTTTTCAAGCCTCTGCTTTTTAAGTTCCTTTCCCCTCAGACCTGTTCTGACCCTGGCTTCTGCTTTTTATTCACAAGCGCTCCCTTAACACTCAGAGCCTTGGATTTTAAGCTAGCCCACTAGGTCTGTTCAAATCCTGAGGTAACCTCAAAAGGAATTTTCCCTTCAGAGCTGTTCCCTATCTTTAGTCCCCCCAGATCTGGGATCAGAAGCCCCTCCACTAAGCTTCACCACTAAAGCTCTAGCAGGTAACCCACTTCTTTACCACAGACCTCTGACTAAAAGGTGCCCTTGACTCAAAGAACATTTACTTTTAATTCTTGCTTGACTGGATTCTTTCACATTCCACCACTGGACACCAATTGTGACATTCACCTCTATGAAGCATCTAATTTTTAGTGCCCTCACAAAGGTTCCAAAGGTTTCCCTCACTGCCACCAGTGGATTACCTCTATCCACAATATAAAAGACATTTTGTCCAAACTCTTGTCTGATAAATGCACACAGAACTTATTTATTGAAATGTAGCAAAGTTCATAATAATCACAGATGTTCTTCAGATGTACAACATGCTATTCTCTTGCCATATAATTTCCACTTTCTCTATCTAATTATCTTAACCAGCCTCTAACTCAATCTCTATCTCTTCTGACTCTCTGACTCTGACTCTCGACTGACTCTTCACTGACTGACTCCTCCTCTCAGGCTCTGCCTTTTAACCTCACTCTCGCCTCGGCCTCTCCACCACATTTGCATAGACATGAATAATACATGACTTATTTTGCATAACAAGGGGTGAACGCTACAAGCTGCCAGGTGATTATCTAAGTTTTTCTTGAATGTCTCCAGTGTTGTAGCACTCACCAACTCCCAAGGTAACTGGATCCACTGTCGTACTGCTCTAAAATGAAGTTTTTCCTGATATTCAATTGAAATCTGGCTTCCTTTGAGCCCATTATTATGTGTCCTGCACTCTGGGATGATCGACAACAGATCTTGCCCCTCCTCTGTATGACAACCTTTCAAATATTTGAAAGGTGCTATCATATCACCCCTCAGTCTTCTTTTCTGAAGGCTAAACATGCCCAGTTCTTTCAGCCTTTCCTCATAAGGCTTGGTTTCCAGCCCCCTCATCATCTTTGTTGCCCTCCTCTGAACTTGCTCCTATTTGTTAGCATCCTTTGAAGTGTGGTGTCCAGAACTGGACACATTAATCAAGGTGAGGCCTAACCAGTGCTGAATAGAGGGGACTAGCACCTCACGGGATTTGGAAACCATACTTCTATTAATGTAGCCTAAAATACAATTTGGCTTTTTCTGTAGCCACATCTCATTGTTGGCTCATATTTAGCTTGTGATCTATGACAATTCCAAGATCCTTCTTGCTCATAGTTTTGCTGAGCCAGGTATCCCCCCCCCATCTTGTAACTGTGCAATTGGTTTCTTTTTCCGAGGTGCAGTACTTTACAATTATCCCTGTTGAATTTCATTCTGTTGCTTTCAGCCCAGTACTCCATCCTATCAAGGTCATTTTGAATTTTTGTTTCTGTCTTCTAGGGTATTAGCTATTCTGCCCAATTTGGTATCATCTGCAAATCTGACAAGCATTCCCTGAACTCCCTCATCCAAGTCATTAATAAAAATATTGAAGAGCACCAGACCCAGGACTGAGCCTTGGGGCACCCCATTACTTACCTCCTCCTAGTTAGAGAAGGACCAATTAATCATCATCTTCTGAGTATGATTCTGTAGCCAATTGTATATCCACATGACACTTGATCTATTGAGCCCATACTTAGTTAGCTGCTAATCAGGATATCATGGGGCATTTTGTAAAAGCTTTGCTGAAGTCAAGATATACTACGTCTACAGCATTCCCTCTTGTCTATCAGGGAGGTTACCTGATCAAAAAATGAGATCAAATTAGTTTGGCATGTTGGCTTCTGGTTATTACAGCATTGTTTTCTAGGTGCTTACACAATGACCGCTTTATGATCTGTTCCAGAATTTTGCTTGGAATTGATGTCATGCTGACTGGCCTGTAGTTCCCAGCTTCCTCTTTTTTTGCCCTTTTTGAAGATAGCGACAACATTGGCCCTCCTCCAGTACTCTGGCACTTCCCCCGTTCCCCATGATTTCAAGAAAATAATGGAGAGCGGTTCGGAGAGTTCTTCAGTCAGTTCCTTCAGTATTCTCAGATGCAGTTCATCCTGCCCTGGAGCTTTGAATTTGTTCAAGGTGGTAAGGTATTCGAAGGTACTGGAATCCTTATTGCACAAGCTTAGTTAAAATCAAACGACTCACGTGGTGGACTGATTCAGGCAAAAAGAGGATTATCATTGACACACTTTGGAAGACTGTGTTCCTTAAAAGGGGATATGTTGCCATCCATGGAACATGACACCTTTTCCTCCATTGTTGTCTTTCTCTAAAGAATGGAGGGGAAGAAAAAAAAAGGTAGGTCCACTTTTAACTGAGGTTTTATCTCAGTTTTTGCATGTGGGGAGGAACACTATGGATGACACTTTGATAGTGATGACACCAGGACAATCCAGTTGGCCACTGCTGAAGGCAGAAAGCTAGGCCAAAATTCTCCCTAGATGCTCACTCTTACTGAGACTAAGGCAGAGACCGTAGCTCATTGTAGGTTACAGCATTTGTAGACAGCAACCCTCAGGTTCAATCTGTAGCAACAGTAGTTAAAAGAAGAAAATTGTAGCAGATTTATTCTGTTCCTTATTTATTCAGAATATTTATATCCTACCCTGTATCACAAGATCTCAGGGCGCGGTATGCCAAGAACAGTTTGAACAGTTTAAAACATACTCAGTTATTTAAAAGAAACTGAAAACAGTTTAGAAGCTATACTACAATTTAAGCACTTAAAAACTGTTCACAACCATGAAAACCATACATGTTACAAGAACTTCACAACCCACTCCAGCCAAGATCCTTCGAACCCAAAGGATGAAGAGCCGTGTTTTAACTTGCTGCTGACGTGAAATTTGTACCCATGTCCATCCAGCCTCCAGGGGTAGGGACAGTAGAAACGGCTTTTCCCTGAGACCCCAAAGAGCCATCACTGGCTGGAGTAGACAGTTCTGGGCTTATTCTGTAACACAGAATGGCTTTCTGGGTTCCATGGAAGCCACATCACATTTCTGTAGCCAAAGCGATCTGCAGATGCCAATGGGTCTGTGCTCACTGGTGGAGGTTTCAAATAAATGCTGAGTGGCTCTGTGGGCTGAACAGGTGCAATCTAAAACCATACGCAGAGCCCCGAATGGCGGTGGTGTCACCACTTATTGATTTCAGTACAGATATGCCTCCCGATTCCTTTCTTGAATAAATGGCCATTGCGTGCTTGTTCCAGAGTCACTGGCAACGATTCTGTGGTTGGTGGCTATCCCAGTTGAGAGAGCCACCAAGGTCAGGTGATGGCTGCCTTTCATAGCCAAAGAACAGGGAAGTCAAGGTCATGCCTGTGCAACTCAGCTGCACTCAGGTGAAGTGACACATTCATGTGAATGGCTCACCTGACTCAACTTCCTCATATCTGACTCTCCCTCCTACTTTGAACAACTTAATTAAGTAGTGGAATGCTGTTGTACCTTTGACCCTTCTTCACCTTCTGGTTCTCCTGATGCAGCTCCACTTGTCAGTCAAGTTTTGTCACTCCTGCCTTCCTCCCCTTCCTGGTATGGGTGCCAGGAAAAGATGGTAAAGGTAGAAAAGAGAACACTTAAGCGATGCGGGAGGAGGGAGACAGTCAGGGCTGGAAATACTGAGGGCTGAACTGCAAAATGTATGAGCAGAAGTGGGCAACTGGTGCCCTTCCAGATGTTGTCAGACAGCTGCTCACGACATCCTTCGCCATGGCCTGTGCTGGCTGGGAAGGACGGTTTATGTAGTTCAGCGACATCTGGAGAGCTGCAAGTTGCCTGCCCCTGATTTAGAAGGGAGAGTGATCTTATTTCAGGATGTTCTACTCCCTGCCTCTCCATGGCTCCAGCTGTTATCTTCTTCTTGAACTATGGTTATCTACGAGGTGTCACAGACACACTGGGCTCTTCAAACTTGTGACTTTTTAATTGTCCAGTCACCCTGTCTTCCATTTATTGCCTTCCTCTGTTTTCCTGTTGCGGCTTCCGTCCTTTAGCTTTCCAGGGAAAATAAAATCTGTTTAAGAAAAGTCTTCCGAGAAGAAAAGTCTTCTGAGTTATGTTTTTGGAGAGCCTTATTCTCTCTTTCTCTCTCAGCTTTACTGGCATCAGATGGAAGTTATGTTACAGTTCACACCGAGCAGATAGCATTTTGCACCCAGCTTTGGCTGCTTGGAAACATTATGTTGTGGATGGGCTCATGGCCTGGCTGTACATTACATTTCAGACATGATTAGCAGTCAACACCATAGTTAAATGATGATGATGATGGTGAAATGCCAGGTAGAAATGTGATCTGCATGGCATATGAAGTGAGGTTTAACCTTTTCCTTCTCACTGAGTCTTGGTAGAAAATTGCCCACACCTACACAGCAATTAGCATTTGAGGAGGGGTGAGGCGAACTCTCAGAAATGAAAGAGAGAGTTTTTCACCCCTACTGAAATGACTGTACCTGTGGTGGTGGTATTTTACGCAGATGATGGCCAGAAAGGGAAGGCTTAAACTTCTCTACACACTACAATGTCAGGTGTTCAATAGTTAAAGGAAAGCCCTCAGAGATCTTTCCGGATTCCTTGCTAACAAAGTATACTTGTCCAATTTCCATACAGAGCTGGTGTAGCTCAGTGGGTTAGAGCATCTGGTTGTGGAGTCAAGGGCTGGGAGTTTGAATCCTTGCCATACCTCCAGTGAGAAGGCCCAACCATAACACCTCCTGGTCTGGGTGGTGTGGTCCACCACTTGTGTGACAATAGTTTTGTTTTGTTTTCTGGTTTTCAGAGAATTAAGGCTAGTAGGGTAGAAAAGCATTACAGTATTTCCCAAAAACTACTGTCAGCTTTTGTATATTTGAGTTCATCTCTGTGCTATCACTTTTTAAAGAAATTTTGTATATTTCTGCTACATTCAAACAAATCTGGGGAATAAAACTTAGAAGAAAATGGGGTGAGGCTATGCCGCATGCAACAATGCACCAGATTGAGTCTTGGTGATAAACAAGGTCTTCTTCCTCTTCTTCTCCATCATTATTATTGTACTGCATCATCTGATCATTTTGCTGCCAGCAATTAACAGCTTTAAAAGCTGATTCTGGTCTTCTGACTGAATACTAAACAGGACGAGTGAACAAGGGATTTAACATGAAAGCCTTGAAAGAGTTTAAGTTCATCACACTGGTTTCATCTTTTCTCCTTAGAACTGGCAGAAAGCTAGTGGAGGCAGGGTAGCTGCAATTTACAATGCAAAGGCTGGCAGAAATGCTGACAACATGGAGTATCCCAAAATCCGTTTGTAGTCAGTCACCAATTGTATACCAATTACTGTAGTTCATCAGATTCCTTGTTAGAGAGTCAGCACTGCCTCTCCACTGCAGGCTGAGTAGCGTATCACATTAAATGACTGTGTGTCACAGCACTAAGGTTTCTCAGGACTGTTAGTAGCAAAGATGGCCTAAATCTGAGAGACTTATGTATGCGCAAGAGAAAATTCTCACTGCTAACTGCACCTGAATTCTCTTTATAGACTAGAATAAATGGGTAGAAATGGCAGGGGGGCATGTTTTGCTTGGGCCGAAGGGTGGTAAATAATTGTTGCCTTGATTTTGGGTGGGAAAGAACATCAATACTGTACCAGAAAAATACAGGAAAATCCTCTGCGTTTCCCTCTAGTGGTCAGCTCTGATATTGCACCTTGAAAATACTAAATACAGTATAGAACATAACAATCAAATACTTTTTATGTTCTGCATTTAGTGTGGGTAGATGATCTGCTAAAGATTTCTCAGGCTTTGAAAGAGTAATTGTAGTGTGACACTGAGACACGATGTGTTTCTGGATGCAGCATTTGCTGGATGGAGTGACATTCCCCCTGAAATCCCAAGTGCACAACTGGGAGGGGGGAGGGAGTGCTCCTGGATTTGTCTCTGAGTCTGGATGTCCAGGTTTTGGCTGTCACCCAGAGTGCATTTGCACAGTTAAGACTAAAGTCAAACAAACAAACAAACAAACAAACAAACAAACAAACAAACAACAACACCAAAGCGTATTGCTTATATACTGCCCGAAAAAGCTTAAAGCACTGTCTGAGTGGTTTGAAAGTTAATTATGCAGGCTACACCTGCGGTACTCATTTTACCAACCTCGGAAGGATAGAAGGCTGAGTCAATCTTGAGCCAGCTACCTGGGATTGAACCCTAGGTTGTGAGCACAGTTTTGGCTGCAGTAGAACATTTAACCACTGCGTCATGTAGTTCCCTAAATTAGTATGCCAGCTGGCCCATTTGTGGAGAGGTATGATTTGGTCGTGGTGACACGTGCCTTCGTTACATAGGAGCTGCCTATGGAAAGGGTCAGGAAACTTCAGTGGGTACAAAATGCAACAGCCGGACTGCTAACTGGGGCTAGACACAGGGATCACACAAACCCCGTTACAGCAGCCCTCCTGGCTACAGATCCATCTCCAGGCAGAATTCAAAGTTATACTTCTAACCTATAAAGCCTGAAACAGCTTGTGTCCACGCTATCTCACAACCGCATCTTCATTTTTGAGCATGCTCGAGTGATGAGATTGTCAGAGGAGGCCTTTCTTCTCAGTCCCACCACCTTCACAGGTGCTCTTGGTGGGGACACAGGAGCAGACCTTCTCTGTGGCTGCTCCCAGACTCTGGAACCCCCTCCCATGAGAAGCCAGGATGGCCCCATCTTTGCTGTTCTGCAAGCGGGTGAAGACCTTTCCCTTTTGAAGCAAAGCACATGCATACACTCTGCTAGCAGAAAAAGACTATATAAAATAAAAATAAAAAAAAACACACCCCCTTCCACACACAAACAAACCTGCCCAATGCTACATTTGCTGGTTCGTGTGAGAAGGCAACACATACTGCATCTTCCAGTAATCTGCATTTTGTAGAAATGTATAAATAACAGTCATGAAAATGCACAAAATATTTCCCGGTCTGGCCCACGTGTGTCCCCCCCACCCCTAGAATGGAGTGTCTGCACTTGACCATGTACATATACAGAGTGATAATTTTTTCTCTCATTTACTGCACACATGAAAGGGTGAATCAGGTCAGTATTGTTAGCATGTCTGACAGTCTTACTGTGCTCAAAACAATTTCAATCTCTGTGGTCAGAAAAATTAAATCAGTGAAGGATCATGTACAGATACTGACAAGTGTTCTGTCATCTTGTGTGTATGGAACTGTCATGTTCTCCCTAAAAACATGAAGGATCAGCACAGCATAGAAATATTAAGGGCACTGTAAGATATTTTATAGGCATTTATGGAGGTTTTGTGCCATTCTTTTACAAATGCCAAAGGCAAAATAATTCAAACTTTATGTTTTATATTTAGAATTTTCAAGGGGCAATATCAGAGATGGCCACTAGAGGGAAACAGAGAAGATTTTCCAAATTTTTCCAGTTTGTTGGTAAGATCTGAAATGGAACATACTAATAACATACAAATATTTGCATAATGGGAGGAACAATAATATTAAAGGCAACTTAGCTGTAAAAAGTAATAGAGTTGAAGCTCTGATCTAAATTTTATTTCCTGTTTTGCTAACATACAGTGGACCCTCGACTTACAGACGGCTCGACTTACAGACTTTTCAAGTTACAGACTTCTCTGACTGCAAAATTTAGATTCGACTTGCAGCCAGAGAATCGACTTACAGACCAGAAAAAAACCCAAAATGGAATAAAAATAGAATAAAAACCACTGGTTATGGGATTAATCGGTTTTCAGTGCATTGTAGGTCAATGGAGATTCGACTTACAGACTTTTCGACTTGCAGCCACCATTCCAATACGGATTAATTCCTTAAGTAGAGGGTCCACTGTAAAGACTACTACCTTGTTCCATGTATGTCTGCTCTAAGTTCAAAGACAACAAAAAGACCTGTGAGGGGTTTTGTCTGCATAGAGAGGAGAATCTGTAAGATGATACCTTGACCCTTTTGGTCAAGCTGAATGTGTAAATGCTATCTTTCAATACAAAAAAGATTTCAAAGGAGTGACCATCACATCTGATACCCCTCCTTTTCTTGACATGTGCTCCTGCCTCTACCTTTTAATTCTACCAGGCATTGTTATTCCAAATTTGCTTCTTTTTCAAGCAGGTAGAGGTTAATATGCATAAGAAGAGATGCTCTACTCTTCATTAGGGGAGAAAGGCAGGATTAAAATAAAATAAAATAGTGTGTTTTGAGTTTTCTGTTGGTGCTAGATATGAATTATATTTTTAAGACACTCTGTGAATTATATTTTACAACCACCTGATGGTTTCCTGCTGACTCGAGAACTCGGATGAGGACATGGAACTCCCCTCTTTTTCAATGGATGGTCCACTAACGTCAGGTAGAGTGCACATGAAAAAGGAGGTGCACTGAGCCAACATACCCCCTGAAACATATAGAGAAGTATGTTTGTGTGGAGGTTTGTCATATGCCATGTATTGCATGCATCATCTTTAGGCCACTGGAAGCTGGCATGCTGTGATACAAAAAGGCTTCTAGCCCTTGTGATTGTCAAGCACAGCTTGGGGAAAAATTAAGTAGTTCCCTCCCAAATTTCAGGAGACAAAGCCCACTGATTCACAGTGTGAATGAATGCAAAGATAGTAGACTGCTTCTTTAGTCAATCACGTGCCAAGAGCAAAGAAGAGTGAAGCTTAGAAAAGGAGCCATGTTAAACACACGGTACACAAGGAAGCCATGACCACCTCCTCCACCTCCACATTTTTAAAACAAGCATATACAAGCATTTTGATCAGATTCAGTGCATAAGGGCAGGAAGGTCAAAACCTTCCCCCCAGTAGCATCCCCCTTGGAGCTTAAAGTGGGCAATCTCCATTGTTGCTATTGATTACTGAGCACCTGGTATAGAGTTGAGAATATTTTAGTCTCTCTCTCTCTCTCTCTCTCTCTCTCTCTCTCTCTCTCTCTCTCTCTCTCTCACACACACACACACACACACACACACACACACACACACACACACACACACACACACACACACACACACACACACACACACACACACACACACACACACACACACACACACACACACACACACACACACACACAGAGACACCCATGGGTGCAAAAAATGCAAAAAACACAAGTTAAAAGTTAGAGCAATTTACTTTGTTATAAAAATGCTAAAAGAACATGGTTTCTTTTAAAATACTAGTTACAAATTATTGAGGCATTATAACCTGAGTCTACATTCTCTATTTACAAATCTCTGTGGAATGAAAATTATTTTATGTCTTAAAGCAGAAAGGAAAACAAAGCAGTGTTGGGACATCTTGTTGTTTTTAAATGGGCAGCATAATCTGCTTTAACACGTACCTACCAAGCATCACAGCATGGCAATTAAAAAAAAAAAAAAAGAACTGATAGCAGCTTATCTGACCAGGAAAGTGATTCTGGGATAAAGCAGCAGCACGATGGACAGAGCGACCTACTTCTGAGAATCCATTAATTAGTAAGTGAAGAAAGAGGAACATCTCCAGGTTGCTCCACTGCTATCTGATGTGTGTGTGTATGCTTGCGTAATGATTGTAACTATGCCCATTAGTAAGATAAAAGAGTTGATCTAATTACTCAGTTCATGCATGGACTAGAAAGACTATGAAACTGAAGATTTTGGGACTTGGAACATGTAATAACTGTACTGCTACTCAGAAGATCAACCATTAATTTAATATCATAAGTACATGATGGAGATGGTGTCTGACTTACCAAGGAGAACGGCAGGCTCAACTGGATTACATATATGCTACAGATTTTAAGTCTGTTTAGTTATCATGTTTTCTCCATGGACTGTGAAAACTGCTTTTATCCAAGAGGGCTGAGAATTCTCTGTGAAAGATGCCTATCACAGATTTAGGGTCTCTGAAGGCAGTAAAACCATGGTCAGCAAAGTATTTTTTTTAATGTTCCAGACCTACATTTAGGTCTGTCTTGCTCACAAGAATACGTCTTGACTTCAAGGCTACTCCATCTTACTCAGAAATATTCTGCCCCATCTTCTGCCAAGCAGCTTGTCAAGATGCTAGATAGGGTGTGCATGGAGGAATGAAATGCGCAAGGAAATCTGTGCAATGATTCTGCTATCCTTTGGAATTTCTGTCACTGGAGGACAGGTTTGGCTCATGCTAAAATGTTGTCCCAGTTGCAGTGGTGTACCTTTGTCAACATGGAAGCCATTCATTTGTATGGGGGAATCATATAGAGGGGTGCATATGAGACAGGCACTACGTCTATATGAGCCCCCATACAAATGAATGGCACAACTACTGAGAATCATTCCTATCGCCATGGCGCCATTCTGGGTTTTTGTTTCAAGGCCCTGTGGTCAGCCTTCACCAAACATATTCCTTCAGACATCTTCATTTTTTACTCTCGTCAGCTGCAGACTGCATGGCCAATCATTACCTCGAATCATAGAGCTGGAAGGGGCCCATAAGGCCATTGAGTCTAACCCCCTGCTCAATGCAGGAATCTAAATCAAAGCAGATCTGACAGATGGTTGCCCAATTTTCTATAAATGCGTCCAGCTTTGGAGCCCTCACCACCTCCCAAGGTAATTGGTTCCATTGTTGTGCTGCTCCAACAGTTACGTTTTTCCTGAACTGTACAGAAACTGTACTCTAAAATGCCCAGAGTGATCCTGGCTGGGGAAGGCTGCTCAAATGCATGAACAAGATTTTGGGCACTGGTTTTTATAGATATAGGTCACAGAAATATGTATGACCAGAGCTTGGAAAAGTCATTAGTTGGACTACAACTCCCAGAAACCTTGCAGCCAGTATGCCCGTGCCCCTACTCACTGGGCAATTCTAGGAGTGGTGGTTGAAAAAGGTACTGTTTTTGATTTCTGCAAATGTCCAATAAGTTTCAGGAGGAAAATCAAGTTTGGACAGTTCTTTTAAAAATAAAAGACCAGATGAATTTGCAGTACTGGTGGCTTAACACATGTTAACATCAACGTTTGGTCCATGCAGAGAGGTTTACCCAGATATGGATACAGATGAAGGGTGGTTAATTAGTCCATCAGCCCTGTCCCGTACAACCAACAGCACAGTTTCCCACTGCTTCAAACAGATCTAAATCATTAATACTAGGCTACTGGGAGTAGATCATCTTTTGATAACTGTCTGGAAACAAAAGCGCACCAGTGGCTATTCTCAGCTTTTAGGATCCGGAAGCTCTCTGAAGCCATCATCCTCTGTTTCTTCCGAGCAGGGCAAGGCAAGAACACTGGTGACAGGGTGGACCCAGGATGTTGTCTGTGTCACGTGGCTGGAGAAGAACAGAAACACAATTAAATTGACTGGCCCACCCAAGGCATTGTTCTTTAAATGCTCATAACTTGGTGAGAAACAAGAAACAAGTTGTTCCTCTCTCATGGCAGAAAGAGTCATACTCCCTAGTCTTGCTCTAATGAGCAAAGCCTTGCTCAAATTGCCCTGCCTTTAAAACTAAAAGAGGGGCAGGATGTGTAATCTGTCAAATTCTGGTTTTGTTTTAATTGAAACATTCCTGGAATCGTGTGATATTAGTTTAAGACTGGCAAGTTTTTCCCCTTTCAAGTCCCAGTCACATCACATTCCTAGATTCTATCCCTGCCAACAAAGGTGGATTCTAGGTAGCTAATTTTTCCACAATATTCACAGCAAAGGAAGGAAAGATGAAAAGTGTTGATGAACACACACAACAGCTACAGTAGCCAACATTTCCACCCATGTATTTTATTTACATGCCCAGATATGTTCCTTTTCCTTTCAAATGTAAGGGACTTTGACACTGGGGAAAGTAGTAGAGATACAGTACTCTTGTCATGTAAACAGTGGGTCCCAATTTGGAGTGTAAAAAGAGAGGAAAACAGCAACTGGTCCAGTTAACATGTGAAGACACTGACTGAGACAAATCCGTTTTCTCAAAACGTCTTGGCTGCTCTTAGGTCGGATCACTATATCTTAATCCGATTGCATGGCTTAGGAATAATTAAGGAGAGACAGCTCCTCTGCCCTGCTAACTCAAGCAGAATATTGTATAAGCAAATAGCGGTCTCCTTCAATGTGTGTCAATCTTTATGTAGCCAAAATGGTTCCACCCACATGTAAAAGAGGCAACAGCAGACAATCTCAGGCTTTGAAGGTCTTTACAATGAAATCTTTAGGGAAAAGAAGACATTTCAAGACAACCAAATGACTAGGGAGCATGTTTTATGAACACAGAATGATGAGTGCCCATGGAAGAAAAGTGGTGGAGGGCTAGAATGGAGCCTCCTAAGAGAAGAAGCAGAAGGCTGGCGGAACAGGGATCCCGAACAAGAGCACTCCACACAGGATGCGGTTGGTTGTAGGTCCCACGTGTATTGTATTAAAAGGAACATTTCTTCGGGCCTCTTTGACCTCAAATTCAGGTAAGCAAACAGAGGGATCTAAATTCAAACTCTGTTTCATAGCCGTGAGTTCCACAGAGCTTATTCCCAAACAGGTGTACACAGGGTTCCAGCCCGTGATTTTCAACAAGTCGACTTAATTTACGAGAAAACCAAGAGCCACAAAATGCGTCATAGGCTACAAGGTCTATGCAATTGTTAAAATAAGAATTAATGGTCATGGTTGTATTGCTGTAGCATACATGCAATAAGCCTGAAGTGTATATATGACCTTAACATTCAAAGTGGGGTGGGGGAAGGACACTCTGAAGTAGCTTATCTGGCTTTAAGTGTAACTGCTCAGGATGCATAGACTGATAACAAAAACTAATTTTAAAGAGACCCTGTCCAAAACTACCAATATTTATTTGGAAGCTAAATTTATTGATTCCAATTGTGCATTCAACAGTAACTGCAAACACTCAGTGGACATTGGTTACGCAACCAGAAATAAGAACTTGACAGCACCAACACAAGGGGGGGAAAAGCTGGAGAAAACTGGGGGCTGAAAAGGCCATTTATGGCAAGCCCAGTGTGCAACAGAGATTACTGAGAACCTGAGATTTATAATGAGCACTGGGAATATACAGGGCATGAGGAATAATAAACCCAGCTATGGGCTATGTTCATTCCTATGTGCAGAGCACAACTCTTTTCAGTTTCAGATAAAAGTGGCATGTGCTGATCACGACTACAGTCCCAAATTGAGAGCAACACTAAATGAATCTATTGGAGGAAATGTTGACTTAACAAGTCCCTTTCATTCCATGAGACTTAGCCTTAGCTTTGTGTTTCAGTACGTCTGCCTCAATTCCACATACGAGTGTTGAAGTTGAGGGAAGCAACTGCTTGCTGACCCCACAGAAGAATCTCTTTGCCACTTTCCCCTTTGCCTAACTGAGAAATGGGAAGAGTGAGACTGAGGGGAACACAGAGGCAACAGAACCACAAGAAAGAAGGCGGGTCCAAAAGCAAGCTGTTCTCCCATTACATTGGTTGTCCACAGTACCAGGAGTTTGGAAAGATACCTTCTAGGAAAAGTTCCATTTTCTCTGGACAGTTTCTCCTCATGAAGGAGGCTCGCTGAGGGCTGGATTTACACATAAGCTAAGTAAGTTACAGTCTCTGTCCTCAACATATAAAAAGTATCTAAATGCAGTATTTTAAAAATAAATATCCCAACAAAGATCAAGGAGATAATAAAAGATGACACAGCCTTTAGCTGGAAAATTAATACTTTTAAAGTTCAAGTACACCAGCTTTGGTAGCTAATTTACTTAAACAAATGTTACTTAAACAGAAAAAAAATCCACCGGACGCTACCTCCAAGATAATGTGTGGATATTTTATCAGAGTGTAGTCCATGACATCTCCCCATCCTCCTGCTCTGCGTGTGTTTAGCAGAACTAGAATAAGTCGTCCCACGGCATAAAGTATTACTCAGCAACATGGCACAGGCCAGGAGTTGGATACTTGTGTTCTTCCAGATATTGTTGGACTGCATCTCCCATAAGCCCTAACCATCACAGCCAATAAATGGGGGCAATGGGGCTTGTAGTCTGACAATACACGAGGGAAAACACATTATCCACACATTTGTGTAGATTTTCTTCAGGCAAAAAAATCATCTGAGTACAGCTGAGGATTACTAGCCTTTATCCCATGGAAATGCCTCGTGGTGGGCTGTGAATAAGCCGAGCAAGAGCTCAAAAATCTCCTTGCAAAATTGACATGTAGTCAATTCAGGAAGAAAACAATGCACATGGTGGGGCTGCATGAAGACAGAGGAAGGGCAAAGCAAGCCAGGGCTAATTGCAGGCAAAGAGAAGACCCAGCACCCTCTTTGTCCCACGGGTTTCACGCAGAGTCCACTGAAATGGATGGAAAGGCTGTTCCATTCTCTGCACAGCCATCTGTCCTGCCGGCAAATCTTTTGAATAGCTGAAGGCTAGCTTTTGCGTCATCGGACGACAGCCCTGACTTATCAAGGGAGAGATTGTTCTGTTCTGAGGAGGATGAATGGATTGTGACGTATTGCCCATCTATTCCTGCCCTTTGCTTGGTTGTACCAAGCTCATGTTAAAATGAGCATGAGAATCGGTGGGTGGGTTAGGGTTACGCTACTATAATTGACCCCAAATATCAGAGGGGTTGCCTTACTATAACTGACCACAGTATATAAACCTGGAGCCAGGAACTCCTTTAAATCTCAAACCTGAGCTGCTTTAATTAGATTAATCCATCTCTTGAGCAGAGAGTCCAAAAATATATCTGCTCCACTCGCGACTGAAGTTTCTGCTAGGATTGCTAGTTGAATGGAGACGGGACAAGACCATCAAGACGTGGCTGATGGAGGGCTTCCCTTCGACTGGCTTTAATGCCTGCAGATCTAGCCCAGAGAGTTCAAAATGATTTTTATGGCCTATTCAAAGGCTATGCTAAACAATAAAGGCAATTATGATGGCTAATTGTACCTTTATTTATTTGTTGATCAATTGTAGTACTACTAATTTCAATTTCTGTTTCAGTTCTCTCTCAGCTGAGAGCTCAAAGTGCATTCTGTCTGATAAACAAATTTAATATACACAATGAAGCATCACTGACTAAATTATCTGTAAAGCATCTTAAAATAATTAAATACTCAACAGAAATGAGAAATTAAATGAGTATTTAATGCCCCTCATGGCTCATTTTGATTTCGTTTACCCA
Source organism: Pogona vitticeps (assembly GCF_051106095.1). NCBI lineage: Eukaryota > Metazoa > Chordata > Lepidosauria > Squamata > Agamidae > Pogona > Pogona vitticeps. Next base: position 155,928,149 of record NC_135784.1, on the reverse strand, counting down.
TCAAGGAGGCTGAATGCATTTGTACTTAAAAGCAGACAATATTAAGTGGGCCCAGCCATGGTTGCTTGGTTACTTGGTCAAAGTAAAAATATCAAGGTGAAAAGGGGAATTTCTGTAAATTGGGAAAGGGACAATTTTGATTGAGGCCTTGAGTAAAGTGCAAACGAACTAGGAGGTTGACAACATGGGCTTTTAGTCTGCTGTGTGGAGAACTGCAGGGATGGGCTGGTGGGCTCTTAAAGACGAGGATCAGATGACGCCTTTGCTAGAGGGCATGGACTTGCCCCCCAGAGTGTTTCTACTCCCACCTTTCTGACCCCTGTCAAGGGGCTCCTCCTTTTTTGTGCAGGAAAGATCCCTTTTCTTTGGCTTGTCTCCAGGGTGTGTGATTGCTGGGAACAGACCATAGAAAAGCTTCCTCTTTCAATATGCTGATAATGTGAAGTGGCTTAATAAGGGAAACGCTTCAAGATATTGGCAAATTAATCATTTATCCTGTTAAGTAGAGGGCAGGGGAAGCAAAAAGAACAAATATATATTTTTTGTTCTGACTGTATACAGACAATCACTGATTCACTGCAGCAGTTATAATTCCCCCACCCCTTGCTTTCTCTATAAAAAAAACGGTAAAGAAACTGCCTGCAGTTAAAGTCACTGCCCTTGATTCAACTGTGGACTGTTTCTTAACTGGCGCTTTTAAGATGAGGCAGTATTGCAAAGCAAAATTGCTGGGAAAGCTATATGTGAAGGGAGGAATCTGGTTTTGTTTGTTTAGGAAAAAGAGAAGCCAGGGTGAGAATAGAGCAGGGGTCTCCAAACTTTTGACCCTGAGGGCCACAACAGATACTTTAAAGATCTTAGAGGGTCTAAGGAACAGGAATATGCACATCCACATATGCGTGTGTGCATGTACGCACATATGCATGCACCCTAAGCCTGCGCACACGCATGCACACGTGTGCAGATGCAGACACACATACACACCTCGCCCATGCACACAAGCCCCCGCCTCACCACCACACACGTGCATACACATGGGGTTAAGGGAACGGACCAGAGAAAACAGCAAGGTGGGCCAGATGTGGCTCATGGGCTGTAGTTTGGAGACCCCTGGGATAGAAGGAGAAGAGGTGCTTCCAGAGCCATGGAGAGACTGGAGAGCTTGATGCTGGAGAGCCACCATGCATCTGGTCAAATCTGAGGCATGTCTGGTCAATTTTGAAGCTCACTCCTGTGTGTGGCTTTCCCCCCTTTCTTTTTAAAATATATTTATGAGATCATTTCCTGAGGAAAAAGGGCGGCAAATGGTTGCCAAGCAATCAAAGCAACCTCAAGCAGGCTAGGTAGCTGGCTAGTTGGCTGGCTAGCAGGCAGACAAGAAGAAATCCCCTCCCCCACTTGTAAGCTTGCTTGCTGGAACAGAGATTCATAACTGATGCAGCACATCAGTGATTGGCTAAATATAATTTAAAAATCACTTCCCCCACCTTCTGCTGAGCAGGGGAAGTAATTAATTTGTCAATATCCTGAAGTGGCTCACTTATTAAGCCACTTCAGGATATTAGCAGGAGCCATTAGTATGAATAGGTCCACTTGATTAGATGGTTCTAATCAAGCCCAACCATTAAAAACAGGGCTGGCTGTCACAACTGACTGAACACTTATTTGTATTTCATTTTGAAAGGGGGGGGGGTAAAGGCAGCTTATAAATCTTTCAAATAAAAAAGAAAACAGATAAATCCATGGTTGTCACAGAGGTGGATGGGACAATATGCAGAGCTGGTAAGGACCCTATGGCTCATCCAGTCCAGCTCCTGTCAAGGAGGCCCAGTGGGAAGAATCGAACTCCCAACCTCTGGCTCCGCAGCCAGAGACCTAAGCCACTGAGCTATGCAGCAGCTCCCTGTTACAACAGAAACAGTTGCTATCCAGAGCTGCCTCCTTGGTCTTCAGTGTGTGCCCACAGCTTCACTGTCAAGACAGCCCTTATTCACATGAGGTAACGTGTGCACCTTGAACTTCTGCAGTACCCTAGACTGGGACCTTTGCCTCTTCATATTTGACCTTGCCCCCTAATTAGGAATCAAATGCTTAGAAAGAAACACTAAGTCCATATAGGAGTCATAATCCCATGCACACAATATACCCAGATTGTTTCCGTATAGAATGATTAGGACTGGCTTTGTCACTTATATATAGCTTGCTGAGAGTGCTGTGGCTAAACAGCTTTGACATAATCAGTCTGATGAGATAATCCCAGATTTACTGTTTGTTGGAACATTTTCATATTGGGAATACATCCTCTCTGCCTTGTGGGGGAGAAACACCAAGGAACAAGGATGGATGGGGTGGAACAAGGTTTAAGTGTAAATTCGCATCCTCTGAGATTGCATCAAGTGGGAGAATTTGGGCTGTGAAAACAGATGTCCTACACACACGTTGGGGCCGCTGGAAAGGCTAAGCCCAGGGTTCCCCAATGACTCAAGAAAGTGTTTCTGCGTTAAAATCAGGGTGTGGCTATTTTCAACCTTGTGGAGTTTATTTTGTTTTACTTCCATGCAGAACCAAAACCAGAACCAGATGAAGAATTGTGTCTGTGTGGGGAAGAGGGGGAGTAATGAAGCTACAGCTATACATTACAAATTCAAAAACATGCATCTGTATTCCTGTACATCTGGGTATCTAACACAAAGAATGACTAACCATGAATCAAGTGAGGTCTTTGCTTTCCCCCCTTTTGGAAGCCACTAACTACTTCAGCAGCTCAAAAATACTGATATTTTCTAGCTGAGAAATAGGCAAATTGCGTGATGCACAATTAGAAAAAGGCACGCCATAGCTGAGGTTTTGTTTTAACTCTCTGTAAAAAGATATACAGAATCATAAACAAAACCTCTTATTTAGCTTTATCCATATTTTATGTATACTCTCTCCTAATATACACTTCTTTGCATATTTTTATATTTACAAATGGCACTTCAAAATTCAGGACAACACAAATGTTGCCATAAAACTGTATACATGTTTGTGCAAAAGACTATGCGTGTGCACCTGATAAGTATGCATTCAAATGCATGTCAAAACATTTCTCACTTACCTCTACATATCCTCCTACAAGACACACACCATGAACAAAAAATCCATTTGAAGTTTTAAACTAGATGTCTTGGCAATTTCTTTCTATGGGAAAATACTGAATTGACTGGCGTTACCAACAGAACTGTCAAAATAACTATTTGAAGTCACATTGGAAGCCCTAAATGTCTTTTCAAAAGGTCATAATTTTTAAAAAAATACAGATGCTAATTTACAGAACAATCCTCACTTACAAATGTGATTGCTGTAAATGATTAGGGATAGGCATCTCCTGGCCTCAGTGCCAGCAGAAATGTTCTGGTGGTCATCAGTGTAAGGATTAGGAGAAGGACTGCCAGCAGAACTGTTCTGCTAATATCTGCCAGAAGAGTCAAAGGATGGGTGGAGGTGAGAAACAAGGGAGAACTCCAGTTACAGCAAATCTAGACCTCCTCTAACCCAAGGACACAGGCATCATGCTGGTCTGAAGTCAGCCAACACAAGAGAAGCTTTAAGTATAGGCCAACCCCTTGTAGGCTGCAAGAGACCGGATTCAGCACAGCTTCAGCTGGCCTTGTTTCAGCTCAGCTGGCCTTCAGTCATCTTGCCTGTTGAGAACTGCCCTCTTAATTGCAAGAAAACAGAAATGTTTGCCATCAGAACAGGAAATCACCAACCTCTCTCCCTTGAGAAGTTGAAAGATGCAGCTTTCAGAAAACAACACTTGCAACACATTTCTATACAAATGTACATATAGCAATGTCAACTCCAGAACAATTAACCAAGAGTAAACAGTTTAAAGTAAATAATCATTCAGAGGACTATGGGCTATTTCTGTAGCATATCTGTCTCTGCACTTAAACAGCAACCTGTCAGAAGGCAGATCAAGGAACAGGGATTCAGCCTGTGCTGGATGGAGTTATGCTACCTCCAAAAACACAGGTGTGGAGCTTGAGGATGCTCCTGGATTCATCTCTGAGCCTGGATGCCCAAGTTCGGGCAGTCGCCAGTACCGCACAATTTAAACTAGTGTGCTAACTGTGTCCATTCCTGGAGAGGTCTGATCTGGCCATTGGTAACACATGCCTCATATTGACATTCCAGCTGGATTACTGTAACACACTCTACCTGGGTCTGCCTCTGGAAAGTATCTGGAAACTTTAGCTGGTCCAAAACACCACAGCCAGATTGCTAACCCCCATGTTACAACAGCTTCACTGGCTGGCAATCCAAAGTGCTTGTTCTAACCCATAAAGCCCTAAATGGCTTGGTTCCAAGCTATCTCAAGGACCGCATCTCCTTTTATGAGCCCACCTGAGTGTTACGATCATAAGGAGAAGCCTTTCTTTCAGTCCCACCACCTTCACAGGTGTGTTTGGTGGGTATACAGAAGAGGGCCTTCTCTGTTGCTACTCCCAGACTTTGGAACTCCCTCCCACTGGAGGCCAGGATGACTCTGCAACAATCTCATGTCTACAATGTGTATAGAGCCACATAAAATATACTATTCTGGTTGTGGAGAAAATTTCACATTGTGCCTCCTGGGGCCTCTTCCAACTCTGCAGTTCTATCATGATGATAAAGGAAAGGAGAAGTCCATTTCAATGTACAGCAACTCTTTTTAAGGTTTTCAGAAATAGTTTACCTTTCCCTTCTTCTGAGGACACTCTGGGACTAAGCAGCTTGCCCAGGGTTACACAAGCTAGCTCTTCTGGCATATACACTGTGGGAAATTGAACTAGCCACTGGTTCTGCAGCCAGATGCCTAATTTGTTCTCAATAAATTATACAGAAAATGAGCAGTAGATGGTGGTTGCAGTGTTGAGTGAATTCAACAAAGCTGAGTTTAAGTATCTCCCTTATCTATGAAATTAGCAAAGTGATGATGGGCAAAATGACTCTTGCTCATGACAGTGTGCCTCACAGGGTGGTGGCTGCTGTGCTGATGAGTGTATACATTGCCATTATAAGTTCCTTGGAAAACAGGGTGAGCTCCAAGAGAAATAAACAAACATGGCATTGTCTTCTAAAAGCACAAAATGCTGCTGTCCTTATCCCTCATGGGATTAAGCCACTCTCAACTTAATTGCAGTTCTTTTGCTTTTTGCTTTTTCAGGGGGAACGCTTGATCCAAAGAAAGCAGAAGAAGAAAAATTGAAGCAAGTACAGTAAATCTCTTCCCTGAGCAGCTGGCAGAGACAATCTGAAGGGGCCCAGAACATGCCAACAGCTTGGGAAGTAACTTATTTTTGCAATCAAAACCAGATGGTTTGACCGTAAACGTCAACATTTCTTTTAATAACTTCTGTTTATTTGGTAGCCAACTGGCCCCCGGTCAGAAGAAAATATTGACTTGGGGGGGGGGAACAGTTAGAAAGGAAGGAAGTTAGTGAGGCTTGCTTTATCTTTATCCAATTCATTTTGATGTTGGGGGGTGGGGGGTGGCAGGGCATAGGAAGAGAAAGACATAGCAGGGAAGGAAGGGAAAAGTAATAGGCAAGGATTTTCCAGTGCAATAGACCAAGATAGAAGGCGAGGGAAGGAAAATTGATGGAGGGAAGAGTGAGCAACTAGGTGAAGGATTAATAGGAATGAAGAGCAATGTTGTTACCAGACTAGATGGATGCCGAGGTATTGTTGGATCTGTTTGGTGTGGGTCAGCATTTTTCTGTGGTACTTGGATTTCAGAAAATAAAAAAGGGTTAACCATGCTAGTCCAGGTGAAAGAAACCCACATCCAAAAAAGACATATCCCAAGAAGCATTTGCTAAAGTCCTTTTAAAAAGCAAAAAAAAAAAAAAAGTAATTTCTTTGTGTTCTGAGATGTGCCATGTTTATCTGTGAATGCTTTCCAGCTTTTGCCAGCCCCCAGCCCTATGAGAAAGAAAATAGAAAGTTAATGGGATATATGAATTGCTGGGGAGCTCAGTGGTGTAGGTATCTGGCTGCAGAGCAAGAGGTTGGGAGTTTGATTTCCCACTGTGTCTCCTTGATAGGGGCTGGACTTGATGACCCATAGGATCCCTTCCAGCTCTGTAAAATGATTCTCTCTCTTAGGAATGGCCAAACTGCTACAAATACACACAAGCTTTCTCCAGTACTCCCCATTAAGCTAGGTAGTGGCATGATAAAGCAGAGGACAGGGGAAACAAAAGAGACTTTTCATCAGGAGCTTCATATCCTCCAACTACTAGGCAATTTTTGTAAACTGGCTCCAAACAAAAGCACATATCCTCACCTGACATTCCTACCTGGAATTCTAAAACAGCCTTCTATGACTTTATATTATAGATGTGTTCAGTTATCACTTCCATCATTCCCAACCAAAAGGGCCAATTCAAGAGAATGGTAAATGGGGCCAAACCCTGAAGAATGACAATCTTAATCTCTGGAGCAACCATAAATGAACAAAATTCTTAACACGCCAGTCCTCCTGAAGGAAAAACAGGAACAAGCTAACAAGGACAAGCACAAGAAAAACAAAACACCAGACAACGGAGCCTATGCTCAGGATGCCATGTTTGTGTGCTGGTGGAAGCAGAGGTTGGAACCATACAGTTATCTTTTTGATCAATAAGAGAGAGAGAGAGAGAGAGAGTCTCTTGAGATTATGGAAGGTAGTCTGAACCATCAAGCAGTTCTGCAACTCTTCAGTACCCTTGTCCTTCAGCAGCACTGGCTCCATGTTTTGAGGGTCCCTTGGGTAAGATGCTCTCAGCGAACTGGCTGCCAGAGTGGGTAGGTTCACCTCCTCTTCATGTTTGCTTCTGCTGTTTGTCTGCTTGTCTTCTCTCTTCAGATCCCAATCCTTCACCCAGACTGAGTGTGTGAGGCAAGCAGAAGAACGTTCTCAATCATTTTAGGCTTGTCACTGTGTACCCTCTCAGAGAGGGCACGTAGACAAAGATTAACAGCAAAGAGGAATGACTGCTGAGTTAGGGACATAATGCCATCAGCAGATGGGGCCCCTGGAGAGGTGCAGACTTTAGCAAGCATCCAACCATCTCACCCATGGTACTGACCCCGTATTTCCCTCTCACATTATCTATAGTTGCCATTCAACATTTCTTTGGTTCTTCTAGGATTAAATACATCTGGAAAAAGTAAGGGCAACTAGGAAACAGTTGAAAAGTATATATGCAGTCTGTCTCCCAGATTCCTGAGAATCCACAAACACACTGCTGTCTCCTTTGTACTAAGCACACTGTAGCTGTAGACAGACGTACTTTCTGAGAAAAGTCTTCCCTGCAGTGCTCAGTACGTATTTGGCTGCCCAACCAGCTGGCTGTTTTAAGGTCCCAAATTCACTGTTTATTCAGAAGTCAGATCCAGGGTGCTTCCAGACAGAAAACTCCTAAATGTTGCCAAGACACAAGATCTTGTGTAACCATTTTGTTCTTCCTTACTAATGGATTTTTACAGTAGGTGTGAAAATAAAATGAGATGGAAGAAGAGGTGGGAAAACATATCATGGTTGTAAATAGATTACATTGTCCTTTGGATCCATCTCCCCTCCAGTTCCACGAATGAGACACAGCAAGTGCATCATAAAAGCCTTGTCTGGAAGGGTTCAGTGGGATGCATTCATAAGGACCTTTCAGCTACTATGGCCTGATGACATGGACAAAGCCACTACCTCCGCACTAGATCCTTGGTCACTGTGGCTCTTATAATCAGGAAAGAAAATGACAATAGAATGTACCACTTACATTATTAATGTGCTGGACAAACCTATTGGCAAAGCAGCTACCATGTTCTCAACACTCACAAAGAGAGTATGGCTCAATAAGAAGCTGACGGCATACACCAAAATAGAGAGGTTACTTACCTGTAACCATGGTTCTTCAAGTGGATCTCTGTGAATTCACACATTTGGGTTAAATCAGCGCCTGCGCTGGAACTTCGGAACCTTCTAGAGCTTTTCTGAAAAAGATACAAAGTTCAGATTGCCCTTTGCATGCATGCTCCATTCCCCCCGTCTCCGGTTCCATTTATCCACCATTGTTAGAGTAAGAACTTGGTAAAAGACAAGCAGTGACGGATAGTGGGGAGGCCGGGTGGGAATGCGTGAATTCACAGAGATCCACTTGAAGAACCATGGTTACAGGTAAGTAACCTCTCTTTCTTCAGCGTGGTCTCTGTGAATCACACATTTGGGTGACTAGCAAGCTAACTTACCGGAAGGAGGGCCGTTACTGCAGGACAGATGTCAAGACAGCCTTTCCAAAACTTGTATCCTTCTTTGCCCGAAAGTCCAGTCTGTAGTGGGTGACAAATGTGGACACTCTGGACCATGTAGCTGCCTTACAGATGTCTGGGATGTCCACACCACGCAATAAGGCAGCAGATGTTGCCATGGACCTTGTAGAATGACCCTTAAGACTTTAAGGCACCTCTTTACTTGCAAGTTGATAGGCAAGAGTAATAGTGGAGACGAGCCACCTTGACAACGTAGAAGATGATGCTGCACAACCCTTGTGTGGTCCAAAGAAGCACAGGAAGAGTCTTTCAGGTTTCCGAAAGTCCTTTTTCTTGGAAACATAGTATGCTAATGCCCTTCTAACATCCAGGGAATGGAGCATCTTTTCAACGTCAGATGAAGGATCAGAAAACAAGGTAGTTAACAATATAGGTTGATTGAGGTGAAAATCTGTAACAATTTTAGGCAGGAACAAAACATCTGGAAACAACATAACTTTGTCCTTAAAGAATTGCAGGTAAGGAAGATCAGACCCTAAAGCTACCAAATCACTTGCTCATCTAACAGACGTAATTGCAACTAGAAACAGAGTCTTTAGAGAAAGAAACTTGACAACACACGAAGCCATAGGTTCAAATGGATGCTTCATGAGTGATTGTAGGACCAATGTGAGGGACCACTGAGGTACTGGAGGCCTTGTAGGAGGGCAAATATTGATTAGTCCTTTTAAGAATGCTTTCAGTGTAGGATGAGAAAAAAGACATAAAGATTCTGAATCTCTGGGCTGGAAAGAGACTCTTGCAGAAATGTACACCTTGAGAGTCAACAAGGTAAGACCGAGATCAAAAAGATGTTTGAGATAAATGAGTAAAATCTGTAGGGAAACTGGAGAAGTTTGGAGATTTCTAACAGTGGCAAAACGAAGTAAATTATTCCACTTGTATTTGTATAAAAGAACAGTAGATGGTTTTTTAGATTTGTCTAACAACTCTCTGATTTCAGGCAAATCTTCCATGCTGCTAGGTGGAGGGAGTTGAGGCCTGGATGTAGAACACTCCCTGAATCCTGCGTCAGTAGATGTGGCACTGGTGGAAGTCTGAATATCTTGGTGGCTAATTCCTCCAGAGTAGAAAACCACGGTTGACGCGGCCAGAAGCGTGCTACGAGGATTGCTGACGACTTCTGCTGTCTGATCCGGACTAGAGATCTCTGGATCAGAGGGATCGGTGGGAACAGGTAGAGAAGGTGGTTCTGCCATGGTATCATGAAGGCATCCCCTAGGGAGCTGGGACCCCTGCCCGCTCGAGATGCCTACCTCTCGTACTTCCTGTTCTTGTGAGTAGCAAGTAAGTCGATGACCGGGTGACCCCATCTGGAGCACAGCATCTGGAACACATCGGCGTCCAGTTCCCACTCGTGGGATTGTCCCCTCCGGTGACTCAGCTTGTCTGCCAGTTGGTTCTCTGATGTTGATATGTGAATTGCCACTGGGTAAATGTGATGGTGGCAACACTGCTCCCACGGGTGCACTGCAAGGTAGAGAAGGGACAAGGATCTTGTTCTGCCTTGTTTGTTGATGTAGTACAAGGTCGTGGTGTTGTCTGTTACAACTTGTACACCACGAACCTGTATCAGTGGCAGGAAGGCCCCGAACGATTTGATTACTGCTAGCATCTCCAGATGGTTGATGTGGAGTCCTCTTTGATGATGTGACCAGAGGGCATGTATGTTATGACCGTTGCAATGGGCTCCCCAACCGGTGGGGCTCGCATCTGTTGTTACTTGCACAGAGTTGTAGAGGCCGAAATGGGCAGCCCATTAGTAGGTGAGGAAGGAAACGCCACCGCTCTAGTTGTTTTGCCACCTCTGGGGTGACTAGGATCTTCTTCCTGGGATCCTCTAACATTGGGTCGAAATGGTGGAGAAACCACGCCTGTAGCGATCGCATCTTTAGCCTGGCGTGTGGTAAGGATGCTGTAGTTGAGGCCATGAGGCCCAGCAGATGTTGTGTGATGTGTGATGACACTAGTGAGTGCAGTTGAAACTTTTGAAGTGCGGTCTGTAGCTTGTGGGTGCGCTCTGGAGGAAGGAAGAGCCTTGCCTTTCTGGAGTCCAGTGTTGCTCCTATGTAACTCATAACTCGAGAAGGCTTTAGGGTGGATTTCTCGAAATTTATGGTGAGGCCTAGACTCTGTAGAGTGTGGAGGGTGAATGTGGTGTCCTGAATAGCTTTCCATCTAGATGGCGACACTATGAGCCAATCGTCGATGTACGGGAATCCTTTTATTCCCTGTAGACGTAGAAATACAGCCACTGGAGCCATGCACTTTGTAAACGTGCGTGGCACCGTTGTTAAGCCGAATGGTAAGGCTGCATACTGGTAAACCTTGTTGTTGATTATGAGCCGCAGATACTTCCTGTGATGATGGTGTATGGTGATATGGAAGTATGCGTCCTTCAGGTCTATAACCACAAACCAATCTCCCTTTCTCAACAGGTGCACGATGGACTCCAGGGTGACCATCCGGAACCGGCGTGGCTGAAGGTAAGTGTTGAGGTCCCTGAGACCCAGTATGGGCCTGAGACCTCCATCCTTTTTTGGAACGGTGAAATAGCGGGAGTAAAACCCCTTGAGAATGTCTTGACGAGGGACCTGCTGTATTGCATTCTTTTGGAGTAGAGTGAGAACCTCCTCCTCCAGGGTGGGATTGGATGTTGTCACTCGCAGATGCCCTAGAGGAGGAAGTTCTACCAACTCTAGCCGGTAGCTGAATCTGATGATGTTCATAACCCAGTTGTCTTTTGATATCCTTTGCCAATTGTGGTAAAATGGGGCAAGCCGTGTGTGATGATCCTGAAGCAGAGGGTTGATTAAGTCAAAGGTACTGCTTGGATTTTTTGATAGGTGGATGATAAGATTGACACTTATGTGATGTTTGCTGTTTGAAGGGTGGAGCGGTAGAAGACTGTTGAGAAGATCTACCTTGAGAACTCCTGAAAGGCCTTGAGAAGCCTGCTGATGATACTGCTGCTGCAGAAATTGCCTTTGCCATTGTTGTTTTTGGAAACAAGGCTGCTGGTGAACTGTATACGATTTAGCAGTTTTCTTGCTTTCATGTATGGACTTGAGTGATTCATCAGTCTTTTCGTTAAATAAACCTTTTTTGCTTCTTCACGTCCTCAATAATACCAGATGCCCTGAGCCAGGCATGGCATCGAAGGGTTATGGCAGAGTTCAATGTTTTGGCAGAAACATCTGTGGCATGTCTAGAAGCTAAACGTTGGTGCTTGGATAACGTCATAGCTTCAGCATGAGCATTTAAACACTCTTGCCTGATATCCTCAGGAGCAACCTGAAGCGCTGGTAGCACTTTATTCCAGAGATGCTTCTGATATGCTCCCATTGCTGCCTGGTAATTGCATATTTTCAGGAGGAAGGACTGGAAGTTGCAAATTTTTCTACCCAAAACATCCATCTTCCTGCATTCTTTATTGGTGGGAGTAACATGTGGTCTCCCTTAAGCTTTAGATGCATTTGCATGGACAATGACAGAGTTGGGAGCAGGATGCTTGGATAAGAAAGGTTGAGAGCAAGCGTCCATAATTAGAGTAAACAACTGGGAAATGTAATTGAGGCTAAGTGGTTGAGAAGACTCTCGATCGATGTCTCCAAAAATGGGATCATCTGTTGGAGGAGGTGGAAGTTGTGTTTTCATTTTCAAAACACTAGCCATTCTGGTCACCATTTGTGAATAAGAAGAGAAATCCTCAAAGGGAGAGGATGGATGGGGATTCCCTGTATCTGACTTGAAGGAGTCCGCCTCCACTGGTGACTGAGCTTGTAATGGAGAGAACACCTCCTCATCCTGATTGGAAGACACTTGGCAAAGCTGGTCATCTTCATCCGATGGGACTCTATGCACAGCAGTCTCAGCTAAGGAGAGCTGAGTAGTTTGTTGGGTGCTCTTAGCCCTCGACGTCGAGGTAGAAGAAGTCTTTTTAGAGGCCTTCATATTCATAGTAGGCAGAGTATTATGAGCCTGTCGACGTCGACGGGGAGAAGGTGAAGAACTTGAGGTCGAAGAGGGAGAATAGCACCTCCTTCTGTGCCTGCGGTAACTAGAGGAGAAGGACGACGACGTCGAATCGGTATCATAATGTCGACGTTGATGTTTTGTCCTCCTTCATCCTGAATGACTGTGCCCAGATCGTTCATGCCCATGTCTCTTCCGATGTCGAGAAGTCTCCACGTCAGAAACACAACATCAATTGGAAGAAGAATGCCGCCTTTTCGACCCCTTTTTGCGAGGAGGAAAATCTCTCCTCGGGGAGCAAGAGGGGGGAATGCAGAGTCTCAGTCATCCGGCCAGCAGATGCATGGCCAAGATGGGCAGAATGAGGGCTGGATAACACAGCCTCCTTAACTTTGTCTGGGCTGGGTGAATGCCCAGGCTCAAGCGGTGCCTCAGGTTGCTGGGAGAGAGGCAAAGACGGAGCCGCTTCAGACAGGGATTCCTGATCCCTTGAAGAATCCTCCAAAATTGGCAAAGGCAGTGAAGGTGTAACAGGTGGAAGAGTGGTGACCTCTTTAGCCTTGGACTTCTTAGGCTGTCCCACCTGTTTTTTAGTCTTTGCAACGTCCTTGGAAATAGGCACCTAAGATGTAGAAGGAGAGACCTGAGGTGGCTTTCTTAGCGGGCTTAGATGACTTGGAAGTAGAAGTAGAGGGGAGAGACACAGTTGTCTCAGAACGAGGGGTTCCTGAAGGATTGGAGGAAGTCTCCATCTCTGAGGGATGGGTTGCAAACAGAGTCTTTTCCCAAAGATAAAGCTTAAGTCTCTGCTGGCGCGCTTTCAAAGCAGCTTTAGTAAATTATTTACAATGGCGGCAGGTAGAAGTATTGTGCGTGTCTCCCAAACAAAATAAACAAAGACTATGCTTATCATAAAAGGGTATCTTCCTGGAGCACACCTTATATTTACTAAAAAGGCCTGACGGGGATATAAAACAGTACACAGTAGGCTATAGGAGCCTGAGTTCTCGCGGTAATTAGGAGATAAGTGGATAATGGAGCCTCCCGCTGAGCTGGTAGTGGTGCTTCCCGCTGAGGCAATCAGCCTGGCAATCAGGGAATCCACAAAGCGTGGGGAAAAAACCGGTCAAACAAGAGCCAAAGTCCGTCAGGCAAAAGAGTAGTCAAAGCAGTCCAAGATAAAGGGGCAACAGAAGCAAGAATAGTCAAAAATACAGTCCAAAATCGCCAATTTGATCAAAAAAGAGAGCTCTGTCCGAAAACGTTCCTAGCACAATGGCAGAAAAAAGGAACTGGAGACGGAAGGGAGGATGGAGCATGTGTGCAAGGGGCAATCTGAACTTTGTATCTTTTTCAGAAAAGCTCTAGAAGGTTGCGAAGTTCCAGTGTAGGTGCTGATTTAACCCAAATGTGTGATTCACAGAGACCATGCTGAAGAACCAGGTCTATAGAACCTGTGTCCTGAGCACACTCCTGTACTGCAGTGAGTCCTGGACCCTTCATGCACAGCAGGAGAGAAAGCTGAACATGTTCGATATGCGTTGTCTCCAACGGATTTTTGGCATTACCTGGCAGGACAAAGTCCCAAATAGAGTAGTCCTAGATCGAGCTGGAATTTTTAGCATGTATACATTACTGAAACAGCAACGTCTTGGGCATGTTGTAAGAATGGCTGATGGTCGGATTCCAAAAGATCTCCTATATGGAGAATTAGTGCAGGGACATCACCCCAGAGGGAGACCACAGATGTGATACAAGGACATCTGCAAGTGGGATCTAAAGGCCTTGGAAATGGATCTCAACAGATGGGAAACCTTGACATCTGAGCGTTCAGCCTGGAGGCAGGTGGTGCATCACGGCCTCTCCCAATTTAAAGAGACCCTTGTCCAGCAGGCCGAGGCAAAGAGGCAGTCCCGAAAGCAGCAAAATCAGGGAGCTAGATGAGATACAGATTGTATTTGTCCTCAGTGTGGAAGGGATTGTCACTCTCGAATTGGCCTTCTCAACCACACTACATGCTGTTCTAAGTCCTCCATGCAGAGTACAATACCATAGTCTCTCGAGACTGAAGGATGCCTAACCAACTATGGAAAGGTCATTTACCTTTCAGTTTAAATGAACCGTTATGAGGCCCATTCCAAAGAAACCAAGTTTAGTTATTATAGGCTCATTGCCAACATTCCATGTTGACTGAGAAAGTGGTGGCTGACCAGGGTTCTTTGAGGAAATGGATAGCCTAGATCCATTTCAGTTGAGGTTCAGGCTGCACCATGGTAGTGAAACGGCACTGGTCATCCTGTAAGATGATCTCCTAAAGGTGGCAGACAGGGAGAATGTAACCATGCTGGTCTGCTAGGATCTTTCTGTGGCCTTTGGTATTGCCCACCACAGTATCCTTTCAAGATGGCTTTTGAGTTTAGGGCTTCTTCAAGGGTAGATTCCAGATGGTACAGCTTGGGGAGGCAATGCCTAAACCTTTTGGACCTCCATTAGGGGGTCCCTCAGGGACCTGCCATCTCCCCAACGTTTTTTAATATCTATATGTAGCTACATGAAAATTTGGAGTTCATTCTTATAAATACAAGGATGACATACAGCTGTCTTTCTCCTTTTCTTCATCTGCTAGTGATGCTGTACACGTCCCTGAGCACTGCCTGACATTGTTAGTAGTTTGGACAAAGGACAGTGAAATGAAACTGAATCCAGATAAGATGGAAATCCAACTGTTGGGAGAATTGTAAGACCAGTCAGCTGGCTCTGATGGGGTTACACACCCCTTGAAGAATTAGGTTCACAGCTTGGGGTTAATCTTGGACCAGCTCTCTCTGTGATGATGCAAGGTGTTTAGGATTGTAGGTTTCCTTTTCTTTTGCATAAACACTCAGGAATACAAGTTTGTGATGGAACTGTGGTGCAGGAATATTTTAAATAAATGTGTATAAGTATCTATGCTATCTTCGCCTGAACTAGGTGAATAATATTTAGCCCATAGCAGAGCTAGTCAGTAGTAACACAAGAGAAACCAGAAATCTTTTAGCACCTTTAAGATTAACAGGTGTTTATTTTAATTTTTATTTAAAAAAAAAAACAAAAGAATTTAAACACAGAAAAGTTTATGAAAAATAAAAACTAATTAGTCTTAGAGGTGCTATGAGACTTCTGATTTTCTTGGATAAATAAAAAGAGGTGAGGCCTATTTCCGAATGGAAGGACGGCTGCAATTTAAGAGGGTTTTCCAAATCATAAAAAACTGTGAATCTACACCAAGACTTCCAGGAATATTTTTAAATCTAAAACATTTCTGCCCGTTGCCTGGGAAGGTATACCATGTGACTGAAAGTGTTGGATCTTGCCGTTTTTGAGAAAGCAGGTAGCAAAGTCAATCAGATGGGGCAAAATCCTTTGAAATTTTACACATATGCCAGCAGTGGGTGGATGTGGGAGGATAGCAAGACCTTACCAACTTTTTGAGAGTTTGCCTCATGATGCTGAGCTGCAATATGGCAAACCTGAAATGTAGGAGGACAGAAGGGACTGCTTAGGGTGGTGTATTCTAGAACTTTTTGGCATGACTACTACTGCCTGGGTTACTTTAGCCCATTCAAGATGACAGGTTCTTTGTACTTTAAAAACAGCAAAACAAAAGAAAAGACTCCTCTATATCTTTTCTCTGAAACCAGAGACATTGAAAACACATTTTTTTCTAAACAGAGGACACTAGAGTCAACCTGTTACAATGGACTCTGCTCCCCCAGCAATTCCTACAGCTAGATAGCTATGATATATAATGTCACAAGTTTCAAATTGATCTGTTTCCACATCCTGGAATGAGACGATGAGATAGGTCCTGTATCATCACCGTGGTACACACGGAGTGATACTTACACTGGAAGTGTACCCTTGCAAGGATCTTCGCACTGGTTTTTTTAAGTAGGACAGCATTAAGCCTATGTGTTGTTCTCTGACTGAAATCAGTGGGGCATCTATTAACAAAGAGTTTTTATTTTGGAGCAGTTTATCCTAGGTGAGATTTGGTAGGTATACAGGGTGGGGAAAGGAAAGAAAACGAGAAGGCAGAATAAAGAATGTTCTGTACATGGCTGGAGACCTTCAATAAAGCACTTTCATTGTTCTCATACAGAGGACACAAAAGAAGACCCAGCATTAGATGGATCATGCCATGTTCTGGTGCCATTGTTCTAGGTAAGGTAAAGGTTCCCCTTGACATTTAGTCAGTCGTGTCCAACTCTAGGGGGCGGTGCTCATCCCCGTTTCCAAGCCGTAGAGCCAGCGTTTGTCCGAAGACAGTTTCCGTTGTCACGTGGCCAACGCAGCTATACACGGAACGTTGGCATCATTCTACATGTGGCTAAAATCACCACCCTTGTACAAGTTGGTCAGTACAATTTCCACTTTTGAGAAAACCAACCTAGACAACCAACAGTGACTTCACGATATATTCTCCTAATTAAATTTTTGCCTTTCATATGAGGCACATTTCTGTGGTAAGTCATGCTAGTTAGTAGAGGAGGCTTACAGTCAAAGCAGGGACAGCTCCTCCCTTCAAAATGTAGTAAGCTCCTCCCCTGCTTGAACAATGAGCCATGTACTTTAATAACTGCATATCGCTGTGGTTATTTGTTTTCATAGCAAAAGTAAATACTTTTCTGCTACTGATGAGTCTTTCTTACCAGAGCAGTTATTTGTATTTGTTGACTTCTCTGTGTGAATTAGACGTGGGAGCAAGGTGTCAAAAATGTGTAAAATAAGATATTATACTACATATGAGTCAATATGGCTTGAATGGAAAGATAATATGTTCTGAATTTATTTTGCTGATTGCATTCACCTAGGGATTACAGAAAAAAGAGAGTAAAGTGTGCTGCTTATATACCACCCCATAGCACTTAAAGCACTCTCTGGGTGGTTTGCAAGTTAATTATGCTGGCTACACATTGCCCCCTCCCCCATGAGCTGAGTACTCATTTTACTGACCTTGGTAGAAGGCTGAGTCAACCTTGAGCCAGCTACTTGGGATTGAACCCCGGCTTGTGAGCACAATTTTGGCTGCAATACAGCAGTTTAATCAATGTACCACCAGGCCCCGGAAAAGTTTGAAACTGTGCTACAATCAAAACCGCAGCTGCAACATCACCGTTTTCAACTGACATGTTAACAGCATCTCTTAAACTCACTTCAGCAGTTGCTGGAGAATGGTTTTAGATAATATACCGGATGATTTGTTCTCAGGGAACAGATTTATAAACCACTACAGAATCTTGTGATAATCCTTCAATCACTACAATTCCTGCTTCCTTCATGTGTTCATGAGGTCTGGTGCTAGCAGAACCAAGAGCACCAGTAGATCCATGCACTAGAATAGCCTCATGGAAAAGAGGCAAGGGCTTTTCCACCTTTCCTAACTGTGTGGAGGATGGAATTGCAGTAGCACTAAGTTATGATTCAAGCTGCTAAAGGTACAAGAGTCCTGACTTCTTTCTCATATTGCAGTTATTGTACACATCAGGATGTACGGCTGCACATGTTCTATTTGAATGAATGGCATCTGTACTACTGTGTGGTGTGGCCTCCACTTATTCTAGTCCAGCTTTTATCCCCAAGGGAAAATCTTAGTGAATGAAGTGCCAAGTGCTCAGGGACTGAAAAATGAGTGTATGGTCAAGTAAACTATTTTGCTTATGCCTGTCTTAGTTGTACCCTTCAGCAGTGTGGCTCAAAGAGCTGAGGAGAAAATCTCTCCAGTACCACAGGGATCAGGTGAGTTGTCTGAGTGTTTTTACTCTCTAAGACAAACATTATGCAGATGTGTTTCTACAGCCCCTTGGAATGCAACAGAGGTTTGATTGTTCCAGCCATTAATAGACTGAACTAGGAGCCATGTGACTGCCACTTAAAGCTCACCCATGGTGCTCCTACACATGTGACGTTTCTACTGCAGCCTCAGGTCAGGCGGTTAACCCTTATGTTATTAATCTGCAAAGTTGCTGGGAAATAATAGGCAAACCAATGTTTCACTGGGTTTAAAGATGCAGTTGGTACCTACAGGACTGCTGGACTGAAATGTGGTTTTTATGTACAGACAACTGCCTCCCACGGTATGTGAAGCAGACTGAATGAATCCATTATGTATATAATCTGACATTACTAGGCAACTCATAAATTAAACTGAATGATTGAAACATTCACTTCCATGTTTCATTGTTTGAGGAGCTCCAGTTCATACAGGTCAGGAATGTTTTCCCCATCAGGATGTCTTTGTATAAATGTTTTATTCCTGTCTGTTATTTACAGAAATGTGTGCCATGGTAAAATGCAACACACACCAGCTGGTCTGGCTCTTTCTAAGCTTCTGTTTCTCATGCCGCGTTTCATTTTGGTATGTCTGCTAAGAACAGGATAAATATCTCATTCAAATAAATATTTCCCTCAATGATAATTTATACAGATTTAGCATCAGGTTATGGCTAATAGGATATTCAGCTACCATATTCCTGGACTATTTATTGTATTCAATTAGGAATTATTGAAATTCATGGAACTGACCTACCTAGCTACTGAGGAACATACCTGGCATTTAAAAGAGTTGGGCATCTATAACAAAACAAGAACTGCATCATTGTACTTGCATGCTATAAACTCCTAATTAAATCCACGGCACCTCCAGTTCCCATTCATAGAAAGTTAGAGGATTCAGATGCAGTAACTTAACGCTATAAGATTTGGGAAATTATAATCGTCATGACAACCAAGACCTGTTCTATATCTAAATTTGTTCCTTGGAAAAAGACCACTGGTGAAATAGTTCTGCAGCCCTCATAGCTGCAGCTATTTCAAATACAGGAGAGCAAAAGAAGGGACTGAAATTCACAGCCAAGCGATCCAAGAGGGTTACAGACAGTATTAGCAGTCGTGCTGTTAAGTACCAACCATTCCATTAATCCTTATTTAAACACACAACAGTTATATTAAAGCCTACTGAATGGGATCATCTGATTAGAAGCATTTCTAAGTATGTTCTCCTCCAGAGAAAGAATACCTTTATAAGTGGATGGCAGCTTTCTTTTGAATCTGGGTCACAGGTGACCAGTGTCGAAGGATGACGGCCAATCCATGGTAAGACTTGCTTTGAAATGTTTAACTCCGGGCAGATAAATGGCTGGTGTAAAAATTATTCAGAGAATGGAAAAGAACAATAGCAGCTGAATACACACCCCACCCCGTCCATGCACTAACTGCACAGGACCTTTTTGCTTAACACATGCACACATACGTGCATGCACGTCATGGATTTTCAACATGATACCAATATTTCCTATTTTTGCAAGATACAGATAGTGGATTCATGCTGCAGATACCTACAATATCATCCTATACTGGCTACAGGATTTTGGGAGCTAAAATAACAATCACGTGCTGTCAATCCGACTCTTTTACTTTTTCAGGGTTTTCCAGGTAGAGAGTGCTCAGGAGTGGTTTACCCTTCCCTTCTTTTAGGTGTGCCCTGGGACTGTGCAGCTTGTCTGCCCAAGGTCACACAGGCTGGCTCTACTTGCAGGAGGCACAGTGAAGATTCGAACTCCCAACCGGTGGCTCCATAGCCAGACACTTAAACCACGGAGCTAGCCAGCCAGCCTTGGGAGCTATAGTAAACCAAAAAAGTAACATTTCAAACTCTGAGTGCCATAAGCTCCCGTTGGATGTCTTTTGGGTCTCTATGCAGGTTCCTTTTGTGGTCATCCCCTATTGCATGTGTTGTAGTGTCTCCTTAACAGTTTGACAGCCTTAGGCTCAGGATTGACCTTGTTTATCCAGGACGGCCACTTCCATCCAAGTGTAAATTGAGCAACAAGTCTCTTCTTCCAAGACCAGATACTATAAGAAATCCAGGAGCTGGTTTTGTCCCCATATTTACTCTGGCAACACTATTACAGGACTGAATAATGTGTCCGCTTGTATTGATTCAAGATTTTCTTCCAACACAGATATATGGTGTGAGTGCCTGCATCCAGAATAGCATGGCCTCAGAGAACAAAAAAGCTAAAGACACCATATATACCTCCAGCAAGGCCTTAATATGAATTGGGCACTCTGAGCCTGGTATCTATTTTAAAGAAGCCTTTTACATCACTGCTGATTGCAAGAGTGGTTCCTTATCTAGTCTGGTGCAGTGACTGATAGGGGGAGAAGGATTCTGAAACATCATTTCCAGACATGCAAACATGTTTTAACATGGAACGCAGTTCCTTTGGAATGCACACCATGACTTTTCATATTAGTGTAGAACAGATTTCTCCTAGTATGTTTTGCCAGGATTTGTTCTTTAGCATTTTGGTGTAGACAAAGAAATAAGGATCTGATTTTGAAAAGTACATATGAATATTTATGAAATATATATATAACGATCTATGAAGAAGCACTGTACAGGTCTAAAACTCTTATAATTTTATTGTGAATTATACTTCCATGCAAATGCTTTCATGACCACAGAAATAACATGCTGAAAGAGCAAAGAGCGGTAAGAGGAAATTAACACATATATGTGCATCACTCATTGGGCTCTGCCCATAAGTATTTTGTAAAGCAGCCACTGCAGATCAAATATCACAAACAGAAGTTTGAGATAATTAGCTACTGCCTCAAATACAACACATTTTAACTCAGGCAGTTCACAAGTTCAGGACGGAACTTGCTAGGACAATGAGATATTGGATAATGTAATATAATGTGTGGATCAGTCTTAAGAGGTCAGCCAAGGTCACTCTATTCTGACTTGCATGATTTTTAGTACATCAAGACATTTAGAGGGCAGGCTTTCTGAATTTTGCAGAAATAGAAAGGCTCTTTAGGAAAAAGGAATGAAAGGAAGAGGGAATAGAAGCAGTTCTGGTAGAACCAGGTATGCTCTGTGGCTACAGAATGGTGGCTCTTCTGACTCATGGCAGCTCTTTTCAGGGTTTTCTGTATAGCAAATACTCAGATGTGGCTTACTCTTCCCCTCTTCTAGTGGCACCCCGGGACTGTGCATTTTGCCCAAAGGAGAGAGATGAAACGGACTATCTGGCAATAGGCAGACCTCGCTGGCTAGAACATTGGATGGGAACGTGCTGCACACTACAATATTTTGTTGCTGGTTCCAGTTGTTTAGACTAAAAGCAATGTTACAAGCAGATGTACCTAATTTTTAAAAAATGAAATAATGGCATTGGATATTTTTGTGGTTATACTGTATTTTCGCTTTAATTTCTTTTGGAAATTAAAATCCTCTTCTCCCTCCTCCCGTAGAGGCAAGACTGGTAGAAATCGGAGAACATCTTCTGGGCATCTTAAAAAGCAGGGACATCACCTTTCCAACAAAAGTCCGAATAGTCAAAGCTATGGCTTTTCCTGTAGTGATGTATGGAAGTGAGAGCTGGACCATAAAGAAAGCTGACCGCCAAAGAATTGATGCTTTTGAACTGTGGTGCTGGAGGAGACTCTTGAGAGTCCCCTGGACTGCAAAGAGGACAAACCTATCCATTATAAAAGAAATCAACCCTGAGTGCTCACTGGAAGGACAGATTCTGAAGCTCAGGCTCCAATATTTTGGCCATCTCATGAGAAGAGAAGACTCCTTGGAAAAGACCCTGATATTAGGAAAGTGTGAAGGAAAGAGGAGAAGGGGACGACAGAGGATGAGATGGTTGGACAGTGTCGTTGAAGCAACCAACATGAATTTGAAGATAGGAGGGCCTGGCGTGCTCTTGTCCATGGGGTCACGAAGAGTCGGACACAATTAAACAACTAAACAACAACAACAAAAGTATAGGTCACTTCTCTCCTAACCCTACTGTGCTGATTCTTGAGGAATTTTGTGAAGTACTAAAGACAGACTGCTAGACTTTCAAAGGGAGTAAACGCTCACCTTGGCTAGTTTCTGGCTGCAGACAGAATCTCTTAGCTCCCTAGTCTCTATCATCCAGATCGCTATATGACCCAAGCAGGAAGAATATGAATGGCAAAACAGGATCCCACAGACAAGTTATGTGCTTGTGAGCAGAGCCATGTACTTCAAGCGGAGTCCAAATTCTTAGTTGCCAAAACAAAATAAAAGAACATGATTAATCTATAGACCATGTGTGCTATTTGCCATCAAGTCAGAACCCAATTATAGGAATTCTAATAGAGCCTTGAAAGTAAGTGAGATATTTAAGGAATACATCTATTAATTCCATTCCCCCCACTCCTGAGTTTTGAACCCAGATCTCCTGAATCCTCGTCCATCACTGTACCCACTACATCAAACCTAGAGACTGATCAAATAGAAAGATACAAGAAAGATACATTTTAGAATTTTAGGTGGTTTAACTGAAGAAATATTTTGCTTTCTGTAATTCTGTGAAGCCAGCAGTTTCTAAGGAATGGATTTCCTTCTGTTATGCAATTGTTCTTGAACTGCATTTGTGGAATAATCCTGGTGTACTAAGCAATTAAAGCTGCATTCCTACAGATATCTATTGGGGCATAAATCCTGCTCAATTCAGTGGAGTTTATGTCTCAGTTGATGTGAGTAGGGTTGTGCTTTTAAGTATCTATGAACAAAAGGAGCAGTCAAGCTGAGATCCCTCAGGGCAACAAGGAATATCCCAAACATTTGAATTATCTACACATATATGCTGATTTGTGTGATGGTGGCTGTTTACCAGTTTGAACTCTAAAATAAACTCCATTTTGAGAAGTCTCCTGCCTGATTACTGCATGGGTGATATAATGATCGATTTCATTTTTACATGCTACACACATACTATATCAATGGCCACTGGCTTTTATGGCTTTAAAAGAATATTAAAGAAATTAATGAAGGATAAGGCCAGCAGTCATTTCAAGATGTTAGAGTGTTAAAATAATTAAAGAGGGTATAGAAAAAGTAGCCCTGAAAAAAATTGAAGCTTGAATTATAGTTTACTATAGCCATTGTAAAACAAATAGTTAGCTTTCCTGTTGAACAAGATCACTGCACCATAATAATCCTGACAGTTGTTTGTGTTTATTCTGCAATGTGTAAATATGGAGGTGGTGTTTGCAAGTCCTATAGTTTATACTCTTTGTAGTTCTAATACCTTGGTGATATCAATATTCTGGTGTTACAGGACACTGGTGCATCAAATACTTTATGCTGTAGAGTCTTAGTCCTCAAAACTGCAAAATTTTAGCTAAAACAATTGTGATATCTCCATAGTAGCAGCTTCTCAGATTCCAAGTTATAGACCCCTGGAGTTACAAAGACTGCAGGAACAAAAGAATTTCCTATTGAAAAACTTTTCTCCAGGTCCCTGGAGAAAATAATGTTTATAGTTTGAAGTGACAAGTAAAGAACTGCTAGAACTGTAGTTATAGGGTGATAAAGGCATAAACACATGAGATACTAACAACAACCATGCAGGCTTCATTTCCAGAAGCCAGCAACAACAAGTAATATGGATTTTCCTCCATAGATTCAAACTGGTTTGGCTGGGTGAGATTTGGAATTATTTTCATTTTAATATGCCTAGAGGCTAAGAAAGTCATTTTCTTTAAAATATTTTTTATTCTTAAAAACTATAATATTTTTAGAGATGTATTCTCTGCCTTTTGCTTTTAAAATGTGCCTTATTAGGCTATAAGTCCCCGCATTTTTAGAATATATATAAATATAAACACTTGAAAGCAGCCTTATTAGGGTTGCTACCCTGTTTCCCTGAAAATAAGGCTAACCTGAAAATAAGCTCTAGTATGATTTTTCAGGATGCTTGTAATATAAGTCCAACCCCAAAATAAGCCCCATTTAATTGAAACCCCACCCTATGCCATTGTGCAGCAACCAGAAGATGACATGACTGTATTTGAATAAATATAGATTGTTGTCCATGAAAAAAATTAAAACATCCCCTGAAAATAAGCCAAATGCATTTTTGGAGCAAAATAAGACCCTGTCTTACTTTTGGGGAAACATGGTATAAGCCGTTCTCAGCTGATGGCACATAGCAACAATTTCTGTATTGTCTAGAAGATTTAATGTCTAATGGGCTCAGCAATGATGGACCACACTGGCAAAGAAGGATCTTCTTCTGCTCTATATATCCAGTCAGCATGGCACAATCAAAATTATGTATAGACATGAGGACAGCAAGAAAAGCATGAGAAATGGCAACATAAAGAAACACAGGGAATGTAAGACTCACATGCTTCCCACAATACAAAGTAAGCAGTGAGCAAAGCACACATGAAGTGGAATAAAAACAGAAGCTACTATATTTACTTAAAACAGAAAGATCATCCCATTTTAAACTTTGGGTTTATCTGCATTACTGATTAACCCTGTGATAAGTATAGGAGTTTTTTTTTTTTTGCTATGATTTAAAGTCATGTGTCATCTTGTGTTATTATGATTCGCTGTCTGTGTCTCCTTGCATTCCTACCTGGGAGGTGGCTGGCAAAGACAGTCCCTGTGTGAGGTTGTGTGTTTGGGTCTCTTTCCCCCGCAAAACAGAGACATGTCAGTAATAAATACTTGCCTCTCATGTCAGCTTCCTTGCATTTCACTTCCCTACCACCTGCCTTTATGGTAGGAACAAGGTGTGTCCTAGGGAGCATTCTGGTTGGGATGCACATCTCCTTCCCCCCCAACATCTTTTTCTCCTTCTAGCCCTTCCCTTTATTTCCCTTCAGTCCCTTTCCCTCCCTCCCTCTCTCTCGCAGGAGCCCAGAGATCAGAAAAAACATTCTTAAAGGGACGGAAGTATCAAAACTTTCTACAAACAGCTTTGCAAGCAGATCTTGCACCCATTCCTCCTTCCTTCCTGCTACCTCTCCCACTGCCCCTGCTGGTTACCAAAAGATGCTATTTGCAGCGATAGTGTGTGTGTGTGTGTTTAGTCGTTTAGTCGTGTCCGACTCTTCGTGACCCCATGGACCAGAGCACGCCAGGCCCTCCTGTCTTCTACTGCCTCCCGGAGTTGTGTCAGGTTCATGTTGGTTGCTTCGCAGACACTGTCCAGCCATCTCATCCTCGGCCGTCCCCTTCTCCTCTTGCCATCACACCTTCCTAACATCAAGGTTTTTTCCAAGGACTCTTTTCTTCTCATGAGATGGCCAAAGTACTGGAGCCTCAGCTTCAGGATCTGTCCTTCAAGTGAGCATTCAGGGTTGATTTCCTTTAGAACTGATAGGTTTGTTCTCCTTGCAGTCCAGGGGACTCTCAAGAGCCTCCTCCAGCACCACAATTCAAAGGCATCAATTCTTCGGCGGTCTGCTTTCTTTATGGTCCAGCTCTCACTTCCATACATCATGACAGGAAAAACCATAGCTCTGACTATTCGGACTTTTGTTGGCAAGGTGATGTCTCTGCTTTTCAAGATGCTGTCAAGATTTGTCATCGCTTTCCTCCCAAGAAGAAGGCGCCTTTTAATTTCAGGGCTGCTGTCTCCATCTGCAGTGATCATGGAGCCCAGGAAGATAAAATTTGACACTGCCTCCATATCTTCCCCTTCTATTTCCCAGGAGGTGATGGGACCAGTGGCCATGATCTTAGTTTTTTTGATGTTGAGTTTCAGACCGTTTTTTGCACTCTCCTCTTTCACTCTCATTACAAGGTTCGCAGCGACAGAGGGGTGTACATATGCAGAAATGAATGGAATAATTTGAGTTTCAAATGTGTGCTATTTTAAATGACCCTCTAGCTGAATAGTAGTTTAGCTCAGTGGTCACCATAAAACACGCTTTCCTGGCAAAGTAATCAGGTCTTGTGTTTACATCATGTAGACACCTTTTTAAAAAGTGGTGTTTTTTTAAAAAAAAGCAGATTGCAGCACAACAGTGTTTCATATTGTCCATGGAATCAAACCCTTCCTTTGACAGAAGAATGGGGCACTGCTTGTCCCATAGAGCCCTGTGTATTCAGTGGAGACGTGGAGAGCTCTCGGTAGCATCCCTGTGACACTGCTGCCAAGATGCTACCAGATATGGATGGTACAAAAGTCCATTTACAAGCTATTCTTGACATATTTAACTTTAAAACATCTTCCAGCAAAGACCAAATCTCTCTCAGGTCTGTAATATTCATTTCAAGAAGCCTTCCATCTGTCAAACTCTTTGAGGACCTGTCCACCCAAAAGGGAAATGATTAAGAAAATCCTTTAATTAGGCTGAAAGAACAAATGAGGAAATGGGATTGATCTTGGTTCTTTGTGTCTTAAAAGAAGCACAAACCCAGCTCTCTCCAGAGGATTGTGCCTTTTCAAGTTTTGCGATATCTGACAGCATGTATCAAGATGGTAAGTGACTGCAGCCCGGTCTCAATGTCACCTCCGCCTGAAGTCTCAGAAGGGATCTTGGAAAGGCCTTTGCACAGCCATCTCACTTTTTTTTGTCAATTGCAGATGACATTCCATTGCACATGCACATTTTCCCCTTAATCTTTCTGCTTTGATAATACAAGTTTGCCCTTATAACATTGAGAAGAGTGCAATTGTTAAAGGGACTCAGTACAACCGTGAAGGACAAGTGTATATAGACACATGTGCATACAAACACACACACGAACATGTAAGTCAGAGACAAAGCACACTCTGCTCCCTCCCTCTGAAAAAAATCTCCCAGGAAGTATCTTTTGTACTATCACTATAATGCATGATAAGCACAGGCAGTTACAGGAGAGGAACTGCAAACCAGAAAACAGAAATGCTAAGAAACTGATTCCCCCCCCCCACTCGCCACCAGATAACCTTGGAGATGCGCCAAGAAAAGAGCTTTCAGTATCACAAAATTTTCATTATTGTGAGACCTATGGTAGTGTTTCCTGCAGTATGTGTTTGAATCTGGGCTTCTCCTCCTCTTCAACAGAGTGACGTTACCTGTTTTAAGAGGAACAGATGCATTTACGGGTGCCACATGACAGCAGGAATTGGTGCCCAAATGGTGCAAGACATCATCATCATCATCATCACAGCGAAAAAACATTTTGCACCAATTTACATAAGAATAGCTTTTATAACAACCCTCAAGGCACCAAGTTTTAAAATGGCCTCGGCAATGCGTAATGTGAACATATTAAGTTTATCAGGAATAAACTTAAAACCTGGTTATTTGGGCAGGCTTTCCTTCCTGCCGTATCTTAATTTCTTATACTTTCGCCACCTTGGATTTATAAAATATGCTTACTGGTTTTATTGTTTTTAAATTTGTAAAATGCCCAGAGTAGACCTTTGGTCTACATGGGTGGGATAGAAATCCAATAAATGAATAAATAAATATCTGTGCGTGCATATGCAAAGGGATGTGGTACATGGGCTTCAATTCAGGCCACAAAGTGTCTTGGGATGCCACGGCTTCTATGAAAAAGACTAATCTGGAGTCTTGGGGCTCAGTGCTATTTCAATGCACTACTTAAGATTTCACAGTTTTTAACCTAAACCCCGAATAGAGAAAAGGGCATTTTATACCTCAGCTGCCATTCTTTAAGGGTTTCACTGGATCTTTTCTCCAACCACAGTAAATATTGGGGAGACATCCCAATCTCCTCTGCAGAATGCTTTCTCCTTACCATGTGATGATGAACCTGGACACATTTTCAATTAGCCCATGAACTTTTGGCCACGCAAAAATTATTGAACTCTGAATTGATGTTGCAGAGATATGAACTGCAGTTTGTCAAAATTGTGGGAACAAACAACTGGACTGTTTTGGAGAGATAGCTGTCTGTATGCTTACTGCAAAAAAAAAAAAACATTAAAAAAATCCTGAAGCAAACCAGAATTGCATTCGACCTACTGTTCTCTTCCTACTTGGGATCCATGCAGGTGGGTATTGACCAGTGGTGTAATCATGCCACCCTATGTGTATCTGCTTGTGTTGAATCAGTGACACTTTTCTTGCAGCCAAGAACCTTCCAGGTCAACCCTATTGCAGTGGATCCCAACCTTGAGTCCCCAGATGTTCCAGGACTAAAAGTCCCAGGAGCCCTCACTACTAGCTATGTTGGCCAGGATTTCTTGAAGTTGTAGTCCCAGAACATTTGGGGACCCAAGGCTGGGAACTATTACTCTATTGGCTGTGTCAGATCACTCCTTTCATCTCCTCTGCTCAGGTAGCCATGGGCTTGTGTCTCTTCTAGCTGTCCCCTTCTTCAACACCACTCTCCCTTTACATCTCATAGGGGTATCATTCCCCCCCTCACTTAGGCTGTTTTCCCCATTGGGTGAAGGAGAAATCTTGTCCCACCTCATACTACATCGAAGGCGGAGACAGCC
The DNA here is from genome assembly GCF_051106095.1 of Pogona vitticeps. Lineage (NCBI taxonomy): Eukaryota > Metazoa > Chordata > Lepidosauria > Squamata > Agamidae > Pogona > Pogona vitticeps. The sequence goes on along the minus strand of NC_135784.1, from coordinate 155,899,557 downwards.
GAATTGTCCTCACACACTTGAATGCTTGCCTGCTGGCCTGATAAGGATGCCTTGGGTGCTGCTTGGCTTTCTGCATCCTGCTCTTTGTCAGTGTGCGCACATTAGATGTTAGCTAAAAACACAGAAAAGCAGCCATTCTGCAACTCACTCACTGGGCTGGTTGGAAAAAGTTCTCTTCTTCTCCTCCATCCGTGTGTATGTGTTTTGCTAAACCCAGGAGAAAGAAGAAGGGTGGAAGCACTGGGAGGCACAGTAGGAAAACTGCAGCAGCTGTTTCTGCCTCCACATTTCATAAGCTGTGCAAGATGAAATGGGGTCATGGTCTCTGGAAGGCAGCTTTTCCTTTCCTTCCCCAGGGATTCCTACCCATCCCCAAATTTGCAGCTAAATTATAATTTGGTGTATGTGAATGTGTGTGTATGCACAATCAGGAAGGATGGGGAATACCCATGAAAAGTGCATGTGTGTGTCTATTATGGAAGAATGCTGCTCATTTAAATTTGCAACTATAGTGCTGGTGTGGATTGATTAGAGGCCAGCACTTCCCTTCTATCACTGCCATAATCTGAGAACTGGGCTTTCTTTTGGTATACAGTAGCACAAAGCAGAATTGGAGTCACTGGGTGATGCAGGTGAGAGTAGCAGTTCTGGCTAACATAGGCTGGGGTTCTGCTAGAGCTCCTTGCTATTACTAGAGGCAGCACAGTCACTGGAATGTGGTTGATTAAATTCTCCAAGAAGCCTCTGGTTTATGAATGTGGGATATCATGCGTCCTTATCCACAATTCAAAATGCTAGGAAGGGCCCAATATTGCAGCACAATATCACATCTCACATTGCTAGAAGGAAAAAAGATGCCAAACTTTACATAGCAAAGATCACCCGAAATGTTGATGTATCCTGTGTCAGTGGTCAAGTTGATCTACAGGATGCCCTCTTGGGCTCACTATCATTTGCAAAGGGAGACCAAGCAGGGGGACATCCCAGAATCTGACTTCTTCTTCTTCCTCAGTTCACCACTTCTCACCCAAACACAAAGCAACTGTCAGGGCTGTTTTTTCAACAAGTTCCCAAGGTATTTATTGAACTGTATTTCCTGGTTTTTAAAACTGTAAGTGCACATATACATGCACACAAATTTCAACAGAAACTTCCCTCCTGTAGAAGGTGCTAGAAGATCCCAGAAGATGAGCACATAGACTCATCGTTGCTGTGAAAGGACAGAAGAACAACAGCTTGGATGTATCTGTAGTCAATCTGTGCCAAAATATTTTGAAGACCTATTTTGGACTCAATGAAATGATGACACAAAAGTGTGAGTAAGTGCAACACATACAACAGAGAAACACACACACTCTTTGACCTCTGAGGCAAACTAAGGCTGTCATGCCTGCTCTTCAGGATGTAAACTAGAAACCTATCTTCCAATTACAAAGGCCTACAAACATGTTGCCTGTGTATTTTCTAAAAGATGTCCCTGTGCTTTTTGAAATAAAAAAAGAAGAGAGGCTAGGAGTTAGCAAAATCTGTCACTTGAAACTAAGGTTAAAATCATCCATAGTATGTAAAAGATGAACAGTGGAGAAAAACAGAGCAGAGGGGCATAGAATCAGAGGTGCAGGATGTGAGCCTTACAGATACCACAGACCACCAGAAAGAGAAATAAGTGGGTGATCAATCAAGACAGCTAAGAACTCTTGAGTAAAAAATGAGTAAACTGAAGCTATCCTATTCTGTACATGTAATGAGAATATAGAACAGACCAGAAAAGAAATGTTTTTGGGAAAAGTGGTGGTGGGAGGTAAAAGGGGAAAGGGAAGACTTAATGTAAGATGGATGGGCTCAAGAAAGGAATCCACAACTGTAAGATTTCAAGACCTGAGCAGAACTTGCTGGAAAAGACAATATTGCTAGGAAGATGGGAGCAGTACGAAGGAAGAACCACCACCACCACCCTTCTGGAGGATGGCCACTTTGTTATTTTCTTCAGATTAAACCTGCTTTTTAAAACACTCTTTAAAGAAAAGCTGTCTTTTAACTCTGTTTATGTGACGCTTAGTTCCCTTGTAGCTCTCCACACATCTCCCTCCTGTGGCCAACAATGTAAACAATGAATAATTTCATGAAGCTCTTGCTGGCAAACCTGTACCATGCATGCACAATGTTATAACAAAGTCACAGTTTCTCCCTTTTGAAATACCTTAATTGAGGATAAACATTTCACCTGCTGTAACCTGGATTCTTTCCAATTAAAAAACTAGGTGAAGTCAACCATTCTTTTTCAAGATAAGCAAGATTGGTCTTTTCAATTTATTTAGTCTATTTGAGATCACGTTTTTCTGAATGGGGGAATAGTTTTACTTTTTAAAAAACAACCATAATTTGAAAACCCAATGTGATGCTGATCTGAAACCCACTTTCAAAGTTATATGTTTTTTTTGTTTGGGTTGCCTCATTTTTAGAATTATCTTGTGGAATGTTGATTTGCTGTGCTGCAGTACACAATATCATAGTTACACTCTCATGCAGATATAATGCATTATCTCTCCTTCTTTTAGTTAAGAGCTTTGAGTTCGGCTGCTGTTTTTAATCTCCATTATTATACTACCAAACCTCTACAGATGCATGAACAACAGTCAAGAGAGAACTGTTCTAATCCACACTGACAACTCAAAAAACAAAACAAAATGATGCAAACAACAACAATCCCCCTGCAAACTCTTTAATTCCAGACTCAAAAAGGTATTATTCGATTGGCTTCAGCATGGTGTTTCAAAGGGACACACTGGAGCTATACTTTCCAGACCTTACTGCTAGACATCCTATCAGCTGAACTGTCAATGACTTAAATAGCAGCTAAATTTTATTTTAGCATCCTCAAGTTTTAGAAACTTTACAATTTTGATGCTTCCAAAAGTAAGTCAACTAGAGAGTTCTTTTCCTTGTTAGGTGAAGATAATAAAGGATATACATTTATTATAATACACATCTGATAGAGCTATTTATTGTCATTACCCCAAATCTTCTTGCTTTGTGTAGTAAATCACAATAGAGTAGGACCACTGAAACAATGAGGATTTAGTGAGTCAGCTTCTCTGCAACTTCCAGTGATTCAAATGCATACACTCTAACTGCAATTTACTATGCTAAAGTATGTCACAGCTAAAGTAGGCCTATTTGAATCAATGGAACTTATCGAAAGTATGTCACAGCTAAAGTAGGCCTATTTGAATCAATGGAACTTATGGAGGAACTAACTCACCAAACACCAGTTTATTCAATGGAACCACTCTAGTGCAATTTATTACACTAAACAACAGGATTTGGGCCAATACTGCCCAGAACATTTCAAGACTTTTTTTTTCTTGGCTTGAGATAAAATATTTTTGCTTGCTTTCTTAGAGATGCACTAATAATAATTCTTTTCAGACAGTCATTGAAAGCACTTACTTGATGAAGTATTTGATCCCATCTGCTGTATAGGCTTCTTCCCATCCATAAGGCAGACCTAGGTCAATTAGGGGAGGGGTGAAGAGATAAAAACAAAGCCAAACATTAGTATGAATCACTCTGACTACTCATAACACAGCACCAACTTATATTGCTTTAAATAACAGCGAATGAATTGCATACTACACAACTTTTTAGTATAAAAATAACAATTGCATACTACAGAAGTTTTTAGTATAAATTGTTTTACTTAAATATATATAATGGTTTTCAGCCATAATATATGAACTGAATTTTCAAGGAATTCATCATTTATTTAATCATCATAAACATAACTCCCATGTTTTACAAAAATGTCCCCCATGCTGACTGCATACAGCAGCTGCAGTGGCTGTTGTGTCAATGAAATATTGGTTTTGACACAATTAGTTGTCAATATCATACAGACAGTAGTCGGAATTCTGAGAACCATCTCACTGTTAATCAGCCAGGCGCTGTTATATACAAAACTGTCCTGTTAAACGAGTGGCAAACAGTTACTTTCCCCTAGATATTTGCAAATCAGGCAACTGCTGAAAGCAAGGACTTATTGGGATAACACAATACAGTTCTATTGAAAAATTAAAAGGCTGTTTTCTGGATGTATCAGAAATAGGTTTTTGGGGGAAAACAGGATCAATTGAGAGGAAAGTGTGAAAAAGGCTTTGGAGAAGCAACACAGGTGAAGAACTAGAAATCAGGATGAATCTGCTGATATATGCTAAATTTAGAAAAGAAAAGGCTAAATTTTTTAGCTATAAAAAAACTGGTGGGCATATGCTACAACTAGGAAAACACTTATTTAAACTGCACTTTTGACATAAACGTCCTCTGGCAAACTAATCTGTGGCTCTCATCCCTTGTATGGCAGTAACAGCATTTGCCTACCCTGCAAACTTTTTGTAAGGATTATTAGAACATGGAGAAAAAATGCACCATATGATGAAAATCTAGCTCCCTCCTCGACTTCTCTTCTTACTGTGACATAAACCTTTCCTTTTTTTCCTTTTTTATTTTACTACCTAAGTGTCATTCTCAACATCGAGCAGCAACGAACTTATAGCTAATTGCATGCTGAATGAAGAACCCCAATCTCTTCTGTTGACAATCAGTTTCAGACTTCAAGTGTTGATCCAAACTTTGTGTGGAGGGAGAGAGAAAAGATATCATACTGCTTATTATTTGATGAATCTCGATTGTCACTTTCCTTAATTGTCTTTTAATTTTATTGTTGTTGTTCTTAGTCCTTTTATAATAACAATCATGTGCCGTCAAGTCACAACTTTTCAGGATTTTCCAAGTAGAGAATACTTCTTCTTTGTGTGTGTGTGTGTGTGCGCGCACGTCCTGGAGCTGTGCAGCTTGCCCAAGGCCACATAGGAGGCACAGTGGGGGATCAAACTCCCAGCCTCTGGCTCTGCAGCCAGGTACCTAAACTATCTACAAATTTGCAGACTCAACTTTTAAGTCAGACTTACACAGTAGTCTGAAATTGGCAGAAATGTCTATTGAAGACATACGGTACTTCGAGTTCAAGTGAGGCCCAACATCCAGAGGCCCAGGGCTTGTACAAGTCCATCCCTAGAGCCTGGAGGTGTAAATGCACTTACACCTAGTTTTGTGGCCCTGACCCTCCCTGTCTTGTCTTATAAAAATATGTTTTCTACACTAGAAAAGCCCACTTGTGCCCCCAAAATAGGTTTGTTTGTTTGTTTGAATGCAGTTGCTATGGGGTAGTGATGCTGAGGGGATCCAGGAATGTTAGGGATGGATTTGGATCCCTGGAGTAGAACATTTGCTTTAAGAAATTATTCTGAAACATACAACATTTCAAAATGATGCTGGCTCCATGTCTGGGTCAATCCTTCAACCATAATTGTCTTGTCCGGCCTTGGGCCCCTTTTTCTTTTGCCGTTGTCTATATGCTCACTTTCTTCCTCTGATCCTCAAACACAGGGAATGGGCAAGTCAAACAGTTTTTTTGCTCTAGATTCTTGTTCACCACCATTGTTTGCTCACTCAGAGACGGGTGATGAGCAGGCTGTGAAGCAAGGAGAACACTCAGGATCACAGCATTTACAGGATTGGTCTCAATTGCACCTTCACCTAGGGTGCAAATCTTAGCAGGACCTTAGCAAGTGCCAGCTCCTGCTTCCAAGATGGAAGTGTTGGGACTATAAATCCCTCATCAGCCAAACTGTTCTGCAGATAGGCATCTAACTTGATCCTGCACTGAATGTGAACTTTCCTATGAAGCCATGAAACAGTTTCTCATGCAGTTCTATCTCTTGAAGGTGCATGTTTCCCATGATGTCTACAAATACAGACCTTGGCTCTTTATCAACTTGCTATTCATTTGGTATAGTGCAACATTTATAGACTTCAATGCAGGCAGCTTACACAATGCTTGTTGACAGAAAACAATGTTCTTCGTGCACTGTGCTTTCAGCCGGCTCTCCTCAAGGGGTTCTGAAAGCCTTGGCAGGCTTTGCGTATGCTGCACGAAGGCTTTTTTATGAAGCACAAAAAGCTGGAGCATTACAAGTGAACAGCTTAATTTGTAAGTCTGTGCCCCAGTGCCAATTTGAAAATAAATTCCTTCATAATTTATTCCAGCCTTGATTGAATTTCTGTCTGGAGAAAGGAGCTTGATTTCATTGGGCAACTGCCACAGGCTATAAATAGCCAAGCCATGAAAGTGTTTCTAAAGAAGTTGGCTTAGTGAAAAAATGATGCCAATAAATGCCTAGAACAAAACACAAAAGGGTGTGCGAGCCAATGAATTTTCACTCAGTCAGGTCAAGCAACATGCCCACAAGAGTCATCTTCGGGGGTAAAAGCTATACGCCACAGTCAGGCACAAATCTCTCCAAAACGTTTTGCAGTCACTTGTCTGCCAGGGCACCTTCTCAGTTTCATCCCAACTCTATATGTTCTGGCACCACATTCTTTGCAGGAAGGAATGCTGCCATCTGCAGCGAGTTAGCAAAAGCTGTGGGCTGCTTTGGAAATTCCAAGTGTCCCACGTCACCCTCTCAGATACACTTATCTGGGAGCTTCATTGAGAAGAATAAACTTTCTCCCTAAGAAGACAGCTATTGAGGGTTGAATTATGAACATGCTTTAGGCTGGTGTTAGGCTCTAGCCACAGAATCAATGAAAATGTGCACAGATAATGTCAGCCTGTCTGATCTACCTCTTTGTCCAACTTGGTTTCTGGACTTTTTTCAAGGACAAAACAATGAACACCAAATCCCATATTGTAAAACAACAACAACATATAATATCATTTCATAGTCTTTTAATAGGCTGCAATGCATCCTATCTTTTTTTGGACAGCTATTCTGTGCTCCTGTCAAAGTGGCAAATCCTGGCGTTTCATGGCCCAATTCTTGGCACTTCTAATTGCTGATTAACCTGTTAGATTTCCACACTATTTGATTTTCCCAGGGGTTAGTTTATGTCACATTTCACTGTGGAAAAGCTGCAGTAACTTTTACGCTAGACATCCCCAAACCAGAGCCATTCGGATGTTTTCTCCCATCCTTTCCATCATTCAAAATATTTTCACCACACCTTTCTCCTTAAAAGGACCCCAAGGCAGCTTATATCATTACAAAGATAACATTTAAAAGCTAAACATAGCAAGTATACAAATATTTTAAAAGAATTAAACGAGTATCATATTAAAAATTGTAAATAAAATCAATACCAGCTAGCATGGTCATCTCGACTAGGGAAATATGGGAGCTGTTTTCGGAGAGCAATGGCTTGGTTAAGATTGCCAAGCCAATCAGCAATATTTTTTAAAGGGATTTTTGCACCTTCTCAAAGCTTTGTATTACAGTGGTGCCCCGCTTGACGCTTACCCCGCATGACATCGAAATCGCTTTACAATGAGTTTTTTGTGATTGCTATTGCGATCGCAAAACAATGGTTCCTATGGGTTTTTTTCACTTGACATTGATTAGGAGACTGTTTCGTGAACCGTTTGTTCACTAAACGATGGTTTTTCCGGCTCCGCAAAATGGCTTCCCTTCATAAAATGGCTTCCCTCCCTTCGCAAAATGGCTGTTTTCCAGACCCCTGCTTCGGAAGACAGTGATTTTAAACAGCTGATTGGTGGTTTTCTATGGTGATCTTCGCTGGACGATAAGGTATTTACCCATTGGAACGCATTAACAGGTTTTCAACACATTCAATTTTTTTTTTTTTTTTGCTTGATGACGATTTCGCTTAACAGCGATTTTCCTGGAACGGATTATCATCGTCAAGCGGGGCACCACTGTATCTCAGAATTGTAAGGGCAGTTTCTTAAGAGCAGAGTAGTTTCTGAAAGGCAGCTCTGGTATCTCATGGAGTTTTCCTTGTGCAGTCAAGGTGGTAGCAGCTGAAAAAAGGGCAGTCTAGGCAAAGCTGAGAAAAATTATTTTTTGGATCAGTGCTCTCAGAACTGCCATGTTGTCTATGGGATTACGTAGTCTAAAGCAGTTAACATTTCTCATTTCTGATTCTAGGACATGCTCTTGTTTTATGCACTGCATTTAAGAATCCTGATAGCCTGGGATTATATCTCATTTAATCTGCCCCAAATCCTCTTGCAAACCCTATGGAATCTTTCCCCAATCCAGTACCCTTCAGGTGTTTTACAACCCTGCAAGTCATTGTGACTGGGGATGATGAGCCATGCAATCCACAATGTATGAGGCAGGCACCAGGCTGGAGAAGGTTAGCGCATGGAATCCATGTCATTTGATTCAGGACAATGTTGTTATGCCTTGTTGATGCAAATGCCCTTGCTGGAGATAGAGCATTTTAAAGCTGCAGACTTAGAGGAAGAGTCCCCCAGGAATGGATGTTTCATCAATTATGTGTTTGAAAACCTTGCAAGACGTACAATATGTGCACAATCCAGCTCCAGTTTTCCCCGCAGTGATATGGAAGATCCTTCTTTCAGCACAACTGATTCCACCACTGCCACCCTTTCCATACAGCTGAAAAGGCAGGAAACATAAGTGTCCTATTTGGAAGGAAACCCAGTTTCCCTCATATTTAAGAGCTCAACTTGATGGAAACTTGACTGCAGCAGAAGAAAGCAGGAGTAGCTGGAACAAAGGGGTCATGCTGTTCTCTGCACTCCTGGCCTCTCCAGAAGTGTGAATGGGTATCAACTCTTTAGCTGAATTTCTTTCTGTGATGCAGTGACAATGACAACACACAGAGAAAAACTGATCTGATACGCCATGGCTCACTTCTCCTTGTCCAGTGTGTCTATTTTCCAATGAAGTGTGTGCACAGAGGGGACTCCCAACTTTCATTTCCAGGATGCAGCTGTACTAGTGTTCCATTCCCGCTCCCACAGTCATGTTATTCCAGGATACATCTCCCTCCCAACACTTAAATGGAAGACCAGGGAGTTGGAACCCTACATTTTAATTCCATTTTTTACCTCTTTGTCTTCATTCCTTCTAACTGCTGATCATTTCTGAGTAGATGGTCCCCGTCCAATGGAAAGTCAAGCCTTCTTGGCTTGTCAGTATTGATTCCATTGCTCCTGGTTGTCTACTGACTTTCTTAGTTGTGTTCATCTCTCTAATAAAAGGCATCTGAGTTTGATACCGAGAGTGCCCTTCCTGAGGCTGACTCTCACTTTCCTCACTATATTTTGCCATTCTACTTATTTTTACTTTCTCAAAGTTTGCCCTTTGATTTTTGCTATTTTAGGTTCTCAAATATTTGTTATTTGGTTTCTTTATCTGTTGCAATATAGATCAAATGTCCCATGCAAGTTCCTAAATGAAATTTAGTCAGAAATAAGTCCCATTGTATACAATGGATTTACCACAATGTAAGTAGCTATAAGACTAATGCCAAAATTGCAGTTAAGAATTAAGAATGGACAATTCCATTTTAATTCTCCTTTCTATCTCAAAGCGAGCCATTGGATAGGGGAAGACATAATTACAAGACAGATCTGGGTCTACTGGTGGATTTTAGGTGATTTAGAGTAGGGCTTCTCACTTCCATTTTCAGTAATTGTAGCAACAAAATATCCACCCACAGTTCTAGGGCAACCAGGAATTGATTTTAGTGAGAATTAAGGGCTCCATTCAGTACTAGTACTGAACATTGATCTACATACACTGGGAATATTTGTATGACACAGTTCTGTCAGACACAGCACTTCAGATTGAAAGTACACAATGACATCGTAAACACCCCACTGGTAAAAAAAAAAACCTCTCTGAAATAAAATCTTCATTACCTGCACAAAGAGAGCAAGTATTCTACATCTTTATAAAACACCCTGGATAAAGCAGTAGAGGAAATATTTATATAACTGCAAATAATACCAAACTGGAAGGGCAGATAATTATCTCAGAAGACTGAATAAAGATTTAGGGTGACCTTAACATGTCAAAGACTGAACAACTAGGCCAAAGTAGATTAAAAGTACTTCATAAGAGATACCTAGTTAGTAAAAATCCAATGCATTACTAAATTACTATCTTGACAGAAATACTCTTAAGAATCTTAGCAGACCAGAATATAAACACAATTTAGCAGTCTGATGCAGTTGCACAAAAACCTAATGCAATTCTAGACTAACTTCAGTGGAAAGTACAGTGTCCAGATCAAGGGAAGTGATACCACTATTCTTTCAGCCAGGCCACACCTGGAGTACTGTGTTTACAATTGGGCATTGCACTTTAAGAAGGGTATAAATGACCACTTTAAGAAGGATATTTTGTTGTTTAGTCTTTAAGTTGTGTCTGACTCTTCGTGACCTCATGGACCAGAGCATGCCAGGCCCTCCTGTCTTCCACTGCCTCCCAGAGTTTGGTCAAATTCATGTTGGGATCTTCGATGACACTGTCTAACCATCTCATCCTCTGTCGTCCTCTTCTCCTCTTGACCTCACACTTTCCCAACATCAGGGTCTTTTCCAGGGAGTCTTCTCTTCTCATGAGATGGCCAAAGTATTGGAGCCTCAGCCTCAGGATCTGTCCTTCCAGTGAGCACTCAGGGTTGATTTCCTTTAAAATGGATAAGTTTGTTCTCCTTGCAGTCTCCTCCAGCACCCCAATTCAAAAGCATCAATTCTTATAAGAACGGTATAAATGACTAGTAGAAGAGAGCAACCAAGATGAAAATGATCTGCAAAGCAAGCTCTATGATGGACCATTGGGAGAGTTTGTAATATTTAGTCTTAAGAAGAGAAAACTGATAGATGACATGACAGCTACCTTCAAATATCTGGGTGTCGCATGAAAGATGGAACAACTTTGCCTTCTATTGTTCTGAAGGCTACGGCCTAAATCAAAGAATATAAGAAAGAAGATTTTGACTAAACCTTAAGAACTTTCTGGTTTAAAGAATCAACTTCTACATCGTAAGCACAGTATGATAGTGGGAGTACCTTGGACACTGGTGGATATTGTTGTTGTAGTAGTTTTCCAGACAGAGGTTGGTTAGCCATCTGTCAGCTATACTTTAGCTGTGTATTTCCTGCTACTTTTCCTCATCTCCCTCCCCTTCTTCCTATTAAAGTGCAATGTGACAGATCATTATGCTGCCTTAAGTTTCATTGGAGAGAGAAGAGAAAGGAGGATATACAGTACATGGAATAAGTTAAAATAAAATAAATATACAACATGGGATATATCATCATCATATTGCACACTGCCTCACCCTCACTGGCCAATCATGTGAGGCAAAGAAAAGGGACACAGTGAGTTGTACATTGCATTCTATTTTACAACATTGCAAAGAACAGAAGAAGATAGAGCAGCAGCAGTAGCCCAAGTTTCTTAAAATGCCCATGCTTGCCAAATATTATAAAATCCACACAGTCATTTTTAGATTGCCATAATGCTAGGCTGTTTGTTTAATCATAGAAGTATGATGTTGGGGTTATTTCTTTACAGCCAGAAAGTTATTTAAAAGTTACTTTTTAAAAATTATTACTTACAACTAAACTTCCAACCCCCAATAGTTAATTACTACAATAATTAAAAGTTCAAAAAGTGCTTTTACGTTGTCCTGTTTCTTTGAAATTACCTTAAGTTACTTAGAAATAAACATTTGGATGCTGCAAGCTACTGGCCTGTAGTATAAAATCCACACTTTAACTGTAAACATTACAGTTAGACCTAATAGAGAGTGAAGCTATCCCCTTTTAAGTTACATTTGTAATTAAAGATTTGTGGTTTTGGACTACAAGTCATAGAATTTCACATGATGGCTGGACTGACTGGGAAATTCTGGAAGCTGTAATCCAGCAACATAAATCTACACAAGTTAGTCATAATGCAATTCTACATTTCTTATCAGGAAAATAATTTAACCCATAGTAACTCATTTTATAACTAGTTACTTCTATGCTCTGGGTAACTGCTTTCCAAATGAACTAACTACTGATTAAAGACAGGCTTTCAGCAATTCTGCATGAATATTATGCAGGCTGCTAAGATATCAAGAATCCTATCCCACACTTTTCACAGTATGACAGCAGCCACAATCTATTTCACAGAAGACATTCTGACCTGTTCCTTTTGTGTGATTCTCACCATATAATTTAGACAGCCTTATCTAAGTCATTGATCTGTTTTTGCAGCATCTCTGCTTTCTGTTTTCGCACAAAATTATCTTCATTGCTGCTGCTTGAGTAACCCTGAGGCAGCATATTTTCTTGTGTGAGTTCATTGATTCATTACATTTGGTTGGGGTCCCTTCTGGGACCTAAGAAATAGGGCCTCCTCTGGGGCAGCCACAATCTCCTGGTACACCTTCTAACCAAGAAGCTGCAGATGACTAACCTTCACTTCAAGAATACAAGTAGCCCACTTTTTCTTTTTTTCCTTTGCTTTCCAAAGCCTTCAGCCTACTCACATGCTGCTAAATTCCATGGTTGGACATGTGCAGAGGAAATGTAATGCAATTTATGGAAGTTAAATATCCAAGGTGGTTCCATATCAGGGATTGGGGTAGAGGAGCATAAAGACAACCGAGCTTGGCAATAATATTTACAGGGACTTGATGTTGCCTCTAATGTAACACTTTAGGGCAATGAAGACATAAAGACTTTCCTTTTGCAAAGCAAAGGAGTGGAAAACTGCCTTCCAGATACACCTTCATTTATGGCTGAAAATTAACATAACCTTTTCATTTTTAAGAGAGTCATAATGGTAAAGTTTGAGATACCTATGGGTATCTTCTACCTTGATAAATGCTGCAACCTTATTCTTCCTTCTTCCTTCATCTATCACACTTTGTTCTTTCACATGTGCTAAGATCCACACTACCTAAAACATCCCATTTCTTTACTGCTCAAGATATATAGAATATTTCTCTTCCGATTTTTCTCTTTTTTTAAAAATAATCGTCCTACCCCTGAGTCCAGCATTAACTCCAAAGTCTTCCTGTAAAGCTCTCCATGGCTCCTGCTCTTCTTTTTCTGCCTTGTTTTCAGTTGTTCCTTCCTGTGACCCTCAGCCTGACCTTGTAAAGAAGCCTGAGGAAGTTACTGGCTTGCAAAAAGCCTTTACTAGTCTCCTGGGGGATTGCCAGAAGATAAGCAGACAATTTCACGCTCCTCTCTTCAATTTGCCTGCTGCATTTCTGTGCTGGCTTCTCAGAAGGAAGGGGGATTCCTTCCTCTCTAGCAAGCTTGGTTTGCCCACTGGTGCAGAAGTGATCTCTCCTCCCAGCAGCCCAGCAATGGTTAGGAGGCTGCGCTTAAACACACACTTGCCTCTAGCCTCCAGTCCAACTGCTTCACACACACACACACACACACACACAAAGGTCCCCTGTTCAAGCTTAAATTGTTCTTCCAGCTCTCCGTTTACCTGCCTCTTATACCTAGATCTGCTTCCAGGGACCTTCTAACGGTGTGACTTCTCTGTCCTGCTCCATGACCCTCCTCAAACCCATGGTTTTTGGCTGTGTTATCCTCCAACTTCTTATTTACAAATGAAACAACAGGGCTGACACACCACTAGCTCAAGCAACTTGCTCCATACCCCTCAGGCTAGCCATCCGCTTTCAGGTGTTGTGGGGCATGTTGTCTAATTTCTTGTGCTGCAGCAAGAATCAGCTGTCCATCTAATCAGGCTTTTTGTTTTTGGAATGTGGAGGATGCCACCTTGTCATTTCAGATGCTCACACTCCTCTCTTGTTTACTGACCTCTCCATTTCCTTGTTATTTTTCCCTTTCTTCCACTGTAGTAAAAAACTCGATTCGAAAACTTCAGAACAAAACTGCAAAGGCCTCATGTCACACAGCAAGGATCACAGAACCAATTCTCTGTTCAATCCTGCTTTGGGTTCAGCCCAAGACTTCCGCTGGTCACAAATTGCACTGCTGAACTGCCATCCTAAGTCCTAACCTGTATTTTTCATGGTATTCAATTTTAAGCTTCATTAGTAATTGTCACCTTGGATTCTAAATCGCAGCCTGAAAGAAGTCTGTATTTTAGTTCTCTGACATTGTCTCTAATATCGTATTTATATATTAAAAACTTTGTATCACGTCTTCTCAATTCCAATGGCAAGCTCTGTTATTGTGTAGGAACCATTTCTTTTGTGATTTGATAATGCATGTTGGGTAAATATTCTTGGCACCTTTTACTAAACATCATTCACCACTATACAAGAAGATTCAAAACACTGAGTTTTACTAAAAAAATGCATCTCTTCAACCTTGCGTGCCTCTCCATTCCTTAAGCCATTTCTCCTTGTAAACTAGTATGCATTTTCATCTTAATAAGGCTCTGCTAAAGGGACATTCCATTCTTTCTGTCTGCATTGCAGATTCCATTTTAAGCAGTGGATCTTCATGTTTGTTGTTGCTGCTGGTTTAGATGAGAAGGCACTTCAGAAATGGAAACATCAAGTAAACCACATCTGATATTGAAATGCACTGTGTCGGGGCAGGATGGGCTAACACAGCAAGCCTTGCCCTTGGGGCTAACAATGATTGAAAGGACAAGGATAATCTGGCGCTCAGGCATGTTTTGGAGCTCTGTGCATCTTGAAGCAGTTTCAACTTAGGGAGGAATAGCATGAACATGCATTAGTAATCATTCCTCCCCTGCCAACAAACCTCTTATGTGTATAAATAAAGTCTTTTTAACTTACTGTCTTGAAAAATTAAAAGTATTTAATTAACTTTTAATTTACCTGCCAATACTTAATTTTTATTTTTCTTGTCTTCTGCCGTTCACTCTCCCATCTTGATTATATTATTCCTGTAGATTTTAATTATTGTTTTTAAATCTGTTTTGTGTTTAATATATTGTGAGACTTCTGTCTAGAAGGGCGGGATAAAAATCCAATAATCAATCAATCAATCAATCAATAAGTATGAATGGGTTTGGCGGGAGACGGCGTTATTTTTCAAGGCTAAAATAGAAATTCTTTGTCGCTGTTATTGTCTTCAACTCCATTGTCCTCAAAGAGCAACAGGTCCTTGTCAAATAGGAGTTTCCACAATTGAAAATCAGAGCAAACTTCATGGGCTGCAGTTGGTCATTAAATCCAGAAGGGAGTAGATCCAGCTGAGCCTAATTTCTAATCCAAGCAGGAGTTTAATATTGGAAGAAATGAGCACACTGCACTAAGGAAAGTAATAAAACACCTTTACCTGGCTCTGTGGATAGCAATCAAATGTGAGCAATTGTTGTACTCAGCCAGTTGAAGCCAGCAGAGCCTGAAATGTATACTTAAAGCAAAGTCAATCATCAAGTATTATATGAAGAGAACAGAATATAAATTAAGTCGGTGGTGTTACTTCAGTGGCTGTATTTTCTTACTCCTACCTTCCTGCCCATTTCCCCTGTTTTACATAGTTCTTCTTGAGCAGACCTTCAGGCTGAAGCCTAGACCCTCCAACATCAGCAGTTTCTCATTTGCTCTGCCCCCCCTGTATAATGAAATTCAATTTTCATAATTTAAATGGCCTCCAAGGTGGAAACAAAATGGCTCTTAATTGAAAGCTTTAACATAAAATCTGCTTTGATAAAAGAGAAATTGACCAAACTTAGAAGAAAACATCAAAAATCTGACTTGAGCAATAAAGTTCGGTTTTAGGTAATGTAGTGTTTAATGGCTGGCCTCAGATCCACAACAGGAAGCTCTCCCTAGATATGTACAGTGATGGGTCTTGGGCCCTCACCCAAGCAGTAAAGGCACTTCAAGTGTCTGTCAGTGAGGGGTATTTTATTAGTACAAACGGTACACCTTTTGAATGGGCCTGCAAAGGTTATAGAAGGCTGGGTGAAACTAATACATTTTTCTTTCTTTCTTTCCTTTCTTTTCAGGACAGATGTCTTACAATGACAAC
This sequence comes from Pogona vitticeps, assembly GCF_051106095.1. Lineage (NCBI taxonomy): Eukaryota > Metazoa > Chordata > Lepidosauria > Squamata > Agamidae > Pogona > Pogona vitticeps. The sequence goes on along the minus strand of NC_135784.1, from coordinate 155,883,722 downwards.
AAGAATAAAATGAAGGACAGGGAGACAACAAACCACAGGTAAGGAGTATGTACACAACTTGAAGGTGAAAGAGGCTAAAGGACACTCTGAGAGGGGTGTTTCCTCTGCTGCGGCTGAAAGGGAACTGAGGATCCTGTCGCACAGGGGAGCATGTGCAATAGAGTGGATTAGCTTAATGGACCTTTAGGATCTAGAATGTTTTGAGGAGTTTTGTGCAGGCACAGACAGAATAACATTTGTGATTCACAGAGACCTATAAATCTGAAGTTGAGTAAGTCCTACTGGACCACATTTTAAAATTGTTACTAGGGAAACAGAGGTCTTTCCATATAACTCTTAATTTTACATTCATATGCTTTGATTTAGAGGAACACTTCAAATTTTGATTGCCATCTTTGCTTTGGAATTCATCTGCCTCTTTTCCTTAGTGGAGTAATTTTTCTTTGTCACCTATTATACTCTCCACCCACCTCTGTCATTGTCATTTTATATTATTCACTGACACATGTGATTTTAAAATATAAGTATAATTTTAAAAACACACACATTATTCTTAACTCATCCAGTGGTGACATCTAAATTTAGAAGTAAGCACCAACTGGCTACGTATGTTTTGCAGTGGTTACAGGGGGATGCTGAACTTGAGATAAAAATATCATCACACCAATTTTTTCCTGCACATTTCCAACCAGGTCTGGAATCCTGTTAGTAAGGGTTGTATGGCTTGTTGCTGCTAATTGACTATGTGCTGGGTTGCACCTAGTGATAACAGCAAATGTCAGAAGTAGTAGCTGGAAAGAAGAATTGCAAATGGAAGACGCTGTGGTCTGGACCTCTTGTAAACAGTGACTGAGTTAGGCTGATTGTAGAATAAAAGCCTAATCTGGAAGCACTAATGCTTTATATGGTGATTCGGTTTTTCAAGATACCCCATGGATCTCCTGAGCAGATAATTCTTTCATAGAAAAGCCTACATATAATGCACAGAGTAATTCTAAGAAATTGCTATTTGACCAAGTACTGTGTCACAAGTTCAAAATCAATAAATGTCAAGAACATTAAAGTTTCAAACTGCAACCATAACTTATTTAGCAGAAGGACCTTCACTAAAGCCTTCAGGTCTATTACTACCTGCTCAAGCTCTTCTCTTGTCAATACCCTCTATGAATACATAATCAAACTGACCAAAAGCTAGGGCACATCCTCACCATCCCATGAAACTCCTCAAGCACAAAAACTATGTATTACTTTTGCACTTCCTTCCACTTATTACACAGTGAGATGTAAAAACAAGAGTTATCACTATGTTACAACCCTTCTCTTTGATATCAACATCAAACCTCCCTTTGCTTTGTCACTTGCCTACTGAGGTTTCTTTAAACCACCACGGGAACAGACACTACAGGAATAGGCTTGATTCAATTACACACACTGCACTCCCAGTCAAGAGCTAGAATAGCAGATGGAACGTCAGACTATGAACCAGAAGACCTGGGTTCAAATCCAGACTTTCCTATGGAACCTTAGTTGGGGGTGACAAAGGCAAATAGTTCCTTGACTATCTCACATACTTCCAAAATCCTCAGATGATTGCCGTAAGAGAGCACAAACAACCACAAATCCAGTCTCAGTTGCCGCTGTGCCCAAACTTCCAAGCCATTTCAATAGCCATGGGGATATATCTAATCACAAAAGAGAAATGACTGATGACAAGTGTGTTGTTCAAAACATTTGTCACTGGAGATACTCAGGGTAAGATCTTCTTACACGGGTAGTTTGCATACTTACTAAGTTGAAGATAATCGTATTTTAAAAGGACAAAATGTCTTGTGGTAGCTTAGATTGACAAACTTTATTTACCGATTGCCTTCATGGACTGTAGCCCACTTCCTTAAAAACTTGTGGCAAACACAAGCTCTTAGTCTTTAAAATACCACAAGACTCTCTGTTGTTTCTGCGGTAACAGATTAACGTGATTACTCCTCTCCCACTTTTTTAAAAGGACATTTTTTCCCCTAGGATGGCTGCTGCCTTTGTTTGGAATTTCCGTAGCTTTAGATTATTCCTCTCTCCACTGCTAGTTTTCTATCAAATTAATTCAATGTGTTTTAACTGATTTTTCTTACAAATTCTATAACACCATATTTTAACATCATTTTAAATGGAAAAATTTAATACAAAGTACAGTGGGGTCTGTACTTAAGAACTTAATCCGTATTGGAAGGTGGTTCTCAAGTTGAAAAGTTCTTATGTTGAATCTGCATTTCCCATAGGAATGCATTGAAAACCATTTAATCAGTATCTGCTCTTTTCCATCCATAGAAACTACAGTGGAACCTCTACTTAAGAACTTAATCTGTTTTGGAATGGTGTTCTTAAGTTGAAATGTTCTTAAGTTGAAGCAAAATTTCCCATAGGAATGGACTGAAAACCAATTAATCCGTTCTGGCTGTTTTTTTGTTATGTAGAGGTGCGTTCGTACATTAACCAGAGCTGGTTAATACGTACTCTACCACTATGGGGAGAATTTTTTTTTTAACCTAAGATGACCTAAGGTTAAAAAAAGAGCAGGAAAGGTTTTTTTTTCCTGTTCTTATCTTGGATTTCTGTTCTCAAGTAGAAACAAAATTTAGCAAATGGAGCTGTTCTTAAGTTGGATTGTTCTTAAGTAGGGACGTTCTTAAGTAGAGACCCCACTGTACACCCAACAACAGACAAATAAATCAGATGTGGTAATGGGAGCTGGTGTTTGCACTGTTTCCTGTTGTCTAAGATGAAGGCTTGAAATGTGTACATCTGGATGCATAGAGAGACCTGATTTGTGCATATATCAGGCAATAAAATAAAATAAGATAAAATAAAATAAAATAAAATAAAGAAGACAAAAATGTTGTGGCTAACTGCTTTATTTTAATGTGAGCTTTTGTGGCCAAATCAAGAGAGGACTGCAGAGACAGTGCAAGTCAAAGGTATGATAGGTGTGGGAACAAAACACGGAGCACTTAACCTCAGTTTTGAATTAGGAGTACAGTTACAATGTCCATAAAAAGAACCTAGGAAAACAGAGAAAGGATAACTTGAAAGATAAGTAAGTTCTTGCTCCGATTGCTAGAACACCATCAAGAACTAGGTGCAATGCACACCACTTATCTCCAAATAGCCCCACAACATTATTAGCATGAAATCTGGCCTAGCCATCTCTCTCCATCATGACAGTAATGTTATCTCACTCCCTGAGAGTGATCACTTCCCTTTGTCCGTATCAATCAACTGCAGAGCTGCTAAAGTATTTGCAGACAGAAAATTGGCCCTCCTGTGGACAACCGAATAAGAGCTGCCCGAGTAAAGTGGTCCACATAAATGGTCACCCTTACCTTAAGGGAATCCAGGCTGGCCTTTGCAAGGATGGCAGCTGCAGCTTCCCTACCCGAAATGAAGCCACAGCCGCCATCTTTGTAAAGGGCAGCCAGTCTCCCTTTTTACATGCCGTTGTTGAGAGGCCAGAAGGAGACCTCGGCAGCGGTGATTAAGGTAAGGGGGTGTCAGTGGGGGAGGGCTAAGGTAGGGAAAGGAAGGGGGTGGGGGAGGGGTGAGGGCTTGGGGGGCTGTGAGGGGCTGCCTGCCTTTCTGCCTCCAATCAGCTGATTGGCGGCCGGCAGGCAAAATGGTTGGTTTTTTTTAAATAGGAAGGATGAATAAAAACTGGTAAATATTCATCTCTTTGTATTTGTGGGGGTCTTTGGAACCCACAAATATGAAAAAATATTTAATTAATCAGCTATTTTAGTTGAAAAAGCCGATCCGTTTTTATATTTGTCCCCATCTCTACTTCTCTTCTCTTCTGAAGGCTTGGCACAGATGTTACTTTATGATTCCTTTCAATCAGACTGGAAACTCCAACTCACAAAAGAAATAAGGCAAATGGTTTTTTCCACCAATGTTCTCTTGGCGATGGGGCATGTTGATGCTAAAGCAGCACTCAAACGAAGAACGTGGGACATAAAACTTCAAGAGCATATGAGCCAGTCAGGCAAATACAGTGTTGTCACTAATAATGCCTTTACAATATCTTCATATTTGACTAGCACAATGACAACAAAGACCAGAAGAGCCTTCTCATTAGTGAGACTTAATGTTTTACCCTCTAAGCTCTTGGAGGGAAGATTTCAACATACACCTATCTCGGATTGTCTGTGTCCATGTAATGATGGCCAAATGGAAACTGTAGGTCATGTTTTACTGTACTGTCTTTTCCACAGAGATCTACGTACCAACCTTTTGAGACCAATTATTCTCAGATATCCAGGGAGACCTGATGAATTTTACATCAAGCTACTTCTTTCCGATCAAGGCTCCCTTATTACGCACTTTGCAGCAAAATTTTGTGCAGCAGCAATGGCACAGTGTGCCCTTATAGTCTCCTGAGGTCACAGGTTGATTGGTTTTAGTGTGAGAGTGGTTTATTGTTGAGTGTAGAATAATGTTGTGGTCCCAACCGAAGGGACAAAATGTTTACAAATGTTTACAAATATGTAGGAAGGACTCCCTATACCCCAAAGACCCTGTCCAAACCAGTTTTCCCCCAGATGATCCAATGGTTCAAAGGATAGCTATAAAAATGCTGTACAGTAACTGATTCTCTCCATATATTACAACTGGTACACAATTAATTATCTGTTGTAAACTTTTTAAATTGCATTTTGTATATTTCAGCCATATAATATGTTTTATGAACTGGTTGCACTTTTTAAAATTGCATTTTGTATACTTTAGCCATATAATGTTTTATGAGATGGTCACTGGACCGTAATAAATACATTCATTCAATGTACACCACTAATCTCCAAATAGCCCCACATCATTATTAGCATGAAATCTGGCCTAGCCATCACTCTCCATCACAACAGTAATGCTATCTCACGTCTTGGGTATTTCATGTTCCTTCCACAATGAACCTACTTTGGAAACATCTTTGTCTCTAGAGAACACAACACGAGCTCAACACACCATATGAAGAGATTTCCCCCTTATCTGTATCTGAAGAGTTTTTTTTTCTCCATTTGTATATATTCTTTTGTTTTTATGCATGTTTATCTGAGCAAAACTAAGATTTGGCTTTTCTTTTACTTCTCTTTCCACGGGTGATTTCAATGCTATATTTTGTTTGTGCTGTCTGTGCATGTTTTTTATTGTTGCAGTTACACTGTACAGTGCCTTGAGCACTGCAGAGGGTGGAGAAGGCGGTTTTATAAATAACACCATCTTTTTTTCAATCCAAGGCAGAAATTTAACACCACCTACATTTCCTGAGCATAAAGACCCCAGTTCTCTTCTTATATCCATCCAATTTACTTGTTGTGACATGGGGTGTGTGTGTGTGTGTGTGTGTGTGTGTGTGTGTGTGTCTGACATAAAATTAGTGATGCTATACATTTTCAATCACTTCTAGATTTATTTTCTTTTATTACAAAAGTCAAACGTTAAGGTTTATATTGTCCCAGAGCAACAAACAAGTTTGTCATTAATACAAACACCTAAATTAGTTCTTTTTTCTTTCTTTCAAGGACTTCTTGTTTTTTCCCTAAATCTGCATCTGTGTCCAAACATGAGTTTCAAGATGGTTTCCTCATTTACCAGTAAATCAGGCTCATTCAAGATGCCTTGGAGAAAGTCCTTCTTACACCAGTCAGAACAATGAGCCCTTTGATTTCTCTTTTGTTGGTAACCTGACAGGTCCTCGGTACAAAATGCAGATCCACTTGATGTAAGAACCCTTATCTGAATTACATGTAGAAAACATAAGCAGACTGGCAAAATCAGCATCCTCCGTCAAGTTTCCCCCCACTTAAGTTTAAAAAATTCTGCCTCTATCAGAATATCACCCTTTCATAGTTTCACTGGTTAGAAATGAGAAAATCCATAACAATGACAGTATACTGTGAATTAACATTCAACACATATTTTTCATCTGCAACTCGAGTTTGTCATGCACAGAAATTTCTTGATTAAAAAACTCCATAGCATGCTTGGTTGCTGGATTTTCTTTGGTATTGTTATTTACACCAACAACACTTTGCATTTAAGTTTGTATGCTCTCCACTCTGATTGTGATCTTCATTCTTATAGCATGCATACTATGATGAGTGCTAGCCTGTTGGGATGCTGGACGGTATTCTCAAGAAGGTCCATTGTCTCAAAGCTATGCAACTTTCTTTTAAAAAGCAACCCTGTCAAAAACACATAGCATCTAGTTTTCCTGCCGTTCCCCTTAAACTGTGCTGTTGCAGGAGCCTGTTCCTGGTGGTTGGTGGGATGGGTCCAAAGTCCAGAAAAACAGAAGAGCTTTATACCATGTTTCTCCGAAAATAAGACAAGATCTTATATTAATTTTTGCTCCAAAAAACGCATTAGAGCTTATTTTCAGGGGATGTTTTATTTTTTCCATGTACAACAATCTGCATTTATGCAAATACAGCCGTGTCATCTTCTTCTGGTTGCTGCACAATGGTGGAAGGCAGGCTTTCACTTAACTACTGTATGGCTTATTTTTGGGGTAGGGCTTATATTACGAGTATCCTGAAAAATCATACTAGGGCTTATTTTCAGGTTAGGTCTTATTTTCAGGGAAACAGGGTAGTGATATGTCAGCAAATTATGTGAGCCAGCTCTGACAATTAACAAGGGACATGAGAATAAACCATCTTTAGAATATTAGTGAAATTTTGTTTCCAAATAGCTTAGAGCAATATTTCTCAAATCTATCAGACTACTCATTGACTTGTTGTCCCAAGGATCATCGTGAGTTGTGGGAACTTGGCTGCCTGCAGTAAACACATGTGCTCTATATCTGACTACTGTGCAACCTTATGTGAGCTATCATAAGGCTGCTTGAAGTAAGCAAACAACAGCAGGTAGGGATGTGCATACTAAAAGCTTAATAAATGGGCTGAAGAGGGCTAGGCGGCAACCTGACTCTTAAGAACCAGGGACCCAGAAAATAGCTACTCTGAACCCAACTGCTTTTTGCAACAAGGACGCCTACTTTAGTATTTTGTATTTCTGCTGGGCAGGTTGCATTAGCTTCTTATTTATAATATTTGACTGTTAGCGGCTATCAATCTACTTCTCCTGCTCATCATGAGGGTGAGAGCAGCAGCGTTTTTTTTCTCTCAGAGTCTTTGCATGTAGAGGATTCAGTTAGATACCATCCTGTTTTGTGCCCCCGTCTTAATATTTGTTATAAGTGAAAGTCATCTCTTACTGTATTCTCGACAGACAGAGTTCTGTCTCCTGTTCTCTGAAGATGCCAGCCACAGAGGCTGGTGAAATGTTAGGAAGAAAAACCTCCAGAACATGGCCAAACAGCCCAAAAAACCTACAACAATCATCTCTTACTGCTCAAAGCTTGTATCAACAGGATTTGTGCATGGAACTAAACAGTTGTTTGGTGGTGTTGGAATTCAACAGCCAACCCACAAGCAAGCTGTGGAGCACCAGTGACTTGACAGTGCAATGGGGGCAGGCAGGCAGGTAGGCATCACTGGCCTGTTGGCACCAAAGAACGCTTCCCTGGCTGCTACTAGAAGACAGATGGTTAGGGGATCTGATCGTGGAGTTAACCGGCCAGAAGAGCAGACAGTTGCAAACAGGTCTCCACCATGAGCAAGTAGCTTGAAAGCACTGGAGGCAGGACAACTCAGTAAGACATCTAATGGAAGAAAGGCTAAGAAACAGTGGTTGTTGTGGGTTTTTCGGGCTCTTTGGCCGTGTTCTAAGGTTGTTCTTCCTAATGTTTCACCAGTCTCTGTGGCCGGCATCTTCAGAGGACAGCATTCTGTAAGAAACAGGTTGGAGCTCCTAACTGACAAGATAAGAAGCACAGCTAAGTAAGTGATGGCAAAAACTAATGACAACCCAGCTAAGAGGACAGAAACTGTTCTAAATTTCATGGTAGACTTGACAGATCTTTGAAAATCCCAAATCAAATGTAACTAGCATCTCTTTCAGTATATGCATATGTGGCACATGGCAACTGAACGAGGATTCCTCCCTGGGTATTTGGTCATCTTTCATTAATGTTTATACCTATTTTTGGGAGGAGGGTCACTCTCATAGAAATGTGATAAAGTAGCTTACGGTATACTTTAAAGGAAAAGTCAGACCCAAATCAACCTAAGGCGTTTAGATTACACAATGCCAGATGCAAAGATTGCAGCATCCCGGTGACTTTGGGATTATAGATGAATCAATACATGGTAGAACATCTGCTCCCTGTGCAGTTTAAACTTTTATGCGGACTGTAAATATTTAAAGAGCAATGTATTATGTCTTTTAAGAACCACACCATGATGACTACAGATCCTGACACGGGCAAACCACTGACCTCTTTTCTCTATTATCTACAAAAGACATTCCATGAACGTATTACATGGAGAGAGTAAAACAGAACCACAAACACTGTTCTGCATGTTTCTCTTAAGAGCTTAGTGTTCATAATGGACTCATAAGGCATGTTTAAAATTCAGTAAAAAGGTCATTTTGATGCTGTCATTCAGTAGCTAGCTAGCTGGCATTCGCACTGTGTGTGGCAAGTAGAGCAGATGCCTCATCTGCTCCAAAGAGAATTCCTCATTAGCAGGCACTTGTTGAAATTTGAATTTTTTTTAAAATGCAATTGATTTTTTTTTTTTTGCAAGATTCACATCCTGAGTTGTGGCTATTGGCAGTAACACTTAATTTGATGACATTTATTCCTAAAAAGCACCAGGCCTGATTGCTAAGCTGAGAAAACAAAAGAACCAAAGGAACACTGCAAAGCTCTCCTACATCCAAGACTCATTGACTTTGTTGGGATTTACATCCTTGTGACTGTGCCCATGACTGCAACATCGCAGTGCAATACTACCTTCAAGAAGGCCAAGGGTCCCACTGAGTCAACACGAATCCACCTTCCCTACCTGAGAATGCTGGAAATTACCTAGAACTCACCTTGATCTAACTTTGGGCTGGCACAGAGGCTTGTTCCTGAGGAGGAGGCATAGATTTGGCACAATTTGGAGCTTCCCTCAGTCCAACCTCTTAATCCCCCCCACCCCGCGGGCCACACACACATTTCTTCTCCCTTTTTGGTTTTCCTGCTAGGACATCTTAGCTGGGAGAGCAGCTCTGGTGGAAGATCTGAATCTGGTGGCAAATTTCTGAATCAGCTCCTCTGGTGGTAGATTCAGATGCAGGTTCTAGAGACCCAAAGGCACTTCTGCCAGCATAAGGAAATTACTGCTGGTTGAGAGATTTCTGCTCATTCTAATTCTCTACAGCCAGCACATCTTTGAGTCAGGATTGAAGTACATGTTATTTTTCATTGCAATGGTATTATAAAGTGCTCACTTACTCTGTAACTGAGTTATATGGGCAGTTAATTATAGCAATTAATGCTTGTTAGTAACTGTTTGCCAAAGCTGGCAATATGCAATGCTAAGAATATCTACTAGGAAGGAAATCCCACTGAACATAGTGGAGCTTGTTGCTCAGTTAAGAAGCTTAGGATACAAGTCACAGAAGAGAAAATCACATTGGGTACGCAGCACCAGGGATATGAATCTCACATCATTTCATTCATAAGAGGCACCAATTTGTGGTTTTTGTAAATTCAACTTTTACATTATTACAATTCTGCTTGTGAGGGCATCTTTCCTGTGCTGAAATGGCGCTGAGCTGCATGGTGTCTCCCCAAATTCTGCTTAGGTTTTTCCAGAAAAGGAGACAGAGCAGTGCAGAATTTGGTGATTCCCTAAGCAAAAGTAGCAGATGAAAAAACAGGAGGTGGAAGAGGGGGGGAAAAGAGTCTAGGATCACATCATTGAAGGAAGCCATGCAATCTCTTAGGAAGTCTCTGCAGAAAGTCTCTGCATGGTTAAGAGTAGGAGCTCAGAAAATAATCAAGAACAAGAAATATTTTTAGGACTAGTCATGTCCTTACACAGTCCTAGGGGGGTCTCCACTGTTGACACTTGTTTCCTCCAGCCTCCAAAAGCTTCATTGTACTGTAGATGGAAAGAGGAACTTTTGAAATTGCCCCCCAAATTGTACCTTTCTACTGAGGTCTTCAGCAGCATTTCCACCCCCCAATGCCATAACAACTGTAAAAAGGAGACTGGAAGAAGACAACACACTCTCCACCAGGAGCAGCTTCAACCCAGACCAGATATGCCTGCTCCTCTGGATCTGTGCCTGAGCACCACTTGCTTCACCTACAGAGGGGACTTTGACAGACAGAAACATGGCTGTCTCATGGGCTCCCCCCAGTGTCGCCCATTGTTGCCAACTTGTACGTGAAATAAGTGGAAAAGAAGGCACTAAACACCTTCTAGGGGACGACTTCGACCTATTGGCTCAGGTATGTGGTTGACACCGGGGTGAAGATCAAGTACAGGCCTTCGCAGACCACATAAACATAGTGGACCCAAATATCAAGTTCACCAGGGAAGACACCAAAGACAACCAGCTGGCTTTCCTGGACTGTGCAGTCATCATACGATCCAATGACAGCTTAAGAATAGAAATCTACAAAAAACCTACACACACTGATCAATACCTGAGGTTTGACTCATAACTCATTGCAACACAAGCTAGGGGTCATCAGGACATTAACCACAGAGCAAGAAACATCCCCACCTCCACAGAAGCTAAGAAGAAGGAAGACAGACATATGAAGACAGCCCTTATGGCCCGTGCATATCCAAAATGGGCCTTTAACAAGGCAATGTCCTGACTCAGCAGGACAACGGAACAATCTGAGACAAAGGACACTCAGTTGATGACCACGATGTACTCATTTTGGACCAAGAAAATAGGTGGTTTGAGAGAGGGATCAGGGAGGCCATATATATGCACACAGAAAATCCCTCACTCAACAGGGGTGGAGGCCTTAGATACAATCTGTCTCCTATTCATCATGCTGCCCTTTCATCCATCCCCAGAAAGATCAGGAACACACCCATCAGAAAGACTACTGTTCACAACAAATGGCAATGGGTGGAGAGGGAATGCACAGGTGGGATTTTCATTCACTACCCCCATCCTTTGTCCATCTAACGAGAGCCTAAAACCAATGTGGAGGATATATCAGGGTCTCCCACCAACTCTCCTCAGACTGAAGAAGCTACTTGGATGAGTAGCAAAATGTTTCAGCCTAATAAGAAAGAAGTCCGGTTGCCATGACTCAAATTCCTGATAACCTCACCTGGATGACTGACAGTCTTTATGAATACTTCTAAAACTTTAGCAGAGGCAAATGGCCACTTACATTTCATTAAAAGGGAGGAAATTCATCATTCAAAAAAGAGGAAAAGATGAAATGGATGTGTACAATATTTCCACTTCTTTGTATAGAAAGAAGCAAATCTAAAATTCAATACTGTAAATTAAATAGAATATATCATATATATCAAAGACTGTGATTAAGTAAGATGTGTGCCTGCTGTTCACTTTGCTAACTGTTGATGGACAACTTCAAAGCCCTTGGTAGTTCATAACCATGATTTGAAATAAGGGCTAACATGTTTTCCAAAACGTTCTACTGAGTGCAAACAACACTATGTCCCAACCTGATTGGTAACAGAGTTGGTTTTCATTAGCGGAATCTTCTCACTTCTTTCCTTGTTCTTGTTCCTGTTGAGTATGGTGTTGAAGACATTGTTAATGATAATTTAAATAATGATTGATGTGCTGAAGGTACTTTAAAGGCACTGAGTGCTGACCTTGTTAACGATAACTGAAAACAAATGGAGAGTTCCACACTGAGAAGGACTGAGTTCATATCAAAATGAAACTGAGGTGTGGGTTGTTTCACATAGCACAGAGAAGAAAATCTAGCTGTGCAGCCTTATCTGCAAAAAGTATATTTCGACTGTTTACATTTCCTAAGCACATTTGCAAAAATGTGTTTATTGCATTCATTACTGAGCATTGTTTTTATAACATTTTGAAATATGCACCTAAACTGGTAATGACTTTATAAAATTAAGGACTCCTTCTTATCCCATGATTTTAATGGCTTTCCCCACAATGAAAGGGATCCCATGGGAGAGACAGGATTCATTAGGTTTGTATCAGGGATGTGTATCAGATTTTTTAATTTTATAAAATAAAATAAAGGGTCCAGAATTTTTAATTTTTGAAAAACCACTGTGACTGATCATATCAGTAGTGTATAACAGGATTTCCGCCAATATCTTACAGCAAAAAGTGCTGAGTATAAATTAGCAGAAAGGGTTACGTTTTGGGATGATGCATATTTCTAAATATTTCTAAACTGGTTCAAGATTCTGAGGGCTAATCTTGCCAGTACACAACCAGATACACTTTCAAAGAGAAGTCTTTTAGAAAGAAGCACTTTTTCGAGAACCTTCCCAAGATATTTGCTGACTGAAGAAAAGCAGCAAAGGATAGCACCTCAGTCAGAACATAAAGCACCTAAATCAGTCAAATTATTTTGGCACACAAGGCAGGACAGCTCACAAGCGGCTCTCTCCATCCCCAGCAATAAAAATAGAACAAAATAAGTATCTAATAATTTGGGAGCTTTCTTGATATCCAGACTCCTCTTCTCTCTGAGCTGACTGCCTTATTCTGTCAAACAGTAAACTTTGCCTTTTCCCCCAGAAGCAAAATACAAGTTTGTTTGTTTTTTTAAAGCATAAGGACAGGGACACTGTGGGCTTTAAGATCTTGTTGGATGCTCTCAATCATCAGCATCAGCCAGCATGATGCTGGTGATGCATTTAGACATGATGCATTTAGGGATGCTGGTAGACTGATGCCTGTATATCAGTGCAAGCATATTCACTGTTCAGAAGGGTCAGGAAGAACTAATGACTGAGAGGCAAGGAAGACTAGTGTGATAGTTCTTTTCAGGATGGTACCTTCCATTCTATTCATGGAACAGAGCTCTTCTGCCTCTCTCTTCACTCCACAAGCTTTTGATGTCCTTCTGTCTGATTTACTCTTAAGAAAATGTGGGGACATTCTAGAACAAGGAGGATGTAGCATGAAGGTAGCACTGTCAAGAATTCTAGCTTCCACTCCCCTGTGAATACAGTAAACCCTTCTGCTCATTCAATTACCTTTTGGATTTAGTGTTCTATGATTCCACTAGCAGTTGCAGAGGGCTACTACAAGAGCTTAAATAGTTGAAAAAAATGTTGAAGTAGCTGAAGAATGTCAGCAAAGAAAAAGGCAGTGAGCACTAGAACAGTGTGTGTTACTTACACAGAAGGCAAAGGGAACAGACACTCTAGCTCTTATATCACGTCATGACTCCCTTTGGCTCTTTTATCACTAAGTGTTCAACAACCACTGCATTTCTTAAAAGCCTTCTTAAGGTCACATTGAAAACCAGAAACATTTCATCTTCAGGAAAAGCTAAGACTCTCAGAAAGTGAGTTTCTTTACCAGACTGCAACGTCCAAGATGTACCACGCACCAACCTGAGCTGAGCTTTCACGTGGAACTGTGGAACAACAAGCATATTGTCTCAAAGCACAAGTAAAGTCTTTTGGAAGAGAACTGTGTGTCTGTGAGCGGGATGGGTGGGTTGGTGAGCAGGTAAGAGAAACAGTGCAAGTTCAGAAATGGAACCAAACACAGGTTGACTGCTACAATGACAAATGCCTAAAAGCTGAACAATCGGAAAGATTTAGAGGTAGAGATGTCTGACTGTTTAGTCTGCTTCGCTGTTATTTGTTTTCCAAATAGCTTGGAATGCTTTAATTCTTTAATCCCAAAGTCTTCAGTTTGCACATGTGCACACCCAATTTCCCCGAAGTAAGAGTGGACTCTGAGGAATGATGTTCAATCTTTAAATCCTTTGCCACAGAGCTATTTTTAACTGACAGGTTCACAAAATGGACCTATCCCCTACCCCGAGAGCTTTCTAACCAATTTCTACCTATTATAGTTGACACAACCAGATGTTAGTCCTTAGCTGCATTTAGAATGAAAGGTTTGTCTTGCATGACTTCTCGTGCAGGCTGCTGGATATAATTTAATGTGACAGAACATCTTCCTCCACATTCTCTCCACCTCTCCAAACATGACCTTTGCTAAAAAACTGTTAGAACTAGGCTGATTTTTTTTAAAAAAGGATTATTTATTGCTTCTAAAATGGTAACATTGTGCATTAGATACATTTCTGTGATGACAAATGATGTCATCAAGTCACACTAGCCTTCCATCATACCTTTATTCCTCTGATACAAGTTCTCCTGGCTTGTTAGGAAGTCATAGCAATTGATGATGAACATCAGCTACATTATTTAAGCACTCCTATACACAGAAGGTACAGAAGGAAGGCTATCTTCTCTAAGAAGGTAAGGAACTCATTTTGAAATATGGCTGGCCTTAAGCTTCACAAACCATTTTTCTCATTTCCATTTTAGAAGACAAAGGAACCCTGTAATTAATCATCCAGAACTCTGCAATATAACTCTGGGGTGCCTCTTTTTTTCCTCAGAGAAAACCAAATAATCTATGTTGCCTTTGACTACATACTATAGCCATTGAAATTAATATTTTTGTCTTGAAGTCTTAACATAGATTAGAAGCCATCTTCTGATGTCCAGTGATGAAATTCACTGCAGCAGCACACACAGATAAAAAATAAATAAATAAAATATCATTCAATGAGCTTCCTCAAACTCCATTCTATTGCTTGAACATGACTTTGTGTGAATGTCTTACTTGCCAACTGCACTCCTTTGTCCCATAATTTTCTACCCACTCTGGATTTGACATACAGATTGCTGTAAGACTAGAACATATTAGGCTACATAGTTTGAGTCCATCAGCCATGGGGTGCATCCAAGCAAAAGTGGATGTTAGTTTCTTCACTCTTATACACTGTGCTTAAAAACTGCCACTAATTCAAATGATATGGCCACATTTATAGATACTGCATATCAAGATATTCAGAAAAGATCAGAAGCTTGGGGTTGTTGAGATTTTAATCCTTCCCTCTGAGACTGGAGCTGTCATATAATTGAAATAATATTAGCTGTGGGTAATTGAAATAACATTAGCTGTGGGTCCGATGGCAATTTTAATTGTATTTTAATTGTATTTTAATTGTATTTTAATCATTTTATCTTTTACTGTATTGAATTTTAATTGTTGTAAGCCGCCCAGAGACCTCTGGGTAGAGTGGGCGGCATATAAATAAAATAAATAAATATATAATAAATAAAATATATGCTCACTGCTTAATTAAAGCCAGATAGGTGGGGTATTAATTAATTAATTAATTAAATAAATAAATAAATAAATAAATAAATAAATAAAGCAGCGAAAATTTATAGTAGTATTTTAATGATGGTAATGATAATGCCAGTAATATGAGTGAAAACAAAAACATCTAAAATAATACTAGCTTAATGTGTTCTGGATAACAGCTGGATATGGCCTGCAACCCAACTATATAACCTCATTTAAATTAATAGGGTTTGTTTATAAATAGATTATGACAAGACTTTTAAATAATCTATCCTTTGGTGGTAGGAGATGCTTAACAAAGAAATCTTGCACATTTATAAAATCATATTTATAAAATGCTGAACTAAATCCCAAATTACATTATAATAATTTGTAAATGTAAGAGAATTACAGGAATATGTTCAGGAAAATGTGAATTATAATTCCTACTGTATCTTGCTTCCCTAGAAAATGAAGACAATCATCAATGAATGCATCTAGCTGGATGCCCTTATAGCCCTCATGTGGTCGACCAGACCAGATGGGCGGGATATAAATAAATAAGTAAGTAAGTAAGTAAGTAAGTAAGTAAGTAAGTAAGTAAGTAAGTAAGTAAGTAAGTAAGTAAGTGATCAGAACCAGGTTCCACATAGAATGTTATCTGTGAGAAACTACAAAGAGTAACATTAATCTGGAAAATCATACAAATCTTATTTTCCAGATTAAGGTTACTCTTTGTAGTTGTGTTCTATGCAGATATATTCCATGTGGAATCTGGTTTTACAAATGGGTTCAGCAAGCCATATTTGGTTGCTTAGTGCCCATATCCATGACAATGAAGGATCACTATTTTTAAGATTTGAAAATATGTTCACTGTGATAGGGAAGGCAACTGAAAGTCTAAACCCCATCAGAAAATGGGATGGTGCATTCATTTGCAATGCAAGAGGACTATACAAAGTAGAATTACAGAATTGCAGAGCTCGAAGAGGCCCCAAGAGACCCTGCAGGAGCTGCCCTGTATCTTGCTTTGACCTGGTTTTCATTCAAAACATTCATCATATTCAAGGATTGTATTACATAGAATTTACTTTTCCGGTATAATTCAGGATTCTGTAAACTCTTTTGTTATGATAGATAATATGACCTTCAGTGAGTTAGAAAATTCATCCTGATTAAATAAAGAAGGCTAATGATTATTTCTCTCAATAGGCTCCAGAATATGAAATAATGTTCTCTATAGTTAAAGAGAAAAAAATATGACTGTTATGATTAAATACAAATTAAAAAGGGAAATTACATTTTTACCATTCTGGAAATATTTCTGCTGTCTCTAAAATCCTGAAAGAGTTCCTGAACAAATGCAATCAAGACTAAGAGGATGATGTTCATAATCATTCACAGAAAACATATATTAAGAAAAAAATGTGTTAATAACATCACATTAAAATAGCTTTGCCCTGAATATTTTACAGATTTGCTTTGGAAAAAAGATTTTTGCAGGGTAGAATTCTTGACTAAAATAAACTTCTAAAATTCTGTTAATCTATCACACTGTCTGCACATTTCTCCTGTCTGTGTAAATGTAGCAATTTGTACAAATACAAAGAGGGACAACAAAATATATTTTATTTTTGGGCAGCTGCTAAGTGAAATTGTTTATTGTTAAATGCTTACCTCATTGACATTTCTTGTGCCCTTCTTTCACATTTCAGAGAAATATTAATTAGCAGTGGTTCACATTTCTACAACTAAAATTTACACTGAAAACATAAAATCATATAATTATGGTCAATGATTTTGTTGTAGAAGTCTTTCTCTGCCCCTTATTTGCAGGGAGAGTAGTACTTGCCTTTTGGATAGTTTGTGTGCCTTTTAATTTGTCCCAGCTTTTTGAACTCAGGTATCAGGAGAGAGTTATCTAGTTGCCTCGTGTGCTCCCAGAGGCATCTGGTGGGGCTATTGTGAGATACAGGAAGCTGGACTGGATGGGCCCTTGGCCTGATCCAGCAGGGCTCTTCTTATGTTCTTATGTTAACTGAGCTGAACAGAAATAGCTCTCCTATACATAAACACTCACCTGCAAATAGTCTTCTAAATTCATTCTAAATATTGCTATTTTCTGAAAGGAAGAGATGACTATGGTTTCTTCAGATGCAACCACAAATCTTTCATTTAACAGAAGATATGCAAGAGAAGGTAGATGGAATGATCTGACAAAGTGGGCTCTAGTGCTACAATAAACCAGATAGTCTTTAAAAGACTCTGATAGCATTTGGATATCATAGTGTGTGTTGAGTGTGAGTGTGTGTGTGTGTGTGTGTGTGTGTGTGTGTGAGAGAGAGAGAGAGAGAGAGAGAGACAGAGAGAAAGAGAGAGAACGAATATGTGTATGGGGCAATTCACTCAGTTCCTTTTTCCATCTATAGTTAACGCTTTCCTTGAAGAAAACTGAAGATGACCACACTGAAAGCTGGCAAATGACCCTATGCAAAACCCTTCACCCACATCCACTGCCTTCAAATGTAAAAGATATTTAGGGAAATGTTACCTGTAATGTTAGGTATTCCTTTCTGCGAAGCCGCTATGGAGCTAATTCTTAAATACTTACGTTGGCAAGTTTTAGTATATATAATGAAAACAAAAAGAGCAAAAAGTGTTGTGCAGCCTTAAAGACCAACGTGTGGTGAAATGTGCAAAAAGATCATACTGAAATGAATTTCTTAGTCTTCTGATTGTATTTTCCTTTGTTACTGTTATACTGATTATACTTGTTTTGTTTCTGTCATGCTTTTAGGTAGCATGCTACTCATAGGAAAAGCACTTGGAATAAGTAGTATGTACTCATCAAGTTGCTTCTGTTTGAATGTTTGAACTAAGAGATGTAGTTCTTTTCCACCATTTACTCTCCACTGAAATTTCACGAAATGTCTGAAGTGAAACAATAGAGCATGCTATAATACCTGCAATTACGGAACATGAATGTTTGCAAACACCTGTAGTTTCGTATTTCTGTGATGGCATGTATAATTCCAATGTATAAATACTGGAATTACCAAAATCATTGTCCACATTTGAGCATTTAACTTACTAATATTTTCCTTTCTTTTGAAAAACCACCCACTGGAGTCAAGGCAAAACCTGCAAGCCAAATGTTCCTCTTTTAAATTGCCAAGAAAAAAGAAAAAGAAAAGGGAAAAGTCGTATAAGACTTACAATCTGCTTCCAGAATGGCACGGACGGATCTAGCAAGTTCTTTGGCTTCAGTTGCAAGAGATGCTTGGATACTGCGGCCATTCCTTCCCAGATGTGCAAGTAGGGTTTTTGAAGAGAATGTGGCTTTTCTGTCACTGAAAAAGAGATATATGAAAAGGCCAGAATGTTTTATCTTGCATACTACATTATTTCTGTTCATGATACTGCATGCATATCATTCATTTTCACATATAACTGGGTCACAACAGTAATCAAAACTTACAAGAACATTCTGTTCTGAGCCTGCAACACTGATCAATGTAAACTACTGCTATTCGTTCTGATTCTAAACTAAGAATTTGGTTGCAGAATGTACACAGAGGGAGAGGGAAGCCAGACCATCCAGTGTGAAAAGTGAAAGGCAGCTTTGGCACTCACTTTGACCATTGTCTACAAGTTCTTAAGGAAGGCAGAAGGTACACCAGAAACCCTTATATGTCTTATACTGGACCTACTGGTGGCTCCCTAATTATTTAAAGCTAACAGTAAAACAGGTTTCTACATACCAATTAGACTACCATAATGAAGAATGCTTAGAAGTAAACCAGGAGCTGGCTTGTGGCTTAAAAAAATGGAGCTTTCTTCCAAGCCTAAAAACAAATTCCTAGACAGAAGGACTGCTCAGAGGTACTCTCATCCTTAATTCAAAGCTGCCATTTTTCATTTGGAACCAGCTAGTGAGTCTCAAGCTAGGAGCCTAAAACAAACTCAAATCTGTGAAAGCCTGAAGTCTGTACATCTTTGCTTTTTCCCCAGATGAATAATTTTAGCGGAGAAAGCTAAGGGGCAGGTGAACAAAAACTGTATCAAGCAGCCCCTGGAAAACTCTGGCTTCTTCCAAATGGCTGTAAGACAACCTTTTGGCTCTTTTGTTTTTGTTTTTTTATGGAGGCTGCCCATAAAAAACAACAACAAAAAAGAACAAGCAAACACTCTGGGTTGAATAAATTCCAACAGGTAATTGAAAATGGAATGCATTCCTCAAGCTATTTGGCAGGAACCACTGTACCCCCGTGTTTACTGGCTGTGATTCTTTCTAAAATCAACGTGTAGCAGGGTCTCTAGCTGCAGATTATAGCTCAATTGGAGAGCATACACTTTGCATGCAGAAGGCCCCAGTTTCAACCAAACAGCATTTCCAGTTTAAAGGATCTTAGGTGATGGAGCTTAGAAAGCCTCAAGGCAACGGAGAGCCATTATCACTCACAGACAGTAGTACTGTGGCAGCAAGATAAATGGCAAGACACAGTTTCAGACAGCTTCAAAAAGTCACATTTTCTTGCACTCCCACTGGAGTGCAATACAAAGCCAGGTGTGTGGCTTAAGGTGTTGAAGACTGTCTATCAAACACATATCTGTATCAATAAAAGGTGAACGGCCATTGGTATTTTAACCCTAAACTCAAATGGTATCCCCAGGTTTATTGGGACTGATGCTCAGGAGGAGCGGTCCACCAGACCAGGTGGGCGGGATATAATAATAATAATAATAATAATAATAATAATAATAATAATAATAATAATAATAATAATAATAATAATGATGATGATGATGATGATGATGATGATGATGATGATGATGATGATGATGATGATGATGATAATAATAATAATAATAATAATAATAATAATAATAATAATAATAATAATAATAATAATAATAATAATAATAATAATAATAATAATAATAATAATAATAGTGACTCAGTGGACAGCTGGGCTTGAGATGGCTTTCATTCATCCTCTCAACTGTAAGACTCAAATGTGCCAACCTTGGGCACATAATGCTTTCCCCCAGCTCCCAGTGTGTGAAAAGCAGGGATATTTCTCTTACTAGGGAGGGCACTGCAAGTATTAAAGATGAAAAAAAAATTCTGCAGATCAAAAACGCTACAAGGAATTAGCCATAGAAAGAGTAAAGGCAAAATGCGCAAAGCTTTAAAGCCCCCTTATCAGTTTTTTCCAGTATTATCATGTTGCCAAATTAATCTCAACAGCAAATCCAAATCTTACGTAGTCTTACCTCAGGTTGGTTGTGGAGGTGGAGCTTTCTGATAGCACTTCAGGTACAATCTATTGACAAACAGAGGAGTTTAGTTACAATCTTTGAAAGGTTCCTACATTTTCTCTTTCTTTTCTTGTACAGTCCACAGAACAGATGCAGCCCTGTCTACCTTGCGCTTAACCACCTTAGACCTCTTCCATGCAATTCATATTCCACCAAAACCAACAGCAAAGATGCTGTTCATCTTAACTGGCTGTCTAGCTGTCTTCACTGCGATAACGGCTTGATTCTCTGAAGGCCTGAACGGCGGTTGTTGTATCAGCGTACACAGCACAGAAGCCAGCCAGTCTCAGATTTTTACCTGGTATTCTATGATCTCTAAGCAACAAAGCCCACACACAGTCCATAGTACTTGTATTTCTGGGTCAAAAGGAAGATTTTGTGGTTGTAGTGACACAAGTGCTAAGATGAGAGAGAGAATGAAAGCTTGGTCCTGTTTGATTTGGACATGACCAAGCCATTGCCTCATTCTGTTCTTATCCATTTCCCATTCTATTTTTATTCATACAAGACCTTGGACTATCCTGAGCTCAATGCTCAAATTTCGGGAAGAATGGAGTGTGTGTGTGTGTGTGTGTGTGTGTGATTGTGTGTGTGTGTGATTGTGTGTGTGTGTGTAGAGGAGGAGCACAATGAAATCTACAAGCGTCCCCTCAAACACATACAGTACATATACCAAGCGGCCCTGGTTTTAGCCAAATTACGCTTTCTAGGCAGTCTTTTAAGGCTGCAACAAGACCATTGCAGAAGAGAACGGAGTGCTTACTAGGCCTAATAAAGGGATGCACAGTAAGTGCCACCCCCCGAGATTACGGCAGTGCAACTTCCCTCAAGCCTAACTAGCATAGCCAGTGGGGAAGGATGAAGAGAGTTACAGCACAGCAACCATCAGAAGGCCACAGTTGCCCAACTACTTTTCTAAGAAGACCATCCCGCTACACTTTGCTTAAATCTGGTCTCCACAAGTCTCAATTAATTAATCTTTTCTTGACTTAATATGCCCGGCCCTAGCCCTGACATCCTGAGGAATAAGAACATTGTGGTGAAAATAATATAATCCATATGCTTTGTTCCTTTCAAAAGAGGAACATTGCTGGAAAACACCATTACCTCAACAAACTGCAGTAACTTTTCAGTTGCCACCTCAAAAGCTTTCTTGGCTGTTTCAGATTTTCTCAGCTGGCAGTCGAGCACGGTAATCCTCTTCCTTAAATCTTGGACACTGTCCTAGGAAAAAGAAATTCAGCTAGGCCACAAAACTTGACGTGTGGAAACTTAATGTTGATAAATGTTTTCAGTTCTTCCTAAAAGTGGAACAGCAGCATTCCTTCTAATATCCAAAGACTATGCCAAGAGTAGGAAAATGACTACATGGGGCAAACAGATGAGCCGAATGTCCTCGAAGACATTCCATTCACAATTCCTTCATCTGTAACTCACAAAATCATTGTTTCTTGTGTAACCAAGAAAGGATCTGTATATTACAGTGACACCAAGATGCTTATGGATGCCTATGGGCTTTGCCCAGAAACAGATATCGCAGAATCCTTGTGAATTGTGGCTACTTGATGATAGTAAAGACACATAGGAGAACTGCTGCACCTTTGAATAGGTTGAAGCTGCTGCTTCAGGTGGCATCTGGAGGCAAAAGTTGAAGCAAGGTACTGGAGGGCTGAGCAGTGTAGATCATCTGGCCTGCTCTGTCCGCTTGCCAATATCAGGTGTGATGGAAGACGCTGTGCCAATCAGTATGAAAGACAGAGACTACTATCCATCCATGCAGCTGGAACTGGGGGAAGACAGGGGATATTTTCTGCCTCATAAAACAAAATATCTTGGGCCCTGAGGAATTTTGCTCTTTCTGTACAAGTGTCCTTGAAAGAAAAAATCATTTTTTCTTCTTAGTGTAAGAAAGATGGATATCTGTGCTACCAGAGAGAGTAGGCCAATGTTGACCTTATGGATGGTGAACAGAAATGACTATTCCAGAAAACAATTAATTAGGCTCAAATGTCATATTGCCCTGGAACTACAGAGAAAAAGGGCACTCTATTTTCCTCCTCCGTCCCAGGAACTTTTCCTTTTGTGTTGTTCATTTTATGGTGTAAGCCAGTATGCACGAACTATCTTAGCTTTATGAAAACTTCAAGATGAATAGTAGCCTATTTTCCCCAAACCACCCTTGTACTACATTGAAGACTCTCAAATTTTACTTGGCATGAGTTTTTGTAAGCAGTAGCTCATTTTCATGCACCTGATGAAGTGGCCTACTCTCCGTGAATGCCAAACAAATCTTCAAGGTACTACAAAATTCTTCTTTTGGATTATTTGTATGACACACTGAGAGCTATGTTTTCCAGCTGAAGATGAGGTAAACATCTTTAAACCAATAAACAATATCCTGATGACATGATGTTGAATAGTTTCTCTAGCCCTCCTCTACATCTTTGGCTGTAGATGATGGGGAAAAGCACTGTCTGGGCACAGGAACATTGTGGAAGAAATCACTCGACTTTCCCTGAGTGAATGGTTGCCAAATGGGTTTTTTTAAAATGTGTTTTGGGGATACTTATGTTTTTTGGTTTTGTATTGATAGATTCTTTTAGTATTGTACAGTTATATCCATTGTCACTAACTCAAATACTTTATTTTGATTGTTGTAATCCACCTTCGGTCCTTTTTAAGGAGAAAGGTGGGTTAAAAATATTGTAAACAAACAAACAAATAAATATGAGGACCAATACTGTTTTGGTGGCATTTTTAGTTTTTTGTTTGTTTGAGTGATTACTATACATCAGCCAGAGTGACAATATGGCTGCATGGCAAAGTGCAAAAATTATTTAATTAATTAAATCAAGGGTAACATACAGTTTCTAGTGGGACATGGCGCTGCGGGTTAAACCGCAGAAGCCTCTGTGCTGCAAGGGCAGAAGAGCAGCAGTTGTAAGATCAAATCCATGCGACAGAGTGAGCTCCCGTTGCTTGTCCCAGCTCCTGCCAACCTAGCAGTTCGGAAGCATGTAAATGCGAGTAGATAAATAGGTACCACCTTGGTGGGAAGGTAATGGTGTTCCGTGTCTAGTCACACTGGCCACATGACCACGGAAACTGTCTTCGGACAAGCGCTGGCTCTACGGCTTTGAAACGGGGATAAGCACCGCCCCCTAGAGTCGGACACGACTGAACTAAAAATGTCAAGGGGAACCTTTACCTTTATCTAACATACAGTTTCTCCCTGATACTGTGCATCACAAGAAGGTAAGACTAAAGCCACATTTCTGTTTTATGTAATCACTATTTTTTCCTCTTCAAAGAAGAGCTACATGGCCTCACGGTAAAGTGATGCAACAAATTATGGTCTGATCCTAGTTCACTGTTCACATCCTTTACAAGTCCATTTTACTTCTACTCCCTGGACACTGCTGAGACTTTATCAATGAAGCAATCCTTTGATGAACAGAAAATGATTGTGACTTTAGAGAAAGCCGGCACAATACAGGAATTATTAAGAGTGACTCATTCTTCTACAACCCAAGCTAATTTTAGCCAAGGAGGCTCTTTACAACAGATTTAACACTGCAAATGCTGCATGAAGATATCTGTACAGTGGTGCCTCGCTTAACGATTTTAATTGGTTCCAAAAAAATCGTCGCTATGGGAAAACATCGCTAAGCGAAACGCGGTTTCCCATTGAAATGCATTGAAAACCGGATAATCCATTCCAATAGGAATGAATTGCCGTCCTTAAGCGAAAATCGCCATAGGAAACATTGCTAAGCAAAACGCGGTTCCCCAATTGAAATGCATTGAAACCTATTCAATGCATCTCAATGGGGGGGGGAAATTCAACAACAAATTAAAAAAGAGTCAGAACAAAGTCAAATTAGTTTAATAAAGGGTTTATTAAGTGCACTTATGATTTCAAGCATTCTAAACATTTTAAAACATTTTTAAACATTTAAAAACCAGCCAACATGAGGCTGTCAAAACCATCGTTAAGCAAAACAGGGGGACCCAAACTGTCATCGCTATGCGAAGCATGGTCCCAAACATCGCTATGCAAAAATCGCCCATAGGGAACATCGTTAAACGGAGCGTAAGAGCGCTCCGAAGAAGTCATCGCTAAGCGAATTCGTCATTAAACAAAGCGCTCGTTAAGCGAGGCACCACTGTACTTAATTATCAATCTCCATCTTCCATTCTATGCCCAGAGTCAGAAGTAAATTGACTATATGGACTGTAGTACAACAGGACAGACTAGACTATACATGAGGTAATGCATATGGACAGAGCTGTCCCAAGATATTTCTGCTCTTGAAGGCAGTGGCAACCTTGGCCCTGGAATTCAACATGAGTTACTGCACAAAGTAGCCTCCATGTCTGGGATCTTGTCCTTGCATTTTGAATACTAGAAGCTGAAGGCTACTGAGTTCGAAACAAAATGTTTCCACCACATTGATATTATCTATGTTTTAAAGCTCAATAAACCGGAATCTACACAGGAAGTCTCTTTTTTACACCACTTCCTAATATTTGTGTGCGTTATAGTGGTTAGCGTGATAGACTAAGGACTCCAGAGAACATGGCCATGAAACTCACTGGGAGAGTGGAATTTAAAAAAACCCACTCCTTCACATACCTTGAAAGCCCTGTTAGGGTCGTTATACATCAGTTCTGACTTGATAGCACAGCACAGCACAGCACAGACACGCACACACACACACTTTGTGTGTTTTTGAGAAACATGTCACAACTCTCAGATACAACAAACCCTGATTAAGCATTGCATGTATACTACTGTGTTTCCCCCAAAATAACACAGGGTCTTCTATTAATTTTTGCTCCAATAAATGAATTAAGGTTTATTTTCAGGAGATGTTCTATTTTTTCATGTACAACAATCTACATTTACTCAAATACAATCATGTTATCTTCTTCTGGTTGCTGCACAATGGTGGAGTTTCACTTATCTGGGGCTTATTTTTGGGGTAGGGCTCATATTACGAGCATCCTGAAAAATCATACTAGAGCTTATTTTCAGGTTAGGTCTTACTTTCAGGAAAACAGGGGTAACAAGGGCGAATCCAGACAAAAATGTGAATATTTTGAAAAACCTGGAAAGAAAAAGCCTAAGGATGCAACACTAATGGCTATACCTTGGAGCACCGGGACTTACTCCCTGGTAAGTGAATACAGCATTATTGCCTTACTTTTCTAGTATTTCATAAATTATATCATAAAACCAATGTTTTCAGCCAACATATTCATCAAATGAAATCAGAAGAGCAACTTGATGTATTATAAATTCCATAATATTTATGCTTGAGTTGTGTGTATTTTGGCAGATGACCCAGACAAAGTTGTTACTTGCGTTTTTCCAAGAAAGAGAGATTTCCAAAGGGGGGAAAAATCCTAGTCCTAATCTTACTCTCATCCCTCAGCCTTCATTTTCACAACACATCATTCTACCTATTGGGTAACACAAGACAAGCGGTGACCTACTTGAGGAGAGCAGATGAAAGAAAAATGAAAAACAAGATACATGACAACAGCGAGGAAACCATGGCAACCCTACGAGAGACTACTGAGGTGCTTACTTTATTTTGGCCACCGTGGTCGACAAGCTGAGCCTTTAGTTTAGAGATTTCTACCTCCAACAGGCGGATTACTTCTTCATAGTCCATTTCCATACCACAAGCTTGCTTTTGTGCAGCTTCTGCAAGATGGATTCTGCTTCGCAAGGCTCTCGTCTCCTCCACTGATGCCTTGACTTCCTACAGGGATCAAAATTCTATGTTAAAAACGTACTGCCCAAGGTAACTTTGGAGGTGCAGGAAGGGCTCATTTTCTTCTTAACTGTACAAAACTATTCCCAACTAATTGTCAAGGTTTGAAATGTGTATGTATCTGTATGTGTACAGAGTAGAAATCATTAAGGGGGGGGTCATAGAAAAAGTAGCCCTGAAAATGAAAGTGCTTTTAAAATTGAGGCTTGAATAATAGTTTACTATAGTCACTTCAAAACAATTAGCCAGCTGAGCAAGGTTACTGAATAATAACAATTCCTGATAGCTGAACAAATTGAGATCATTTCCAAATTGGGGGATATGCGAACAACTGAGTGAATTATACATATAGGGAAATAAGACATACAGCCACAAATTCAGAATTCATCACATCAGCACAACTCCATGCCATTCTGGGCACCAGACATGAGAAGACAAAAATCCTGTAGCAGCAACAAAACAGTGACAGTAAATGATCAACATGGATTTTCTTCTATAAATACAAATTGGTCCAGCTGGATCAGAACTTAGAATTATTTTATACGTGTTCTTAATGTGCCTAGAGGCTATGAATGCTATTTTCTTTTAGATATTTTTACTTTTAAGAACTTCCATATTTTAACAGTTGCATTCTTTGTCTTCTGTTTTTAAATGTGCCTTCATAGGCTATAAGCTCTTACATTTTTAGAATGCAATGGAATAATTCTTGTTATTCTTTTTTACTCTTAAAAGATATTTTACTGTATTTTGGATTGAATTTTGAGTAAAGTATTTGTCATTTACAACTTAAGTTTAGTTTTAAAATATTTTAAAGTATTTTTGCACACACCATTTTTTATATCTGTAAAACCTTTGTATTTTTACAACAGTTCTGGAGTAAGTTGTGTTTGTGGAACACAGAAGCAATAAAGATAAATAAAGGTTATAAAATTATATCAGTTATGTTACTTGGAATTATTGCAGTATACCTTTATAATCAGATGAATTTTGATCTGGTTTTCTGTAATTATTTGGTTTCATTCTGAAGTTAACCTTTTCCTTTTGGGATAATCCCAGCTGTGACAAACATAGGCTTCTGATTTTTCCCTAGAGATCTGTAAAGTTTTGCCGAGCTCTTAGGGATAGTTCAAGCATCACCTTATCTGATCTGATCTAATTGTCATCCTGGGTTAACAGGTAGAAAAGGAGTTTCTTTCTTTCTTTCTTTCTTTCTTTCTTTCTTTCTTTCTTTCTTTCTTTCTTTCTTTCTTTCTTTCCTTACTCTGTTCATTTTAAGATACCATCACCTACACAGTAACAAGGCAAAAGGAGGACTGACACTGAGAGCACACAGAAGGGGTGTGACAGTCACCCATGTATGTTGTACTTCAGACTATAATCCATAATCATTTGATTAATTAATTATTATAAATTTTTCTTGAACTTGTTATCCTTTATGTTGTAAGCCGCCTAGAGTGGTCGAAATGACTAGATAGGCGGGGTATAAATACAATAAATAAATAAATAAATAAAAATAATCCATGCTATCTGAGGCTTTCAGTCCACAGCTACTCAAGAGCTACTAGTTTGCGTAACTCAAACATATGACACAGATCAAAATAATG
This sequence comes from Pogona vitticeps, assembly GCF_051106095.1. Lineage (NCBI taxonomy): Eukaryota > Metazoa > Chordata > Lepidosauria > Squamata > Agamidae > Pogona > Pogona vitticeps. Next base: position 155,855,767 of record NC_135784.1, on the reverse strand, counting down.
TACTTAAGAAGCCAAAAAGCTTGAGAAAATGCAAAAACGGTATACATCTACAATTTAATTTGCTGAAGATATGTCCTACTAAAGTGGAACTAATATTTGCTCTTTAGCTCCTTGGTCTCTGAGAATATACTCTTCTTCTCTGGGGTCGCACTAGAAGTACTGTTAAAAACTACAAGTTTCCAGAACAGCTAAATTTTATTATGAAAAATAAAACCTTTTGCTCTGTGACAGGATCCTAGAGTTCAGGTACTGCTTACAAATAGCCCATGAATTAGAGCTGGCTTCTAAGTCAATTCGATCTAGTTTCTTGATAGTCTAGCCAAGCTAAACCACAGTATGAAGAAACATATTCCCAACTCTCTTGTTCTTGAAGCGACTTTGTAAATTAGAACCCAGTCTTCAATAGCAATTATTCTAATGAATATATTCTGAAAGGAATGGAACTTTCACAAACAGGTGGCCTTGACAAGAAAGCCTGGTCTTGGAAATTTGGCAAACTCATTGCATTCTCTCTCAGAAAACAGAAGAAAATATTTACACAACAAAATTAATTATATGGTTGAAAAGTCAATGAAGCAATCAATGAAACCATTAAATAATGACTGCTTTTGTTTTGCTTTTTGTGCATGAAAAGTCTGCAATTAAAGAGTTTAGTAAGATGTGAATTAATCAATTGATCTCTGGTTCTGTCTACTTCAGATCTGACAAAAATAGAAACAGATTCTACAAAATGTGGCAAACCTCTAAAGCAGGGATGGTCAACATATAGCCCTCCACATGATTGTTGTTGTTTAGCTATTTAGTTGTGTCCGACTCTTTGTGACCCCATGGACCAGAGCACACCAGACCCTCCTGTCTTCCACTGCCTCCCGGAGTTGGGTCAAATTCATGTTGGTCGCTTCAGTGACCCTCTCCAACCTCTGTTGTCTCCTTCTCTTCTTGCCCTCACTTTCCTAACATCCAGGGGACTCTCAAGAGCCTCCTCCAGCACCACAATTCAAAAACATCAATTCTTTGGCGGTTAGCTTTCTTTATGGTCCAACTCTTGCTTCCATACATCACTACAGGAAAAAAACATAAATGTGACTTTCGTTGGCAAGGTGATATCTCTGCTTTTTAAGAAGCTGTCTAGGTTTGACATCACTTTCCTCCCAAGAAGCAGGCGTCTTTTAATTTCGGGGCAGCTGTCACCATCTGCAGTGATCATGGAGCCCAAGAAAGTATAATCTGTCACTGCCTCCATATCTTCCCCTTCTATTTGGCAGGAGGTGATGGGGCCAGTGGCCATGATGTTAGTTTTTTTGATGTTGAGCTTCAGACCATTTTTTGCGCTCTCCTTTTTCACTCTCATTAAGAGGTTCTTTAATTCCTCCTCACTTTCTGCCATCAGAGTGGCATCATCTGCATATTGGAGGTTGTTGATATTTCTTCCGGCAATCTTAATTCCGGTTTGGGATTCCTCCAGTCCAGCCTTTTGCATGATGTATTCCGCTTATAAGTTAAATAAGCAGGGAGACAATATATAGCCTTGTACTCCTTTCCCAATTTTGAACTAATCAGTTGTTCCATATCCAGTTTTAACTTCCTTCTTGTCCCACATATAGATTTCCCAGGAGACAGATAAGGTGGTCAGGAACTCCCATTTCTTTAAGAACTTGTCATAGTTTGCTGTGGTCCGCACAGTCAAAGGCTTTAGCGTAGTCAATGAAGCAGAAGTAGATGTTTTTCTGGAACTCTCTGGCTTTCTCTATAATCCAGCGCATGTTAGCAATTTGGTCTCTAGTTCCTTTGCCCCTTCGAAATCCAGCTTGTACTTCTGGGAGTTCTCGGTCCACATACTGCTGAAGCCTGCCTTGTAGGATTTTGAGCATAACCTTGCTAGGGTGTGAAATGAATGCAATTGTATGGTATGATGCTGGACTACAAGTCCTAGAAAGCTCAGGTAACACAGCAAAGGGTGAGGATCGATAGGAGCAGTGGTCAAACACCAAGAGGGGCATATGTTGCCCACCCATACTCTTATTTTAGAGCTAAATTTCCATCATCAAATTACTGTATTCTAACTTTATATTTGCCTCGAGAGAAAAAAAATTACTCAAGGTTTATCAAAAGAAAAACAAATCCTTACTGTTATGGAATGACTACATTCTGAAATTTGCCTGAAGGGAAAAATCTGTTAACCTCACACATTGTTTTTTTTTACTATGATTAATTTTAATTATATGCCATTAAGTCAATTCTGATTTATGGCAACCTTTCCCAAGGTTTTCTAGGTGGATAATGCACAGAAGTGGTGTACCACTCCCTTCTTCTGCGGGTCTCCTAGGACTGTGCAGCTTGCTCAAGGCCATACAGGTTGGTCCCACTGACAGAAGGCAGAGTGGGAAATTGAACTCCCAACCTCTTCCTACACAGCCAGATACCTAAACCACTGAGCTATCCGGTCAGCTTTTATTACTACGATTAGCGATTAGCTGAATCATTGCAACATATCTATTGTAAAAGTCAGCCCAAGCAAATAGAAATTCAGATGTCACCTTTGAACATTTTGAAAGGTGATTCACAGCTCAATCTTCTTTGCATGCAAGGAAATGAAAATCTGTTGCAGAGGTAGCTCTCCTTCTTAAACCCTGTATACACTTTATAAAACACAACAACAACAATCTCTACACAAACTTCCTTCATATTTCTTATTTGTCAGAGCAGGAGTGTGTTTTATTATGATCAGCAGGCTGGACTGTTTGGGCAGAGAAGAGGGAAGAATTGCAGTTCTGTAGTAGGCACGGGGCTTTGAATGCAAAAGGTGCCAGGTTCAATCCTGGCTACCTCCAGGCAGGGCTGAGGTAGGCTGTCTGAAAGCTCACTGGGGTGGGTGGGGAACAATGTGCAACCTGCATAATTACGGTAACTTGGAAACCGCCCAGAGTGGTTTAAGCACAATAGGGTGGTATATAAGCAGCATGCTTTGCCTTTAAATATATATATACATATATATTTACACCTAATAGTGAGCTATAGCAATCACTAGTCTGACATGGTGGAGGCAGCTTCGAAGGTCTTTCAGAGGAAAAAGTCAAAGGAAAACAAGCAGAATTAAATTGTTCTGCATTACTATTTATATACCACAGTCCACTTCCTCTGCAGATAATCTGCTCATTGATTGCTCAATTATTACAGATTTACAGACAGAGCAATATCAAAGGTGCTTCATTGTACACGAAAGATGTTCCTTTAATGAGGCTATAAGCATGGGCTAAAAACATGACCAATAAAATTCAAGGCCGCCTTTATCTCTCTTGCAGGCAGAATTTAATTCTGCTCATTTATCTGAAGGGTGGAGGGAGAGAATAAAACCTAGAAACCGTTATTGTCTTGAACTTAAAAATCACAGTGTTATATCAAAAATAAATAATGAAATGCAGCTTTCTAGAGAATACACAATTGGCATTTTCAGGGGGGGCGGATGTGTGTATGAGTCTGTCTCTACACTCTGCCCAATGAAACTAAAACCCTTCCAGAGGAAGCAGATGCTGAAGCTGAGCACTAGTTTCTTATCAGATGTGAACTATTTCAGCCATAACTCCCCCACTGTTACCCTCCAGCCTAAGTCCATCAGCACACATTTTATTAGCAAAATGGCACTACTGCAGTTGAGAAGTCAGCGTAGGTATTTGCTTTCACAAATTAATTGCACAGCTTGGCATTAAGCCGGTATAATTTTTCAACAGGGTGGGTGGTAAATGGCCTGCAACTGTGTTCAGTTGCTCTGCTTTTGCTTGCTTAGAGTTGTAAGCCGCCCCGAGTAGACATGGTCTAGAGGGGCGGGGTATAAATTTAATAAATAAATAAATAAATAAAATAAATAAGCCCCATTTTTTCCTGCCTTGGTAGAAGGACTGTGGCTGCAGCTCCTCACTTCTCTCTACTATTAGGGTACGCAGGACAAGGCCCCCCAGCAGCATTTTCATCCCACAAATTAATTTTTGGAAAACAATTTCAGGGGGCTCAAAAAGTTATCTTGTAGCCTCTTAGCAGACATGAGGGGGAATTTAGCCAGATTTCAAAGAATCCATGGGTTTCTCACTCTGTCATATTACAGTGATACCTCGACTTACAAATGTCCTTAACTATGAACATTTAAACCTACGAATGGCTTTGTTCGCAAAAGTTTGCATTGACTTACAAACCGAGCCTTGACTTATAAATGAAAAAAAGGCAGGGGGAAAGGGTGGGAAATTCAAATTTCCCCTGCCTTTTTTTCGTTCCATTCAAACTGTTGGTGGTGAAGAGGCTGCTCTTTCGCCCCAATGGTTAGGAAAAGGGACCGCCAGGAGGCCTCCGATGGTGGCAGGGAAGCCCTGGGAGACCTCCTGGGGGTTTGATCACGGCAGTGGGGGAGCAATTTTAAATTTCCCGCCAGGGAAGGGCTTCTTCAGGAAAGCTCTTCCCTGGTAGGCCCGGTCTACCAGGCTTTCCCGGGGGGTAGACCGGGCCTACCAGGGGAAGCCCTCCTTAGGCCTTCCCTAGTAGGCCTGGTCTACCCCTTGGAAAAGCCTGAAGGCGCCAATCGTGGTGGCGGGGGACCCCCAGGAGGTGTGTGGGTTTTTTTTTTGCAGTCCCAGCGTGGGACTTGCTCTGTTGTATTTTTATTTTTGATATTTTTTTTTAAATGCTGGAACAGATTACTCCTGTTCCCATGCATTTCAATGGGAAACGGTGCTTCAACTTACGAACTTTTCGACGTATGAACGCCGTTCCAATACGGATTAAGTTCGTAAGTCGAACTTATTTTTAAAATTGCCAGAAGAGCGGCAAAGGGGCCTCAACCATTTTAAAAAGTTTGTAATGAAAAGATAATTGAAGCTGGAGGTCACAGAAGCAGCCCCTCAAATTGTGGGGTTAGCCACTTGCAGTCTCATAACCTCAGGAGGTTGCCTACCCTTGCTCTACTATGTGTGTGGATTTTCAGCTTCTAGGGCAGACTCCCTTCCCCATTCCAGTCCTATTACTTGCCTCCTTTATCCACAAGCCCCTCCTTTCTGATGCTTAGCTTCTGATCTCTCAGACTTCTAGTCCTTATGAAGACATCTAGGCTGGGTGTGTCTAGGCTCTGGAATCATGCTGCAGAGCCATGCGTCATGGAAGTCAGCAAGAAGCACTCTTGCTCAGAAAGATTTACCAAGTTATTCTAATAATATTGTTATATTGTATTTATGGCTAGAAATGTCATATGTGGAAGTGACATGTGTTCTGGGGACATGGCAGCATACGTTACATTTCCTTTAAAAACTCTGTACTGTTCAAAGGTGACATGTTTGTCCCTGTTCCCTAGAAAGTAAAATCTGTCACTGCCTCCATATCTTCCCCTTCTATTTGCCAGGAGGTGATGAGACCAGTGGCCATGATCTTAGTTTTTTTGATGTTGAGCTTCAGATCTTTTTTTGCACTCTCCTCTTTTACCCTCATTAAGAGCTTCTTTAAGTCCTCCTCACTTTCTGCCATGCTTTTGCATAGTCAATGAAACAGAAGTACTGTAGATGATTTTCCGGAACTCTCTGACTTTCTCCATAATCCAGCGCAAGTTAGCAATTTGGTCTCTAGTTCCTCTGCTCCTTCAGGTTCCAGCTTGTACTTCTGGGAGTTCTCGGTCCACATGCTGCTGAAGCCTGCCTTGTAGGATTTTGAGAATAACCTTGCTAGCGTGTGAAATGAGTGCAATTGTACGGTAGTTGGAGCATTCTTTGGCACTTCCCTTTTTTGGCATTGGGATGTAGACTGATCTTTTCCAATCAGAAACAAAAGGCTAAAAAATGAAGATATGGTCTTTTGAAAAGCGAAGGATCAAACAACCCTCAAATAATTTGCACTGAAAAGGTATAATATTCAATAGCATCCTGTTCCCCAGAAAAACCAATCAGTTTTTGTCACACCTACTGTGAGGGCTGCATCTAAGTTCCAAGCAAGACTTTGTGGGAGGTAAGGGTGGCAATCGACATCACAGGAAGTCCCTAGGTTTCAGCTCTGTGTACCCTGGCACCACTCTACCTTTGAGTGGAATTAAAATTTTTGCAAAAACACACAGAATTCTCTACAGACTATATATATCTTTTTAGGACATAATTTGATTTTTAGGAGGAAGAAACCCCTTAATCATTATTAATTATAAGAATCATTCATGAAAGTACAAAACAGAGTTATGTGATGGCGGTGGGAAAGGGGACCCACAAGACTTGACCAACTTTCCACTTACTTGCTTGGTACTCTGTAACTCTTCAGCTAGATGTTTTCTCAGGCGCTCTGACTCTGCCAGTTCTTCCTGAAAGTACATAGAGAGAGAGAGAAGTTAATTAAGCAGTCAATTCTAAGACTCTGTTTTTGTCCTTTGATTCACTGTCATGTGATTTCAAGTAAATCTAACTGGACTTGTCACTTGTTGCTACAGCTGCTGCCAGCAAGTGACTTGAGTTGCCTTAAAAAGGAGGATTCAGTTACATGGAGTTTATTCTGATGTTCACATTGTTTGATCCAGGGACAACACCCCACTATCTCTTCTGCCTCCAGAAACAGAATACATTTTCCTCTATCCATTTCTACATAAGTGATCTTTTAGGATCTTGCCTAATTTTCTGGAAATCTTTTCATAGGTCCTTATTTGGTAAGAGCCTCCCAGAGGTTGAAATAGTCCTGAGCCTCCCCGTACATGGAAAAATGGAGACATTTGTAAAGACCCCACACACACACACACACACCAGTGACAGACCTCTGAATCCTTCAGGCCATTACCTCTGGCTAGCTCAGTTTTAGGCCTTTGTGATTCTGTCCAAAATCTAAGAGCTATCAAAAGATTGACAACTTACAAGTCAAGAGAGAGAAAAATAACTTTGATGGGAATAGACAATAGTTCATCAATACTTCCAACAGTTGACAAGGAACTAACTTGAAGGAAGCAACACTGTCCTCTGTACATGGAGCCTCTCCTCAGAAGTCCTACCTAACTAGATGGAAAACCTCTGTGGGTGTGATTACATGGTGATATACTCATGTTTCTGTGTTAGATTTGGCATGATTGAAATTAAAAGTCTCCAACTATACAAGGCACAGCAAAGCACACTTCCCCTCACCAAGCAGAAAGCTAGTTTTTTAAATGCCTGCTTAGGAGTTGTTTACTTTGAATCACTTCTGGTTGTGTTTCATTTTACCTGATGTGGCATATCCAATCACCTATAAATAGCGTCTGTGCGCTTTGCAGGGTTTACTGAGTACAACGGATTTTGGATTATTGTACACCCTGCAGTCCAAACTCTTCCTTTTTTTTTAACCCCTATCTGTTTCTATTTTAGCACTTCCATCTATCTACCGTTATGCTAGTGCAGAACTTAATATTAAAAAAAATATTAAAAAGCAATTTACCAGATATGATTATTCTTAAAGGGCAGAGGCCAGAGGAAATGGCTGTTTGAATAGTTGTGGGCTGTGTTGTACGCTGCTGATACTAGTTGTGCTAAATAAAAGTTGCTGAGTCTGGCATCAGCTCTCCCTGAAGAATCAGGTAAAGAATTAACTTCCCAGCACAGAGCAAAAACTGGGGGGGAAAGGACCTGGAACACTAAAGTCCCAATGTACCACATATCTTACCATCTAACTACTGATTTCTTTTATTTATTTAAAATATTATTATCCCACCTTTCTCCGTAAAAAGGACCTAAGGTGGCCCTTGTGGATGTGCACATCAACAACAACAACAAAAAAAACACATGACACTAAATAGATTTCTAAAAACTTGGTCCAGCTCCCAATTTAACAGTGTAGTCTTGCGCTCAGTGCAGCAGCTTTCTTTTTAGACGATTGCTCTCCCCATTTGGAGAGCAAAAACAATAGGAGACAGACCTAGTACACTCCCTTCCTCGCATGCTGTTTTTAATCCTTCCAGTGAACACATAAAGAGGGATCATGAAGGTGAACCATCTGTCCCTATGATAGTTTTATCTAGATAGGATTTAAAACACTCACAGTTTTGAAGGAAAAAGAGGTCTTTGTACGCTTCTATTTTGTTGTATCCCTGTCTTCTCTGCATCCAGAAAAACTAAGGATTCCTACCACTACATCTGTTATGTAGGCAGTTGTATTACAATAAACAAGTATCTAGTACCAGTATAAAATCTGGCCCAGTACTTAAACATTGGTTATGAGCAACTGGACAAACTGTCAAGGGGAACCTTCACCCTAGGATGGTTATGTTAATGGCAGAAAGGAAAAGAAAGGAAAAGAAAAGGGCGAGGAGCAAAGTATTTTAGAAAATAACAGCTGAAGCCAATATTCTACTTTACAAGTTAACATTTTAAAACCAAAAGATGAAAAAAATTCAATGTGTCAGTTGATGGTAACGGATTGTTACTATCTGCAGCTTCATTGAGGACTCCATGAAATGAAGTGTTAGCGTCATTCATACCTCTTCTTCCAAGCAGTTCAATGGCCATGCAACTATGCCTTGTGAACACAGCATGTTACACCTCCTGGACGAAGAGAGTTACCTACTACCCTAATTCTACAGGCAGTCATTATCAGTAGGAGGGATGTTTTTTCACCCCATACACGTGCAGGGATAACTTGGCACAGAAAGATCCCTAGCCCTCAACTGTAATTTCACTTTAAATCTTGACTGCAAGAACAGTAATTCTGCAACAGGGAGACAGACTCAGATTCAGGGGGAAAAAACCCTTCTTTTTGCAATGTACTTAACTTGTGTTAGACTGTGCAGAGCACGGCCCATGAAATGCACTTAGAATTCAGAGGTTGCTCAAACTGTAACCACAATCCTGTCTTATAACTTACACTGTCATAAGGGAAATGACATGACGGCAGAGGTAGATCTCCTCTCACCTGCAGCTCTTCCTGATGTTGAGCGTAGATCAGGGGACCTCCTCAAAAGCAAGTCAGGGAAGATCTTCTCTGCTGTTCTTAGATTTAGGAGTGTAGGGACTCAGTCTGTATGTACCTGTAAATTAATCTTCTAACTAGAAGCTATTGTTTCCTCCCCTCTGTCACACCATTGTTTGCTTACTATTAAGCAGCGGTTGACATAGCTGAAAGGGGACGCTTAGTGCCAAGGTACTTATATAGGTGGGGAGGGACTTATTCTAATGTGTTCATTGCTACCACAGAAGCTCTAGAATCTTCTGATGAGGCTCTGTACAGGCGCGAATCACCTAGGGCGTGATTCACAGAGGCCACGAAGAAGAACTGTTTGAAACATATTAAGCCATAGGTCGGGGAACGGGGTAAATTACCCCAAATTGGGTAAAAGTGAAAATCCTGGGGGTAATGAGCAGACTGCTACCCCCCCTCCCTCCCACCCCCACCCTATGCCGCCAAAGCTCAAATTGTAAGCCTACTTCCTTCGTTGCAGCAGGGGCACTTCTAAATGCTCTGTCCTTTCAGTAGATCGGAAGATAAGCCTCCCTAATTGGTTACAGCTGGGGATTAGCCCCGGGCAATCAATCAATCCAGGGCTTCTGAATGACTGCTTCCTCCGGAAATGACTGCAAACAAGCAGGAGGAGGGAAAGGAGCACGGAGCAAAGCAAGGGAAAGGAGAGAAGAAAGGTGTGAGAGACTGAGGACTTCATCAAGCTTATTTAAATGTACAAAATGGAGGGAGGAAATGGAGGGAAGGTGGGTGGATGGATTGATGGATGGATGGATGGGTGTGTGTGTGTGTGTGTGAGAGAGAGAGAGAGAGAGAGAGAGAGAGAGAGAGAGAGAGAGAGAGAGAGAGAGAGACTTGACTCAAAACTGTGAAAATGAACAGGCAAGAATGAATTAAGGTGAAGGGAAAAGGGTGGCTTTTTAAGGTGCTGTCTAGGTTTATCATTGCTTTCCTTCCAAGAACCAGGCTTTGAATCTCATGAGTGCTGTCACCCTCTGCAGTGATCGTGGAGCCCAAGAAAGTAAAATCTGTCACTGCCTCCATATCTTCCCCTTCTATTTGCCAGGAGGTGATGGGACCAGTGGCCATGATCTTAGTTTTTTTGATGTTGAGCTTCAGATCTTTTTTTGCATTCTCCTCTTTTACCCTCATTAAGCGCTTCTTTAAGTCCTCCTCACTTTCTGCCATGCTTTTGCATAGTCAATGAAACAGAAGTACTGTAGATGTTTTTCTGGAACTCTCTGGCTTTCTTCATAATCCAGCGCATGTTAGCAATTTGGTCTCTAGTTCCTCTGCCCCTTCGGAATCCCGCTTGTACTTCTGGGAGTTCTCGGTGCACATACTGATGAAGCCTACCTTGTAGGATTTTGAGCATAACCTTGCTAGCGTGTGAAATGAGTGCAATTGTATGGTAGTTGGAGCATTCTTTGGCACTTCCCTTCTTTGGCATTGGGATGTAGACTGATCTTTTCCAATCCTCTGGCCACTGCTGAGTTTTCCATTGATGATGATAAAAAAGCACACTGGTCCTTTGATACTGGGCTGTGGCACCAGGGTGGGTGACATGACCTTTAGCCTGGTTTGTTCCTTTTTGCACACCACACATAGAATGATTAAAATGGTAGGGAAAGCCCCCCCCCCCCCCCAATTCTGCGTTGGCTGTCTCTAGCAAGCATGTCATTGCTAGCACCACTCTGGCAGCCACTGATGATGATTAAATCCTCTGCGAGCTAGCAAAAATTTAATGCAACTTACTAGGAACGTTAGACACCTTACTACTCCCTATACCACACCATGGCTGGAGTGCAATATGTTCCAGCAAAAATAGTTCACATCTTTATCAAATTTGGAGCATCCTGCTAGTTCAGTACACAGCCTGTGTAGATTCAATAATATTTTTAATTCAAATAATGTATGATTTCCTTCCTTTCGAATCAAGGGGGTAATGTCGGCGTATATAAATTTTTTGGGGGGTAAAAGGTAAAAAAGTTCCCTGACCCCTGTATTAAGCAAAGCTTCCTTCCGTCTCTTCTCCTGCCTTACTTCACAAGATGAATGGTAATCTGCTAGGTAGGCCAGATTCCAACTTCTACCATGCCTAGCCAAGGTGGCATAGCTAGATATTCTCTCTGAATTTTACCTAATTAAAGGTTGAATGCCCAAGTCCAGTAAGGCCGGGGTCCCCAACACCCAGTCCGCGGCCCACTACCAGTCTGTGGCCTTGGTAGGACCACCATGGAGACAGATCTCCTGCTCCCGCACGACCCCCTCCATGCACACAAGTATGCCCCCCCACATACATGCACTGACACACGCACACCTCTCCCATGGATGCAGAAACAGACATGCCCCCACATGCATGCACGCACGCATGCCCTGCCCACCTATGCATGGATGCCCCACCCATGCAGGCACAGATGCCCCGCCTTGGCACTCATGGATGCAGACATGCCCCACCCACACCCCACTCATGCCTCCTCCTCCCTCCCCCCCCCGCTGAATCAGTCCACGGATTGAAAAAGGTTGAAAACCAGTGCAGTAAGGCATCTTTTTAAAAATTACAAAATTAAAACAAGTGCAGCTACAAATTAAAAATGAACCAACACTTCAACTGTAGTTGGTAGCAATGGCAGTAATGCTTGTGACCACCAGCAAAGGCTTATCATAGAAGGATTTTGTCCTGGGGACCAGGCCAAGGGATATAATCAGAAATGTTCTATTATTACTGAACAAATCAAGTCTTACTGCAGGCAATCACATAGGAGCAGTGATTATAAAAGTTTGCAGAGCATTATTAAACATAAATTACAGAGTAGGAAACCTGTCAGTAGAAAATTAAATGCCTATAATAAGTAACGGTTTAAAGAGGTCTTTTTAAAAATGCACTTATATATTTAATAGAAATAGAATACATATCTATTACCTTACTTACTACTGGGAAACTTGGCTCAGTGTGATTCAGAAGAAATTAGTTTTATAGATCAGACAAATTCAGCTTATCACTGATTTTTAAGATGTGGTTTAAAACATTGTACAAAGGAGAAGAAATTTGAATTATTCAGGAATTTGCAGGCCCTGGACAGAGAATGTGAAAATAAGAATAGATTTGTAACAACCAGACTGACTGGATAGGTATCTGGACTGGAGTTTGATTCCTTACTGTACCTCCTGTGACAAGAGACAGCCTGTGTGGCCTTGGAAAATCTGCAATCCGAGGGCATTCTCAGAAGAATGGAATGTAGCTCCGCTAAGAGCAGGGTAGATGCCTTGACCACTTTCCTTCCAACAACCCTGTGGCATAGGTCAGGCTGAGGAAGGATGACCCTTCCAATGGAGTTTAGTGGATTTCGGGGAAAGAAAAGGTTTGAACCCAGGCCTAATCATTACTGATTAGGACTACAGTGGTGCCTCGACTTACATCCCTACTTACGACCATTTTGAGTTACAACCAAAAACAAGCAGGGAAAGGGGGTGGAATATTCAAATGTGCTAACCGTTGGTGGCGAAGAGGTTGCTTCTTTGTAGCTCTTTCACCCTAGCGCTTAGGCAAAAGGGATGCAGCGGTGAGGGGAGGCGGGGGCATCCCTTGGCGCTCCTCACCACCCTCTGCAGCTGATGCAGCCACGGCTGCTGGTCCCCGGCACTGCCTCCAGCTCCGGCAGCAGCGACTACTCACCGGGATAGCTGCATCGGGCCTCAGTGCTCCTCGCCACCCTCCGGGGGCCAATGGTGGGAAATTCAAATGTACCGATGGCCCATGGAGGGCAGCGAGGAGCACCGGGGCCTGACGTGGCTGCCCCGGCGAGCAGCTGCATGTGCCGATTCTGGAGGCGGCGTGAGGACACCAGCAGCAGGGGCAGCATTGGCTCGCAGAGACCATCAGAGGAGGTTTGGGACTGCCTGGTAAGGTAAGATGCTGCTTCTTGCTTTTTAAAAGCAGCAGCATGCTTTGCTTAAAAACTGTTCTGGGTGGGTTTTGCAGCGTGGTTTTGGGCTGAGGGGGGGGATTATGTTTGTGTGCTGTGTCATTTGTTTTTTGGTGTGTTTTTCTTGCTGTTTATTTCTGTCTCTCTCTCTGTGTGTGTGTGTGTGTGTGTGTGTGTGTGTGTGTGTGTGTGTGTGTGTGTGTGTGTGTGTGTGTGTGTGTGTGTGTGTGTGTGTGTGTGTGTGTGTGTGTTGCAGCCCCAGCACGTTCCTATTTGGCTTTCAGTGTTATATTTTTATTTTATTTTTTTGGGTGTAATTTTTTTAATTGCGTTCCCATGCATTCCTACGGGAATGCATGTATCGACTTACGACTATTTTGAGTTACGGCCATCTTCTGGAATGGATTATGGTTGTAAGTTGAGGCAGCACTGTATCATATTGCCTTGAACATAAGAACAAAACCACACATGTGCAAGTGCCTGAGGAACACTGCTCTTTTGGTCTCATATCAGTGCAGAACGTTTTCTGCTTCCAAACTACCATTTGATTTTTATATTTTTTTTTTATTTCATCCATTTGAACTGGTAAAATTAAATGACTAAAATCTTGGTAATCAAGGCACAGACTTAAATGAAATGGATTTGTTCATGAATAGAACAAGCATCTTCAGTTGACTCTCCTCCCCAACCCCTCTAAGTTTAGTGAAGAGTGGATTTCGAATGTCTGAGTTTTACTCCCCCAAAGCAGGTTCCCGCAGGAAAATGCTTTTTAGCAGCCAGCAACTGAAGTTTGTGCTGTTAGCAACCATATCAGCTTTAGAGAGATGATTAAAATGAGTAACAATAAGCAGAGATATTAATAAGCAAAAGAAAAAGTTACCTTTAGTTTACATATTTCTTTTAAAGCTTCATTTTTCTCTTTCCTAAGTTCTTCCAGCTCATCTTTTTCTGAACGATCACAGGATATAAACTGTATATATTGCAACAGAATGGGGGTGCGGGGGAGGGAGAGATTGTGAACACATGAACATCATAATTTACTACAAAAACACTTAAGCAAAGTTAATCTATCACAATGTTATTTAGACTTTCTCTAACCCAATTTTGTTCATAAAGAATCCTAGATTTTCATATTACACAAATCAATATGCAAAACGATAAATGTAAAATCAAAGGAAAAAACTAAGTCTAGGAAACCTGCCTGTATTTATACAGATCCATAATTAAGATGTCTTATCAACGTCTTAATGAGGGAATGGATTTTTAACCAAAGGTCACAAGGAAAAACTTTATTTTTACATCATAAGTCGCCACATCACATAGTGGGGTAAAGGCCATAATCCTATGCACACTTATCTGGAAGCAAGTCTCACTGCATGACTGGAACTAAGTATATACATAGCTTTTGCTGCTACAAAGTTAATACACAAAATCAGCTATGAAAATAACAACAAAACTAAAAGTGATACAATACATTAAACTTAAAAAAATATTAGCAGTAGTAGCAGCAGCAGCAAGAATGACCTGTAAACAATGCAAAACATGTCTAAAGCAATTAGTTTTCAAGAACTGTTGAGTGTTTTCAGATTTTTTTTTTCTTTTAACCTGCTCCTAGAAAGGCAGATGTTTGCCCCTCTCTTGAGAGACTATTTCTAGGCCCTGGAGTGTTAACTGAAACACCCCCTGTTCTTGGTGGAGTCTAATTTCCCACCAAGGAAAATAATTTTAAAGAAATTGACCAATACATTAATACTTTACATGGTGCCCACTTAAAAATCCACTACAATGCTCTATACCAATTTACAAGCATTTCCAGCAATTACACTCTGTTTTGTAGCTTCCTCAAAATAGTGATTCTCAACTGTTCCTATTTTATATCCCACCAGTCTCTCTATTAATGAAATTATTCCCTCTATGATATTCTACTTTTTCTGAGAAGGACTTATGTACATTTACAGGCATTCTGCTTTTCTATTTATCATTTAAGATAAGCTATAATAACATTTTAAAATTTTTTATGATTATAGGAATTGGTTAAAGTGTGAAAACAAATACAAATAAAAATTACATTGGTAGATGAAACTGTAATCATGATGTTAACTACGAATGTTATAGTAACTGAACAGTTGAAAATAATCCTTTCCATAATTTGGTGCATCTTGATCTAGGGTATTTGTCTCTCACACTACTGTGTGGAAAAGCAAAGTGAAGTCTGTGGCTTTCATGCCCACAGGAGCACTTTTATAGCCCAGAGTCTCCTAATACAGTGGTGCCTCGCATAGCGATCGCTCCGTTGAGCGACGAAATCGCTTAGCGACGGAGTTTTTGCGATCGCAAAAGCGATCGCTTTGCGATGGTCGCTATGGGTTTTTTTCACTTTGCGATGATCGCAGGGAAGCAATCATGGCAAAGCGACCCTTTTTAAACAGCTGATCGGCGGTTTCAAAATGGCCACCAGGGAAAAAAATGGCCGCCTGCTGTTTTTCCTCGCTTAAGAGGCAGCAAAGATGGCGGCATTATGGAGGATTTTCGCTTAAAGGTGAGGTTTTAAGCCCATAGGAACGCATTAATCGCGTTTTAATGGGTTTCTATGGGCTTTTTAATTTCGCTTCGCGATGTTTTCGCTTAGCAACATTTTTTCCGGAATGGATTAACGTCGCTAAACGAGGCACCACTGTATTCCTATGCGAAAAGAAATGGGCCAAACATGTCCCTCACCCACTCTTGGGAGTTCTCCAGAAATAATGAGTTTCTCTCCTTATATTTAAAAATCAAAACAGAAGTATACTTCCTTCTATATTTTGGGCATTGTTGGACATTTTTAGAACAGGGGAGGCCAAATGATATATGGTGGAAAATTAACCCCCACACTAAGTGTATAAAGACCACGAGTTTAAAATACCATGGTTTTTAAAAATGGTATAAAGTCAGGTTAAATGAGCTGAACTAAAATTTTAAAGCTTCATCAGATTTAAACCAATAAGCTCTATTAACAACTATATTTGACACATACCATGAGATCTAGAAAGAAAGTTGCACCATTTACCTGTGATTCTAATAATCTGCCAATGTCATGGAAACCACTTCTAGTGGGTCCTGCAGTCCCACCTGTCCCATCCAGATGCAAACTAAATAGATTTTTGGCCACCTGAACAAAATCTGAAAAAGAGGCCACATCAGTAAAAGCCCATAGGAACTATTGCTAATAAAACAGAATCAAATAAATTAAAGTAAAACAAAGCCATTTTCTTCCAACTTCCCACAGCCTCATTAACATTTACTATTTCTTCCAGATGTTTAATTCTCTCTTTCCAAAGACTGTTTTATGTCATCCTTTCGGGCAATACTCTGTATCACCCCTTCCACGGTAGGCAATCAAGTTTGTACACAGCTTGGAGAAGTTACTTTTACAGCTCCCAGAATTTGCAGTGGGCATGTTGGCAGGGTATTTTGGGATCTACAGACCCCAAAACAACCAACTAACCAACCAACCCACTCACCCACTGATCAAAAGTCTTTTTTTTAGAAGGACACTGCTAGGAAGATTCTTTGAAATAGCATTTTAATCCCTTGAATCATTATTTTAATGTTTAGCAAGCTCAGTATTTCCTAAGAGAAAAGCTCAGTTCACACAAGGCAGCTTGTGATTTGATTTTTTCCTCCCTTCTACCATAGATACAGATTAATTTTGAATCATCCTCTTTAGCGTAAAACATAATTGGCCATGAAATCTAAGCTTGCAAGCTAGGACTCCAATCTCACTGCTAATACCTACTAGTGCAAACCCATCCAATCAACTGCTGAATGGCAAGTAAACATTTATCTAAGTCCCACAGATTTGGCAGATCTATTCTCCTTGGAGCAAGCAGTCAGACAGATTTGTACTTGCTCTCCACATGCACTGCTTATTTTTCACTGGCAAGCACAAAAGCTGCTGGGTCAGACCACCAACCTACCTGGTTCAACCTTCTGTTCACACAGAGGCCAACAGCTGCCTATGGAAGGCCCACCAACAGGACATGGGCGCAACAGCAGCAGATGACCAGCTGCAAACACTATCCCAAATTATAAATTTACCTATCCTTTTCAAGTATTCTGCACTTACTCAGGTAAGATGAGACTGAAGTACAGGAGGAGCTGGTTTTTAATTCAGAAGTCATCCTAACACAGCTAACTCCCATGTATGGTAATCAAAAATGGAGTTTGTTTATAATGCAATAACTATTAATGCACTGCTGTCCAGGAAAACAGACCACAATACTATAAAGAGAAAACCAATCTCATACCTCACAGAATACCATGAAAACCTGTTTTTGTAATCACAGTAATAACTAACAGATGGAAGGATTTCCCTGTTAGATTATACAAGCATTCTCCTCAAATAATTACCTCCAAAAGACACTGTTCCTGAAGAATCTTTTGGTAGCTGCTCCCTTAGCACATCTTCCTGTTCTCTTGTGGGTTGAATCCCAAGATAATTCAGAGCCTAAACGAAGAATTTGTTGTGAAAGGAAAAGTATTTAGATCCAAGTATTCCAGCTTAAGCTGATGAGTGTTCCCTCTTGCTTTATGGCTCGGTAACACCATTATTATATGTGCAATGGGGCAATGGCTCAGCAGTTGGGGGGCAGTACCCTGTGATCAGCTATCCTATGTTCTTCTCAGTGCTTTAGGTTACCAATTTTAATAATATGGAATTAAGTATGTTGACTGAATTCTACAGTTGATCCAAATGAATGAATTTATTTTATTTTATTTGAATTGTTTTGCGATGCATTTAATATAAGGGATCGATACTATTCTAAGAATTTAAAAATAAAATATAATTTGTCAGTTCTTGATGGGTAGAATTGGTGAGTATTTAATTCTTAATGGATGTATTTCAATAACATTGAAAGATATAAGACAAAGTAAATACTATTTTCTAAGTATACTGATGAGCTGGTGAGCTGGAGAAAATATTAGGAGGTTACTCAGCATTATGCTTTATTGATTTAAATCAAATTCCACTTTTCTGCCTATACTGGAACCAAGGCAATCACCTGGTCAAACTTCTGTTCTACTATGGTAATTCTACTGAAAATACAGCAGATATAGCTAATTATGACATAAATGAATATATTAGCTTAAACTAGTATATGGAGCTTTTAAGGCAAAAATGTTCCCCTTTTTGGTGATAAATGTATTTCTTTCTTGTGATTTTTTTTGTCCTACGAGGTTTCCATTTTTGTGATGCAACGTGGTCACAAGCAGGCTACAGGGTCTGGCATGAAATCAGGGAATCATGAACCCAGGGCCAGAGAAAAAAATAGTCATGGACACAAGCTGTAAATCCGATCAAGCAGATTAGGCTATGAATTAATGATGATGTCATGGGAGCTGACATGTCTCCATTTGCTTCTGAGGTCAGCTGACTATATTCAGGCAATGGGATTAGCTGGCCAGCTCGTACTACAGCCTTACAAGGACTGAGATGTCTGGATGACTGAAGCTAGTAGAGCTCAAGGTTCTTGTTTAAGACACTCCCACTTTGCCCTGCCAGCAATTTGCCATACATTCCTTGCAAGATTAATTTTAAAAGCAAGCAGAACAAAAGTCACTATCAAACTGCTGCAGTGTACATGATCCCTTCTCAGAAATCTGTCTAAGGTTGGGAACAGATGGTAATTTATTCCTTAGAGAGTTAAAAATAGGGATAAGGGTATGCATACTCATGTCACCGATGGCTAAAATCCTGTCGCTTTGCTATGCATGTAGAAAGGAAACAGCTTAACATTCAGTCACTTTGGCCAGCAATTAATAAGTCCACTCTGGGATTCTTGTATGTGTGCCAAGCTAGTGGGCACATAGACCACTGAGAATCCCTGTGGGGACTTGTTAAATGCCAACTAGAAATGACTAAGTGTTACACTTTTGCCTTCTGCATACCTCACGCAACAGAATTTCAGCCTTTAAGTCTGGTAAACAGGCTTTAGAGGCATCTGCATCATTTTAACAGAAAACCTCCTACCAATCCTGTTTGAAACAAAGAGGACAATGGGACAAAATGAACATTTGTGCACTACTTGGGAAGTAAATCAGCCTCTCTCTCCATTTATTTTCCAGTTTGCCTTCAGATCTACTGTATGTTTGTTTTGTTAGCCAATGTAAAAGTTGCGAGACTGAAAAGTTCAAATCCTGAACCCTCATACTTGCCCTGATCCAGTGCAAGGAGCACCAATTTCCAGAGAATTCACTTGCAGTCACTGCCACTGCCCTGTGAATCATGGGTGGATGCTAGCCTACAACCAACAACTTCTCCATACTGTCAAGGCTATCCCATTGTGTGCTGTCCCCTACTCCAATGTAACAGCCAAATTGTATGCTTTAGCATTCTGCCCTCCTCCCAAAGTAACCACTGCCTGAAATCCTGCTCCCTCTACAAGGAGGTGGCTTGTGACATGTGATGCAGCTCCCAGCAAGTGTTAAGCGGGACCCAGGAGGGTGGAGCGCTCCTGAACTCTTCTGAAAAGTCAATTTGCAATGCACTTCCGTCTGTGAAACCTACTAGGAATTTATGGGAAACGCACCCAAAGTGAACATTCTCACTACAGTTTCAGCACCGCAATCCTGCTAAAAAACAATCTAGTATTTTTCTTTCCCTAAACTAAAAGGTAAATTTTCCTACTTATTTTTCAGTACACTCTTTCTCATTTATCCTGTGTGAGGTCTCTAGTGGAGTCCAAAAAATCCTTGCTGAATTAATTTTCTTGGCAACAAGAACAAACAGAACAATTCCGTGCTGTAGCCACAAAGTGCTTATGACTGTTGGCCAATATGGGTTAGTCAATTTACTTTGGCTGAAGACAAACAGTAATATTTTGTGAATTTCAGAGATCATTAGAAATAAACTAGTCTGACTCCATTTTTAAAAGTAAGGATAACAAGGGCTAAAGCCAAAGAAAGCTGTATCGTATTAAAGTCCCACTGAAATCAATGGGACATAAATTAGTTACACAACTAGCAGGTCCTATTGATTTAATGGGTTTTAAGCACAGCTGACTTTCCACTGTTTCAGCTAAGGATTTTGTATATTTAAAAATGGAATGTCACTACTAGAGTATGGTTTGCCTAATAAGATTCAACTTAGAACCAAGGGTTCTATAAACATAGCAGTTTACAAATAACTGCACATATGAATTTAAGTACAGATTTGTTAAGTTTCAGCCAATGACTGGCCGACAAGAATTCTATGCTTCCCAAATAATTATTTCATCAAACATCAGTGGTGATCCAACATGGCAAATCATAAATTTGATAAATACATTATCAATCCAAGTGGAAGAGCAATTTCAATAGCAGGAATACCGGTATGTGCAGCAATCATTTTCTGCTGCAAAATTCAGAACAAAAAGGAAAAAAAAATGGAAGACACTTACAGTCTCTAGTTTATCTACTTTGAGACGAACTGCAGGGTTTAGAGAAATTTTCCTCCTCTGTAGTCCGTAATCATCACTCCAGGTGGGGCCAACAGCTAAGAGACAACAGGTTGCATGTGAATTGATAATTTAATTGGGCTTCTTTTGCTTGAAGGATGTGTTCTTAACTCCCACTGTTCAAACAACTCATGCTCATCAACCTGGCCACATGAATTAACTCCCATGCTTATTATGGGATTTGGACATTATGTAGTGCCATAACACAAGCTTCAAGGATGCGTGAAGCCCCCCACCTGCTCTATGCCTGAATAAAGAGCATAAAGACTGGGACCAACCTATCCTGCACCACTTAGGATATATTCCAATGCCCATCATCCTCACTCCATTGTTTCTGTGTTTCCAGATCTCTGTTTGCTTGTTAATTCCCATAAATGAGGGAAGAAATGGAATTTGGTTGCGATCTGGGGCGAGGTGGGGGTGCAGAGCGAACTATCCACTGCATTATTTCAGCAAAGTTTAATAAATTAAGCTGAGGGAGAGAACAAGGAAGAAAATAATGTTCCAGAGCACTACTAACACTTCAGCAGCAATGCAAATCTTTTTTCTTTTCTCTACAGTACCACAAAATGACAGGAAGAGCTGCTGCATGGAGAAACATATAGAGTGTGGTGATTTCCATCTGGGCCCTCCCTAATGCTTCAGTGACTGGATAATGCAGGGAAGATCTTAGGCTTCCCTGGAGGATTCGGCTGCCTTCTCCTCTAGTGCCAGCAGTTCAGTTTACTGCATTACTTGTAGTTTTCCCTTTTATCAGTTCAAATCAATAGGCAGTTTTTAATCATAAAAATGCTAAATGTAGTTGGCCACTAGTGACCAAAAGATCCTTGCTCAGCTTTTTAGCTGCCCAGAATTGCATATATACCATTAAGAATGTTTTTGTTTGTTTGTCCAAAGACAGTCACACTTCTTATGGGACCAAGGGTGTGATGTTTAATGGGACTATCCCCCCCCTTCAAACGTACCAAAACTGTTAGACTAAGTATACACTTATAACTTTGAACAATGTTTTGAATGTCCACCACAAACTCAGCCATAATCCACATACTTCTAGATTCAATGGGACATAAAGATACTTCTAGATTCTTCCTTCCTACTGGACTGAATTCAACCTACACAAAGGTGCTCCACAAAGTATTATCTATTTAAAAAAACCCAGAGATAACTATGACTGCATCCACAATTCTGGAAAAAATCTTCCTCCTCCTTCTCTCAACTTATTTTATCTTCTACATTCACTGAAACAGTTCCCAACTATTCACCTGGCTACGTAGAACTCTAGGACAAAATTCATGGGAATTGCCTATGTGTGAACTGCACACATTTTTGTTTTGACACCTGTCCCTTTAAATCAGTGGTTGCCAAACTTGGGTTCCTAGATGTTCTTGGACTACAACTCCCAG
Source organism: Pogona vitticeps (assembly GCF_051106095.1). Taxonomy (NCBI): domain Eukaryota; kingdom Metazoa; phylum Chordata; class Lepidosauria; order Squamata; family Agamidae; genus Pogona; species Pogona vitticeps. Next base: position 155,834,038 of record NC_135784.1, on the reverse strand, counting down.
AAATCCTGGATAGCACAACTAGTGTTGGAGGCTTCTGGGAGTTTTAGTCCAAGAATATCTGGAAATGATATTGTTGCGGGTTTTTCAGGCTGTCTGCTGTGTTCTTGAGGTTTTTCTTCCTAATGTTTTGCCAGTTTCTGTGGCCGGCATCTTCAGAGGACAGGAGTCAGAACTCTGTCTGTGCTCTGGTACAGTTTGTGGGATAGTTGAGTATAGCTGTGGGATCAGCTTTTTATCCTTTTTCAGGAGACATATGGCGATCAGCGGGTTTTTTGTTGTGGGTGTATTGTTGTGATAAGGGGGAGAGATGATCTGTCACTGCTATGATTGATAGGTGTTGTTGGCTAGTCTTTAGGGTGCAGTAATCACTGGGTAGAGTTTGTTGACCTTTTGCAGGCTGTGTTTTTCAGTGCTGCGAGCCAGGCTTTGTTGCCTGGCTCCCAACTGCACCAGAGCACAGACAGAGTTCTGACTCCTGTCCTCTGAAGATGCCAGCCACAGAGACTGGCGAAATGTTAGGAAGAAAAACCTCAAGAACATGGCTAGACAGGCTGAAAAATCTATAACAACCATAAGATCCCGGCCATGGAAGCCTTCAAGAATACAATATCTGGATACCCAAGGTTGGCGATGGCTGCTTTAAGACAAGGGCAATGACTCAGAAACAAAATAAGGATATACTACCATTACTGGCCATAGCTAAGTCTCTGCCTTCTCTATAAGATATGCTTTGCCAGATGTAAAAAACAAAATGCAGTACCAGCTAACACCCAGTGATGCCCTTCATCACACATGGTCATATCAGTATACAAGCAGAATGCTATGGCATTTAGTTTCTATAGCAACTTGATCTTGATATATAGTGTTTTTCACTATACTATGCCAAATAACCCTACTGATTACCAACAATATCTGCCTTCAAGAAAGCCTTTCCATAGCCATTTGTTGGCAGAAGAACTTCTGCACATCAGCCACAGAACCCCCACAGATTGTAGACCAGACCTGGGCAAAGTACAGCCCTCCAGATATTGCTGAACTGCAAATCCCAACATTCCTCACTGTGTGGGCTAGGCCCAACTCTCCTCACTACTGGCTGTGTGGGCTAGGAATTACGGGAGTTGCAGTTCAACAACATCTGGAGGGCCACATTTTGCCCACCCCTGTATGTAGACTATTCTGGGCTGTTCTCTAGCACAACCCCAATTCATGCAGGATTCCAGCCAAGTTATTGGATTTAACTCTTGTTATGAGAATGATGGATGCATTTGAGAACATACCCAAATGTGCACTCTAGGGTATTTCAAAGGGACATTTCATAGGCTTCAAGAGAGACCCAATATCTGATAGGATCCTAACACATAGACACACACAAAGACTCTCTCTCTCTCCATCCAATTCCTTTCTATCCCACATTCCATGACAGAAGTGCAGATGACTGTCAACAAGACTGTTGTGTCATCTGCTTTTAGAACAGTTTCATCCAACCTGGCACCTCCCCATATGTGCTCTTGCACAGATAGAATGGCTGATAAGAAGGGATGATGGGAATTGTATTCCAACACATCTAGGGAGGCACCTGACAGGTGTTTTAGAGACCAAAGATTTGGGTTACAACTCTTAGCACCAGCCATCATGGGCAATAGGCAAGGATGATGGTCAGGGATCAGTACAAAACATCTGGACAGTGCCAATTAGGGATGGCTGGTCTGAAAGCAAATAAACTTTAACAAAACGAACACTTAGGACTGTGCTCTGGGACCGGTAGCCCCAATTATGTTGTATAAAAGTCTGTATTATAGCTGTATCGATGCAATCAAATGCTGCAAGCAAGGGCAGCCCATTGTTGTTCAGCTGTCTCATAAAACAGCCAAGAGTCACTACATTGCAAAGGAACTGGTGGACAATTCATTCATTTTAGACTTTCATTCAAATAAAAAAAAATGGCTCATATGGAGACATTTTAAAAGGAAAATAAAACACATTACATGTTACTTATATGAAAAAGCAGTAGCGGAAAGAGAGGGACAGCAAGGGGAAACAAATGAATGAGCATTTACCCCCAGCGGACATGTCAATGGAACTGTTTGAAGAAAATGCTGAAGATTGTTCTTCTCTCTTCTTGAATCCAGTTTTCATCTATGAAAGAAAAACAGAAAATTAGGAAGTGCCATTTACTAAAGTAGGTCAAGGACCAGTCTAAAAACATATGTCATCTGAAAGCATACACTTGTTCCAAACCACAAATTTTATAGGAGCAATAGGAAACCTGTCTGGCCCACCAGATGTTACCATTTTATAGGTTTACACTGTCTGCGACTGCTGGTCATACTGACTTGGGTTGATGGGAGTTGGAGTCCAACATTTGGGAGGCCATAGGTTCCCTATCTCTGCCATAGCATGAGGATCAGAAACCCGTGTGGAAAAGTAGGCAAAAAACAATTCCTCAAACAATACCGGAGGAGTTAGTATGTGGACATGTCTGTTCTCCCTTTGCTCTGCTCACTTCTGTCAACAATTCTCACACTGACTCATCAAATGTAGTGATGGAGCTATAGTGTATGCTGTATAGTTAGTTTTTACTGTTGTACTCTGCCCAGAGTGACCATCGGTCAGATGGGCAGTCTAGAGGTTCAATTGTTCGTCTAATCGTTAGTTTAATCAATAAGTTGTGGAAAGAACAGAATTATATGCTGTGAGTAAGGGACATTATAAAAAGGATGCAAGCCAAAAGCAACTTATTATGCAGGCTGAGCCTACTGACAGTCACCAGTCGTAACCAACAGCCACAAAAAGGGGATGGTATATTCCATTATCCATCTCGCCAACCTATGATGTGTAACAAGGGGACCTTTGATGGAGGAATGATAGCTAAGTAATTCTACTCCAGCTGGCTTGATTTTACAACTGCTTTTTCCTAGTAGGCTACTGGAAAAACCATAGCTTTGACTATGCAGACCTTTGTCGACAAGGTGATGTCTGCTTTTTAAGATGCTGTTGAGGTTTGTCATCGCTTTCCTCCCAAGAAGCAGGCTTCTTTTAATTTCGGGGCTGCTGTCTCCGTCTGCAATGATCATGGAGCCCAAGAAAGTAAAATCTGTCACTGCCTCCATATCTTCCCCTTCTATTTCCCAGGAGGTGATGGGACCAGTGGCCATGGTCTTAGTTTTTTTGATGTTGAGCTTCAGACCATTTTTGCACTCTCCTCTTTCACCCTCATTAAGAGGTTCTTTAATTCCTCCTCACTTTCTGCCATCAGAGTGGTATCATCTGCATATTGGAGGTTGTTGATATTTCTTCTGGCAATCTTAATTCCGGTTTGGGATTCCTCCAGTCCAGCCTTTCGCATGATGTATTCTGCATATAAGTTAAATAAAGGGGACAATATACAGCCTTGTCGTACTCCTTTCCTAATTTTGAATCAATCAGTTGTTCCATTTCCAGTTCTAATTGTTGCTTCCTGTATAGAGCTTTTCCATCTTTGTCTGCAGAGAACATAATCAATCTGATTTCCGTATTGCCCATCTGGTGATGTCCATGTGTAGATAGCTGTATAAAATGGCTGGTGTTGGATGCTATGCACCTTGACCTGGGCTGACAGGAGGCATAATTTGCAGCTTTGTCGAAGGCTGGCTAGATGACAATGAAGAGGAGACTCCATACAAATAGAAGCAAACTTTATTTTCAAGGGCTGCATTAATCAGGGGCAAGAAAGAGATTCTACCCTAAGAGAGTTTGAAGAGTTTCATTCTGATCAATTCTAATGCAAACTGAGCTCTTTTGTACCTTCCAGACCAATATATGCAGTTATCCTAAATATCTTATATTTTGTAGATTTTTTAGTGTAAGTTATGTGTCAGGAATGTAGCACAATGTGTTTAGGAATGCTCATACCATGGCAAAATAAATTACACATCGCATCCTGTGGGGTTCATCTGGCAGTTCTGAGCATGACAATGGATTATACACATGCTGATACGTGATTTCACCTCCTGGCCACATCTTCCCCATCTCTTTTGTACCGTTTTCATCAAATATTGTATACCATTATTTTCAAATGCAAACCACATTGAAAGCATCAGTAGAAAATACATTAACAAAATGAATGAACAAACAAAAACCTTTTTTCTAAATCCAATCTAGGCATCATCTAAGGCAGGTGACCTCTGTAAACACTGCTTATTTAAAATGGGAACATTTATTACACTAGATTATTCCATGAATGAATAATACTCTAAAACAGTGGTCCCCAACCAGTCCCGGTCCATGGCCTTGGAAGGACTGGGAAGGTGGGACAGATGAGCAGCAAGCAGGAGGGGAGTGGCAAGTGAAGCTCGCCTCCTGTCAGCATGCTCCTATTAGGTTCTAATGCTGGTGGTGGTCTGACAGGAGGCGGAGCTTCGCTCCCTGCTCCCTTCCTGCTGCTGCTAGATCAGCTGTGCCTGTGGCATCAGAATCTCATAGGAGCCTGCACTCCTGATAGGTTCTAAGCTGCTGCTGATCTGACAGGAGGCGGAGCTTCAATTGCAGCTTCCCTCCTACTCCTGCTTGCCATTTCCTTTGTGAACTCGATTCAAAGCTATCCTCCAACAACCTACTGCATAACAAATACCTCTCTGCCCCCCCCTGCCCTTGGGAGAATGGTCTTCAACTAAACTGGTCCTTGGTGTCAAAAATGTTGGGACCACTGCTCTAAAACATCATCATCATCATCATCATCATCATCATCATCATCATCATCATCATCATCATCATCATCATCATCATCATCATCATCATCATAATTTATTGTCATTGTAAGTATATACACAGTATACCCATACAACGAAATTCACAGACACCCAGAGACCAGACACATGCACACACATAAAATTCCCCGAACACTCCCCACCCACTAAAAGTCCCCCATTCCACAGCATTGTGAAGGGTGACAACAATCTTACTTTAAACCAATGGTTCCCAATCTTGGGTTCCCAGATGTTCTTTGGATTACAACTCCCAGAAATCCTAGCAAGCACAGCTAGTGGTGAAGGCTTCTGGGAATTTTAGTCCAAGAAATTCTGGGGACATATGGTTGGGAACCATTGCTTTAAACTGAGGCCAGCGAGAAGTTTGGCTTGAAGATGTTTTGGGCTGGAAGCCTCATAATCCTTCATTTCTGGCCAATCTAGCCAGGCTTTCTGAGACTTTTGAAAATCCAAAACATTCGGAAAGTCAAAAGTTTTCTGCCTTTGTTCTAAACAAGAAGAGTTATTTCCTATGAAGAGATAAAATTTTGACACAGTGACTCTTCGTATGGGCTAAAGAGGATACTGACCACATTCAAAACAGACATCTTTGAAGTAAGGTTCTCATTAGGAGATAAAGGCAAACTGAGTGCCAACGGAGTGTGCTGCTGTCTGCATGTGCTTGACACTAAATGACCGGAGGAGGGCTGCGTAGTTTCCACTTGGCTGGGAGAAGTTTCATGTCGAATGAAAGCTATCTCCCAAGAGGAATTTGATCTAAATGGGAAAAAAGAAGAAGAAGAGTTGCCTACAGGTATCATCCTAGAACAATTAAAAATTATAATAAGCACCCTTTCTGAAGCTGTTGCTCTCTTTCACTCTCTATGCCACCTCAGCTTTTTCCATGCACCTTCTAATGTAGCACTGGGAGTTGCTGTTTTAAAAGGGGAAAACTACAATTTGCATGCATTTCTTTTTCTCTTAAAAGCTTACAATGCAAGTTAACATGCAAGGGCTTATTTCTAGTAGCTGCCAGTTCTGTATCATTAATTTGAAAGCATTTTTACTAATATGTGCCCACAATTCTTTCTGGAATAGAGAGGGCTAAAGAGGTCACGGGAAATAACGGAGGGTAAAATGCCAGGTTCAGGATTCTGGCTTTGTGGTGCAGGACTTACCTTAGCTTGGTCCTATTGATTAGATTTCTCGCCTCTTCGTGAGTGACTCCAATCAATGATTCCTTGTTAATAGATACAAGCTGGTCCCCAGATCTCAGCCGGCCATCCTAACAAGAGCGACAAGGACAGCATTTAGCACTGTTTTTCCCCATCAGCCCCAAAAGGTCACCACAAGCTTTTGAAATCTATAACTCCCATGGAAAGCTGGGTTATTCAATCTGTCAGGCTGTATGGAGAGACACTATTAGAGAAGGGACTAGCCAGGATTGATTTATTGAAGTGCCAGACTGGGCCTGCTTTCTTTATACACTGCGATATTGTGGAGCGGTGGGTGGAAGGGAGAGGGCTCTGGCACACAACTGCCCTGTTTAAACTAATGGCTTTTTGGCCCTTACCCTTTTCCCTGATCTCATGCCCAAGCAATGGTGTCCAGTTTGTTCACCAGAAGCAGAAACTGGTTGTTGTTGTTTTGTAGTGTCACTATATATATATTTAAAGTGGCTTTTACAGGCATACTAGTCTAGTTTACCAGGTATGAATAGCTGAAATTTGCTGCCCTACCAGACTCCTGCCCCAAGAGACTTGATGGCTTTTTGACCTATGCATTAATACGTGTACATGCAAAGGAAGAGAGCTGCAAGAGCACAACTGCATTGTTGTTTAGTCGTTACGTTGTGACCGACTCTTCGTGACCCCATGGACCAGAGCACGCCAGGCCCTCCTGTCTTCCATTGCCTCCCGGAGTTGGGTCGATACTGCATTACTCTTTGAAAATATATGTCATGCAATCGTCTCCTGTGGATCAAAATGAAGTAGGGTGCTTTAACGTTCTTCAAAAATAAAACAATTCCACTGTTCAGAGCTCATACAGTCGAGGGAGGAATTCTCCTTGGGCTTTCTGCCTGACATGCTACTGTTCCATGCACAGGGAATTTTAAAACGCCATGTGCTGACATCTATCCTGAACTGGTAGAAGAGCTGACCCACTGTGCCTGGGAGAGCAGTTTCGTTTGGAAGTGCTGCTTTAGGCAAGAGCTAAAATCCAGCTAAAATCCAGAACATAACAGCAACTCAAAAGGTTATTAAAATGCAAGATAAGAAGTGGGATTGGCAAAAGTGATACCCTATTGCCTCTATTTAGGCTAGGTATTGTATTAAAACAGAGATTTATTGTGATCTGCAGTAAATGAAAACGATAATCATGCAAAAATGAAAGGATGAAAAGTATGGGGAAGGAATATGAAAGGGGATAATCAAGCAATACTGGGCGTACTGACGAGAGGTTAGCATGAAAATCTTGGTGAACAGATTTGTTGCTATAAAGCTTGGATTTCCCCCTTCTTTCTTTCTGATTTAAAATAACAGTTCAGAGAGATGTCAGTGGAATTTCACTGGGCATAAAATTGGACACAGATGGTAGTTTTGTTTTAGAATTAAGCTACAGAGATGTTTCTGTACCAGTTAATCCAGTTCTGAGCTGGATTAATTTGTTATCAGAGAGGTTTGGAGTAAGGGATATGATTTTAACCACTATACATGCACTTTTGGTGAACATCTGGATCAGGGCATACAGACACCAGTCACAATTGCATCCTGCTTGTATAAAGATTTTTATCTCATTAAGCTAGTGCAGCCTTCTCCAATTTGGCACCCATCAAATCATGAGAGGGGCTGCAGGGTGCAGCATCTTTGGGAACCCAGGTAAGGTCTGTAGTCTCAGATCTGCTGAAGATAATGAGCTATATACATCCTTAACCACATACATTGATTTTTAATTTTTCATCCAACAGTATTTTATATACAAAGATTTGTGTCGTGATTTCTGCTTTGCTCCAGAAGATTCTGCCTTAGATTGGTTCACACTTGATGGTTTAAAACCTCAGCCACTGTATCAGTCTGCAATAACATCTGTTGTGTTCTTTAATAATCATTTCTGGCTTGGCCCAAATGCCTCCAAATTACTTCTTTTTATCCACCAATGAGTATCAACGCAATGCTGACCTCTAGTGGCACTGGTGGTCAACAGCACCGTCTCCGCTGGAAACTATTTCCCAGCAAAAACTGTGGAACACATCGTGAAGGGAAAAAGGAATTACCTTCATGTTCTTAAGGATTGGTTAAACAACTACAAATTAATCCCTCCCAATAAATTCAATAAAATTTGAACACAGGAAATTAAAAACTTCTTTGACAGCAATGTATATTCTTTCTGTGCTATAACTATGCTCATGTTTGTTTGACATAAAATGTCCCCGTAGCTAAGGGCAACGGACACCATATACACAACAAGAGGAGATCTCTGTGTGCAGGATATTTCTCTCTGAAAACCGAGCGGGTTTTAGAACGGCTTTTGCTGTAACTAGGGCCAGGAAAGAGTGTTGAAAAAGAAACGCAGAAGGTGGCTCAAAAAGGAGAGTGTTGCCATGGCAACATCCCTACTTCCCGCAGGTGTCAAATCAGGCCCCAAACTCCCATCAACTCCAGAGCTAGCTTGATATGGAGTCATTTTGCCCTCATTCCCTGCTTTGAACTGCCATCTTCACTGTCCTCCCTTCCTGTTCCTTTTCCCTAGCTGAAATGAACATGGCAGTAATAAAAGTATAAGACAGGAGTTTGCAAAGTCTGTGGTTGTAACAAGCCACAACATTGTGCGTGCAGAACTGCCAGCAACCAAGGGAGATGGAGTCCCTATGATTCCTGATGCCTTGGCTAAAAAGAAAAAGAAAAGTCCTTTCTCATGGCTTCCAGCAGACATAGGCTATATCAAAAAGCAGGGCTGGCAACCACTGGACTTCCAGGTAAGGTAAAGGTAAAGGTAAAGGTTCCCCTTGACAATTTTTGTCCAGTCGTGTTCGACTCTAGGGGGCAGTGCTCATCCCCGTTTCCAAGCCAGCGTTTTGTCCGAAGACAATCTTCCGTGGTCACATGGCCAGTGCGACTTAGATACGAACGCTGTTACCTTCCCACCGAAGTGGTCCGGGAGCTGGGACAAGCGACGGGTACTTACTCTGTTGCGTGGATTCGAACTTACAGCTGAAGATCTACAGATCTTACAGCACAGAGGCTTCTGCGGTTTAACCTGCAGCACCACCACGTCCCTTCCAGGTACTTCCAGGTATTCAATCGCAATTCCCAGAAACTCTCACTGGTGGCTATACTGGGTCATGGCTGATAAGACTTGCTGTCTAACAGCCTCTGGAGAGCTACATGTTTCCTGCACCCCATCGCCCAAAACAAGTTCACAGAAGGCTCCATGTTATAATAGAGGGCCCACCATAACGTCCCTCCACATACCAAGTTGTGAAGCTCAAGAAAACAAGATTGAAGGAGAAGGTACACATGGATCTGTATTGAGACCATGCTCCCAACAACATCATTATAAACAAAACAAGACCCAAATTAGACTGGGTTCACATTAAAAACAAGTTGGTTTTTAATACCTGTCATATTTTTATAATTCTAATTTATTTCTGGCCACTCTCATCCATTTTGGCTTACTCACATTCAGAGTCATGAAGCAGTATGAATTTAAAAAGCAATGATTGGGGGGGGGGGGACTTGGGGGGATGCCCAAGAAGATGTGTCCTCTGTTTTCTATTCATGTACATTGGAGCTGGTAGAGTGCATCTACACTGCATTTGGGGGTCCTCATGGCCAAAGTCTAAACCAGAATTAATTGTTTGGAGCTTTGTTGGATCTAAGTGATAACTGAAATTAGACCTTGGCAATTGAGTCAATAACAAGGAACTGATAACTCACTTCAATGAATGTGCAACAACAGGCTAAGTGCCACAACAGGCTCAGAGGACTATCTAGAATAATACATTTATTGGATTATTGGGAAGAGTGTGCTGAAATATGTCAAACTGATATATTGAAACAGCCATTCCTCCACCCACCACACAGATTAGTTGATACCCACAATCTACACCATGCCTTTGATAAGTAGTTGCCTCCAAATGCTATGGACTTCACTCTCCATCAGACCCAATGGTTTGGCCAATGGTTAAGAATGGCAGGAGCTGTCAAGAGGGTGCTATGGTGGAGAAGATACTGCATATGTTTTTTTCCCCATAGGTGTAAAACTGGAAGCATAAAGAGAGGGGAAGGTGATCCTCTCCTGAGTACCACATGAAGATATATTTTGTTTTGAACTATTAATGCAGTTGCTGTTGCTACTGCCTTTTTTCCCACTCACCCTACCTCTAGCACTGCTAGATGGGAGAAATCTGGATACTGTCTTCAGCATTAGCTTTACCCTTTTACCCACTGGATTAGCAACTGCATGTTGAAATGCTGATCACACCAACAAACTGACTTTAATTACCCATTGGAAACTGCACAGTAATTCGCACAAACTCACAAATGCAAAATGCAAGACTCCTGAAGAGGAAGCAGCTGTTCTGACAGCACTTGTATAAGCAGGAGTAGTAAGCAAGGCAATACTATGGCACAAAAGGAAAACATTGCTTTAGCTTGTATTAAGTGGTGTGCTGTTTCCAAATTCCAAGGCCTAGGTACAGTAACACTTGGCACTAGTGAAACTCAGTAGGTACATTATGTTCGGTTCCAGGCATTGGAATTCAGGAAGGGTAATAAAAACCTGAAAAGGATTTACAGAGAAGGCACAAAGATGATAAATGGAAGTTTATGAGCAATAACTATAAGGACTGGTACATTCAAGTCGAAGAAATATGTTGATTCTTTCCCCAAAAACATCTAAGAAAAGGTACATATAAAGCATGGGAATAACTTCTTATCCTGGCTTTTCTTCTTTCAAAGAAGAAGCAAAAGCTTTAAACGGCCAAGGAGATTTGTTGAGAACTTCAAGATTCTTCTAGCTATAAAAAGGGTTAGTAACAGAAGGGAGAATGTTAACTCCTATACCTTGGAGAACCACACAAAATGGGCAGGTTATTAGTCAGTTTTGTTCTAGATGAAGAACTGCCTCTCTCTAAGAACAGGGTTGGATTAGATAATGCAGAGATCTAATCCCAAACATATACAAACTGGAAAGGAAATGGAGAGATGATTGGGAAGACATAAAATTGCCACCTATAAGAGCTACAATCCTAAACAATGCTAACCTGGTTCGCTTTCTCTTTGCTGACTCCTAACAGAGCAAAGCAGAGGAATAAAACTGAGACAGACCATAGAGTAAGTGAACAACGAGAGCTAACAGGAGCTTGTTGCGGGGAGAAGTAGTAAGGAAAAGTAGTAAGGAAAGGGTTTGCTGGAGGAAAAAAGAAAAGAAAAGGGGGGACCAAGGAGACAAAGGCAAAGAGTTATATATTAGTGGACTTCCTCAGCATCTTTTGAGGCAGATAAGACAAAGGAAAGGGCATTCATATATAAATAGGAGAAAGTAAAAAAATAATAGAGATTGTGGAGGGAAGAGACACTTTGGTGGCGGTGAGCTGCAGACTGTGTGCAGTGTCTGTCTTCATGCTTAAGAACAACACAGCATACACATGCAACAAGTGCAAACTTTGCAATGTTGGAAGAAAAAGTAAGAGAATTTGGAACAGTGAGTTGCTAAACTTCAGGCTATAAGAGAAGATGAAGAGTACATAGACAGAGCCCTCAAGGAGGAGGAGGAGGAGCAGCAGCAGCAACGAAGGCACTTGGAGGTGGAAGAACTGCAAGACAAAGCAGAGGAGGAGAATGCTGGGGAGAGAACAACCATGGTGGAGAAGGCACCATGGAAAAGAGTCACAGTTAGGAGCGAAGGAAGGAGCACCCTCTCTTCACCAGTGCAGCTGCACAACTACTTGAAGAAGGTCTACTCCTTCTTTTGCTCCTAACTTGAAGAGCCGTCTGACAGACAGAATGCAGAGGAAGACATACAGGAGGCCCTATGGAAGGACAAAGCTCAGCCAAGCAGAGTCACTGAACCCACACTCTGCAAAAAGAAGCATCGTAGCTGTAGTAGGAGACTCCCTACTGTGTGGGACTGAAACTGAAATGTGCTGGAAAGATCCAAATCAGCAGACAGACCCACCAGGTATGCTGTCTCTTGTGTGTGTGTGTGTATGTGTGGGGAGATTAGATTTGCAACAGGAGGGTTGCTATCACTCATAAAGCCTGCAGATACATATTCCTTGCTTCTCGTCCATGTGGAGACATCCAAAATGAACAACATCAGACTTTGAAACTCTGGGAAGGTAACTCAAGGATTTTGGGGTCCAGATGGTCTTCTTGTCCATAGTACCAGTACTCATTAGAAGAATAAAAAGGGAAAGGGAAATACTCCAAGTGAATGACTGACTACGAAGGTGGTGTCAATGGGAGAAATTTGGTTTTTGGGATGACGGGTGAAGCTTCCTAGAAGATGGACTGCTGGAAAGTGATAGGTTGTGCCTCACAAGGACTGAGAAGAATACGTTTGGCCAGGAAGGCTTTAAACTGAACAGAAAGGGGAAGAGAGAAGCAAACTCAGAGGTAAAGAGAGATGATGGCTTATGCACAATAAGAGGAACAGACCGAGTAGCTCTAATGGGGGCCAATAATAACCTTCATAAAAATTTATGGAGGATAGCAGGCCACAAATCATACAATATAAAGTGTTTATATACATATGCCAAGAGTATGGGAAAGAAACAAGAAATCTTAGTTCAGGAGGATAAATATGACTTGACAAAGATAACTAAAACTTGGTGGAATAACTTCCATGACTGACACAGCAATCAAAGTATATAGATTGTTCAAAAAGAACAGAAAGGGAAGTGGAGTTGCAGTATATTTAAAAAATGCACATTCCTGGACTAAAATACAGAAGGATGAACTTGGTTGCCCCATCAAGAGCATCTACATTAATAAAAATGGGTAAGAAACAAAAGGAACATGGTATCATAAAATTGTGAAGTTGGAAAGGGCCTATAAGGCCATCGAGTCCAACTCACTGTTCAGTGCAGGAATACAAATCAAAGTATATCAATCAGGTGGTTGTCTAAATTTGAGGATTCACAACTTCTCAAGGTAATTGGTTCGATTATAGTACTGCTCTAATAGTTAAGAAGTTTGTCAAACGAAATCTGTCAGAATCCTTCTTGAAGTGCAGTATCCAGAACTGGTCACAGCACTCAAGATAAAGCCTAACCAGTGCTGAACAGAGGGGAACTAGTACCTCACAGGATTTTCTTGGTATAAAGAACTCAGATGTGGTTCACTATTTTGCTCTGTGACCTGTGCTGCTACCACATCTTCTCCTTGGGGGTTTGAGGCAACAGCAAAATGCACGAGAAGAGTGCATTTTGTAAGATAGGGCACAAGCTTGTAGCACCTAGATTTTTTCCCCTTAAAAATAACATTGTTTTAATTACTTTTGAGAAACAGCAGAGTTAAAGACTGTAATGACAGCAGCAACTAATAAATGTGCAGTGATGGCTTACATCTAAGGTGCAACTAACTGCTTGCTGAAGTAGCTTTCTAAATTCTGGTGAAGGGTGGTGGGAACCAATACAAGTTTTAACCAAGGCTTCTGTTCCTATAAAGCACAGCACTTTTATACCAGGTGCATCCTCTCTGCCTCTCCAGGCCTCTTGTGTCCAGCACTAGTAGCCAGAAGCTGCAAGATGTCATCAGCAATAGGCTAGGATTACACTGATCCAGAATTTATCTACCTTGGTATTTGTAACAGCTCCAAGATGAAAAAATAAAAATAAAAAAAGAAGTAGCAGATGAACGTCTGAGAAATGGAGCAAAATTTGTATGCATTTCCATAGTAATGTGCTTAATTCTTTTTTTAAAAAAACCTAACAGAAAATCAAGCAGGGTGATCTACATAGTGAGTCTATTCCTCGTACCCATAGCCTCCACTAGTCTGTCTTTCGCAACAGCAGGCATGGCTCTGCCTTAGAAACCTTGTTGTGGCAGAAGAAAGCAAAAAGAGGTTTGCTTCTGGGCTTTCCCAGAGCAAAGGAAAGCCAGGCGTTGCCAACTGCTTGCTGAGCTGGTGTATTTCTACCACCACTCTTTCTTTCAGCAATGTTGCCTTTGATCATTTTCTGCTGCTGAATCAGGGAGGTAAGGAAAGGCACCATCCTGAACAGGAGCAGCAGAAAGAATGAGCTTCAAAATCAGTGACTCTTGATTTTGCAAGGGCAGGTATTAGTTGGAACATCAGGAGTGATCCTGTCACATAACTCCTCTCCAATTCAGTCTAACACTCAGAGCAGATTAACTGTCTGCCTAATCAGAGTCACCACTCCCCACCTTCTCCCTCCGTCAGCACAGCTGCTCCATACGGCATGGCACTGGATCGCAGAGAGAAGACTATCGAGAAAAAAACCTTCTGGCCCTGAACGGATACTGTTGGCTATTGGATCCTTTGAGAGAGAAAGGAGTGTAACAATAAAACAAGGCTTCCTATTCCAGTTGAGCCTTACTCAAGGAATATGGGCTGGTAAGTCACAACTATAATAGGCTCACACTCAGTGGGGATCTGGTGAGTGGGTCTACTCTAGCTATGACTTACAACTGGATTACAGCCATGGATTTTATTAGCTCTGGTTATTTCCTCCCCTCACTTTGTCCTTCAGTCATGACTTCTGGCTTACTCTTGGAGCTTATCTCCCAGATTGTCCTTCTGTTGTGACATCTGGCTAGTTCCACAGCTCTTGGCTTGCCCATATAGACAATTTCTGACAAACTGCTGCCCCCAAATCCTTGTCCAAATAAGAGGCTTTTTGTTAACTGATATGGCAATGAACAGATCCCTCCAAAATCCATTTCAAGTGTGTGTTTAAACGTCCTGCTTGTCTGCCCCTCCCTCAAAACAAGAGGTCTTGATTCTTTCTTAATTTAACTGCAAAACTGTGGTTGGACTGGTAGAGCTAAGAATCTTCCTGCAAGAAGAAATGAAAGATTCCCAACGATAGGTTGCATCTTCCCTGTTTTGCAACCACTGCAAACCCACCATAATCTTGAAGACCACTTACAACAGTTGAAAAGCTACTTAAATAATCCTCTCCCTGGTTTGCTCACATGCTGGCTGGGTAGGGATGGCAGCTCCAGCAACATACTCACCAATATTTCCTCCTTCACACCCCATATAAGAGTGGACTGCAAGATAAAAAAGAGTGAACAGAACAAGCCTTCTCCCACCCCTTCTCTACCTTGTGACAATCACCTCCAGGAATAACTTCCAGAATATACACCAAGGGCCCTTCATTCCTGTTAATGCCTCCTACAATGTTCAAGCCGAGGCCTGTTCCCTTGGAAACGGTGATAATCTGAAATGCACTGTCACTAGACAAGAAGAGAAAACAAAGTTAGCTTTAAAAGGTCAGTGGCTGGGGAAAAACAGTACAAACCCGAAGGCCAGCCTGTATCAAACGTCTCCTTTGTTGTGTCATCAAAACACTTTGACAACTCTCTTGTTCTCAGATGCTTAAATTTAAAGCAGGACACTTCACTATCACCACCCTCTATCCAAGGAGGGTGACTGTAGATGCTTATTGGCACAAATAGCAAACAAGAGAAGTGGGATCATTCAGGACTACACAGATTGAAACCTTCTGAGTAAGGCCTAATGCAGACAGATCTGTTAACTGGGGCTAGAGAAAACTCCACTATGCAATTTGCCTTTAAAAGCAAAGCAGCCAAACAAAACCATTCTGGAATCCAATTTTTTATCCTGGGAGCTTCCACGGAGAGTTCCTACAGATCCTAATCAAAAGGCACCATGCTGCTTGTCTGTCTTTCCTGCCTTCAAGAATTTCTCTGATTAATATCCCAAAATAAAACAAAACAGAAGTGGGGAGAAAACACAAAGGGGTTACTAGTAGGAGATAATGCACAGCTTCCTAAAATTTCATGTACAAAGTGAAACGTGCACCCCATCTCTAGGTGTGAACACTTCTGTGTGTGAACACACACAGAAGTTGAATTTCATGAAGTCATAATGATATAAATACTAAACATTTTGATCACCTTGGGAATAGAGCACAAGGGGAAGTCCAGCAGAGAGGAAACATACTATCATGTGAAAAAGAAAGCACGCCCTCTTTGAATTTTATGGTTTAACCTATCAGGACACAATAAAAATCATCTGGTGCTTAGCAGGTCTGAAAATTAGATAAATACCACCTCAGATGAATAACAACACATGACATATTACAGCATGTCATGATATACTTTACAAAAAATAAAGCCAAAATGGAAAAGCCATGTGTGAAGAACTTACTGCTTTCATAGGAATTTAGAGGCTAAGAAGCAACCAGGCTAAGATACAGCACTGGGCTAGAAAGGCAAATATCATGTCCATGTAAAGGCAGGTTCTTATATCCCTACATATTGGGAGAGAGTATTTTTGGCCTTCCAAAAGCTGGTTTAGACTACAGCTCCCATAATCTTTATCACTGCCAAGCAGGCTACAGCTGATGTTAGCAGGAGGACAACTTTTCCCTACTTCATAGTGTTAAGTATTCAAACTGACCAGAGCATTTACAGAAAAATATTAGGTGGCAGGCTGGAGGATGTGACCACATGGCCTATTGCTCTACATACTTGAAAGGAAAGAGCACAGTTACATAAATATCATCTTTAAAAAAACTTTCTTTCAGTTTTGGCAACTCACATCACCTAGAATGACAAGGTATCTTCTGACACAATAGCCTTTTTATGATGTGCCCCCTTTATACCTTGTTGTTTCCCACTATATGCTTATGACAAACAGTTTTATAAACACTGTTCCAATTTACTTTGTGGTGGCTTGAAAGGCAGTCGCTACAGTGGTCTTTCCATGGTGGTTTGTAGTACAGTCCCTTGGATGCAACAGCTGAGGACTTGTTGACCTTGAGGATGACGCTGAGGAGAGGTTGTCAGTAGATTTACCTCAGAGAAAGAAAAGACAAGCAAAAAATAAACATTTTTCACAACAAGCAACCTCCTCAATAATGCACAGATTTTCAGATACAGTAGTAAGCAAAACATGCTATAGAAAAGAGACCAAAAATCTGTGCCATGAGTTACATTTGTCATGATCTGAAACCAACTCTTCCTTATTCCATGCCCTAGTTTTCTTTGAAATTGGCATCCTTCCTCTCACATTAGAAGGGATAAAAAAATTACTCCCAGTAGTAGTGGAAGTTCAAAATACTGATTACCTGCCCAGAAGTAGACTGGCAGCTATAGACTTTTCTGCTATAGGATAAATCAGGGCAGCAGAACGAGGCTGACTCCTCTTTCTTTCTGCCCACAGTGGAGAGTGAGTAGGGCAAGGAGGAGAAACAATATTGTTGCTTTTATAGACGACATCTCCCCATGTCCTAAACTAGCCAAGTCAGCAGCTGTCCACCTACTGTGGACCTAATATCACATCTGCATACACAAGGAGGCCTACTGACAACGCATCCTATGAGCTCCTTGCACCCCACCTCAAAAAATCCCAGTCTTAGTCAGACAGGGTACTGACATGGGAGCAGTTGCTCATCTGCAGCTTTCCTCCGATAAACCTCCACACTGCATACACAGAGCTGAAGAGCAGATGGGCAAAGCAAGTATGCCACACCATGCTGGGGGCTGAAAGCATGATCCTACTCCAATTATCCTTGTGTAGGCAAATGTGTAAAGGAAATATTTGAACGGAGTAAAATGACCATTGTTCTGGCCAATTTCCAAGTGAAGAAAAACCACAAGTGTAACACAACCCTGCAAAGGGCTCCTTTTGTTATACACGGGCCTCTGCTATTCACTTATGCACACCCTGAACTTCTTGCACATGGCTAAATTGCATTTTTGCCCCTCAGTGTCCTATTACAGATCATTTTTGGAATCATTCCTTTTTGAAAAGTCATAAAATAGCTCTCTTGAATATTTCCCACTGTTCAGTATCAGGCAATTACCCCTTAGGTGCTGCCCCTTTAACGGACCAGAGTCACAGATCTTGATCCTATGCTTACTAAATAAGGACAGGATTGTCCCAAGGGAAACAACGAATTGCATGATCATGTAACAGGTGAGAAGATGCAGAACAGAGCTTCACTTTGGTAGAATGGTAGGTCAGGAAACGGTCCTTTGTGATCAAATACTAAGCTACTTCAGTCTCTGGAGCACTTTATTTCTCATTAACCCCAGTTTAACGCTAATAAAGGTAATGGTGTCCAGCAAATTTGCATAAACAAGGGACCAAAATCTGAGTACTCTATTTATAATAAGACAACTTTGTAAGATGTTCCACTGTGGAAGAAATTAACAGTAGTCAAGTTCTCTGTTGGGAAAAAATGAAGGATTTCAATTAGAGATGGGGGTACAAGAATATCCCCGCACAGGTGGTGTTAATGAGGGCCCAGCCCCATGGGGCCAGGCGGTCCACTCACCGATCTGCCACAGATGGTGCAATTCTACCAATGGCTCCACAGCGCGTGATCCACTTGCCACTCTTCGATCTTGCAGTGAGGCTTGTCCTCCTGCCTCCTGCCAGGAGTGGTGAGTGGATTGCGCAGTGCGGAGCCATTGGTAGAATCATGCCGTCCACATCCGCATCAGATCGGTGAGTGGGCTGTCTGGCCCCATTGGGCTAGACCCTCGTTAACGCCACCTATGTGGGGATATTTGTATTTGTATACAAACACAAATACCACCATCTCTAATTTTAATTTATCTATGTAGCACAAGGTATAGACCCTGATTCTGCCATTTCAAATCAGTAAGATAGTTAAAATGTGTGCAACCTGACAACATGAAGTAGCTGTGAGCACTTTGGCTGGGTGGTGCTCTCTTGCTTTTATAGTTATAATATAGCAGCAACTATTAAGCAGTGTCAGCCCAAGATAACCTGACACACTGCACAAAATATAGATTAGAAAATTTGCTTTTTTCAGCTAGAACTCCTAAATTCCCTCCCAAATTCTGGAAGATTTTTTTTTAAAGCAAGGTCTCCAGGTTCTGGCATAAAGCCTTCTCAAATGGCAAGGTACGGGACTCAATACGTTCTCAAACTATCCAGTAATGTGTGAATGAACCCCTAGAGGGCAATACTGCACTTATTTCATGGTCAACCCCTAGTGAAAAATAAAAATATTTTTAAAGTATTGATTGAACAGAGACATCTGTTTTGTATATCAGACATCAACCCCCCCCACACACACACACACACATAAAATCTGGGCTAAAGGTCTGCCTTCCAATTCATGCAAACATTTCTACCAACCTGAAATATTAATAGAGGGCATCAGGCCACTGAGCATCTTTTACTATTCTCTTATTCTTTATACTGAAGATATAACTAGCAGCTCACCTGCCAGCAGTTGTGTTGGAGAACTCCTTTCAGAGCTTGTGTTGCTTTGTGAGCTGTACCTCTCCATTAGGTCTAGGAATTGGTTCCTGGAACAAACAGGCAGACAATACATGCATGTCAGTATCCGTCTCTACTTCCTCTCTATACAAGCACACATAGATACATACTGTATACGTGCACATATGCTGTATACACATTCAAGCATATACAGTACATATATCCATACACATAAATACACACTTGCACACAGACATGGTTGGAAACTACCAAAGGTCCAGGAGCCATATGAGCCCACACTTGGCGTTCAGGGAGCCCTCCTACACTCCAGAGGGACTCCCCCTCAAAAAACAAACAACTCAAGAAACCAGAACAAAAGCAAAACAAAATTTCCCATCTTCTAGGAAAAAGTTCATCTATGTGGGCAGTTTTAGGCCCAAGAGAGATCTTCTTTAAAAAATTGGAAATGATTGGAAATCACTTACAATTCTGATGAACAAAACCCAACCCTTCTCTGGCCCTAAAACACCTCATAGGGAGAAAAACATGAAAAAAGTCTCATAATACTCCCTAGAGTAAAAATGCATTTTGGGGGCAGAGGATCATAACTAAGCCACATTTTGTCCACATTTCTCTCTCTTTAGATATACACACACACCCTCTGATGTCACTTCAAAATGCATTATTTCAAGGGTTTTCAGGAAACTGAGGGGCAAAATCTTGGGTTTCTGCTTCACCTATTATGTGGCAGCTAATAGCTGCACTGCTGCACCTCTTCCCAACTCACTAGAAGCAGGAGTTAGCAATTCTAGAACAGTCTGTCAGCTGCTGCTCTCCAGCACTGCTGGGATATAAACCGCATCATTTCCAACCAGATGCTGACTATGCGTATTGCAATTCAATGTACTTGGTGGATGTCCGTTAGCAAAGCTGGTTTTTTCTCCCTCTCTTCTACTGTAGGTTAATTCTCCTGCCAACATGAGGGGTTGCATGTATATGCTGTTGACAGGTTAACCTCTGGGAATGGGTCACGAGTGATGCGGGGTCAGATTTACATCAAAGATCATCCAGTGCAGTGGTTCTTAACCTTTGTTACTCGGATGTTTTTGAACTGCAACTCCCAGAAACCCCAGCCAGCACAGTTGGTGGTGAAGGCTTCTGGGAGTTGCAGTCCAAAACTCCTGAGTAACCCAAGGTTAAGAACCAGTGATCCAGTGCAAATCTAATCTTTGAAACAAATGCCTCAAATACATTTAACAGTACAAACACTTGCCATTGCTGACCGACTGAAGGTTCTCTTGAGGTGGAAGATATTAAGCCAACACTCAGCTTGTCAAGATGTCAAACAAGTCAAGACATCCTTTCTCTAAACGGAAATTAACTTTCAAGGGTCTAATCTCACAAGGACACACACACTTTGGGCTTTCTGTTCTTACCATCACCCTCACACAAACTCTAATCACATCTCTGATGCCAAGTAAATTGGATTACTCCTGCATTTCCTTTCATTCTAATTTAAAGTGAGAACCAAAAGCCAAGGACACTTCACACTTAGATAAATCTCTCAAAGCACAAAAATGTATAGGATAGAGTCCTGGTGGGGGTGGGGACTAATTAAGGTGGCTGGCACAGAAGCTGGATCCAAATGGTTCTCTGATGGCTTTTCAGGAGTTCCCTGTCACCTTGGCAGGTATTCCTGTTGAAATCCTGGCCAACTTCTGGAATAGGGAAATGGCCGGGGCTGCAGACCCTACTGCTCCCAAGCATGCCCTTTCATGGAACGGAGCCAAACTGCTTTACTAGTGAGCTGGTGATGATGAAAAAATAGGGACAGAGAATAGAGTACTGTTGGAGGGAAACTTCGAGCAAGTTCTACCAAACATAAGCGACAACACATTGAAAGGCCTATTCCATGGCATTGTCTACTGCGAAGAGTATAATCCTGCTGGTCCTCCTGGATTTTTCTGTCGCCTTTGATATTGTCAACCATGGTATCCTTCTGAGACAGCTATAAAGTTTAGGACTCCCTGCCACATTTCTTAATGGTTCCAGTCCTTCCTTGAGGGCTGATCTAAAATGGTACACCTTGGGGAAGTGATAGCTGTAGCTGTTTCCCCAATGCTTTTTAATATCTATATGAATACACTGGGAGAAATGATATGAACATTTGGAGTTTGTTGTCATCAGTACACTGATGACATGCAGCTCTATTTTTCCTTTTCTTCATCTGCAAATGATACTGTACAGGTTCTTGAGCACTGCTCGGCATCAATCATGGACTAAATGAGAGCCAAAAAACTGACACCGAATCCAGATACGATGGAGATCCTGAGTTGGGTGGTTCACTGGGCCAGTTATAACAACATTCACCTGGCCTCGATGGGGATACACTCTTCCTGAAGGATTGGGTTCAAAGCTTTGGGATACTCTTGGACCTAGTTCTCTCTACGGAGGTGCAAATATCTGCTGTGGCCAGGAGTGCCTTTTATTAATTTTGGCTGATTGTCCAAAAGTGCCCCTATCTGGATAAGAAATGTGTAACCACATTGGTTCCTGAGCTGGCAATCTGTAAAATAGACTATTGTAACACTCTCTATGCAGAGTTGCTGTAGAAGACACCACAGACACTTCAGCAGGTCCAAAATGTGGCTGCCAGATTGATTTCAGGCACCAGCAGATATGAATACATAATGCCAGTCTTGACATGCTTTTATTGGCTCCCTGTTAGTTTCCATGCCCAGTCCAAGATGCTGCTGCACATGACCTACAAAGCCCTTAATGGTTTAGGACCTCAATATTGGTGGAATGTCTCTCTCACAAAATAGCTATCTGTCCCACCGGTTCCTTGCAGTCCCTGATGTTAAAATTTGTGAAAACCAAGGAGGCCAAAAGAGCTAGCACCACTAACTGAGCTTTCTTGGTGGTGCCCCCTTCCCTCTGGAACAAGCTTTCTCCAGAGATTCGCCAGGCGCATACGCATGCACACACACACACGCACGCACGCACGCACGCACACACACAGTTTTTAGGAAACTAATCAAGATGGAATTATATAAAGTTGCCTTCTACTAGTATAGAACTATTGACCTGACATGTTTAAATGTATTTTAACTTGTATAATTGTTTATAGGTAGGTTTATTGGTTTAGCTAGAAACCAGATTTTTTTATTGTATTTATTGTACACTGTAGTTGTACACTCTGATTTTATCATATGTTGTGAACAACCTCTGTGTGTGTGTGTGTGTGTGTGTGTCTGTGTCTGTGTGCGCGTGCATGTGTGTGAGAGAGGGGGGGAGTAAGTAAGTAAATAAACAAATACATTCTCTGCAACCACTGTGTCTGTACACATCAGACCAGCAGAGTTGTTCTGGGTGGTAAGGGGCTTATACATGCTACCCCACATGAACAGGATACTGACTAATCAACAGCCCACTGTGAAGAATTTGCATGGCATTTTGCAGATTTTCATATTCACTCTGATATGGATGCTGCAGTCAATACATGTCATGTGGATGTAACTTTGGCTCCTGCTTGTTCTGTTATAACAAATACCTGTCAAGTCTGTGCAGCCTTAGCAATGTGGACAGGATCCTTGGAAAGCGGAAGCACACCACATGTGCCTTGCTGTTCCTCACTTACAAATGCTGTCAGAGGAGGACTAGCTGCATGAATAAGAGGTATAATATATGCCTCCTTGCAGCAAGATAGGCAGCTGGCATGCTTAAAGCATGAAGTTGTAAAAGGTCTACTGAAAAAGGTGTTTTTGAACACCACCATATCAGATAATTATCAGCCAGTCTCCAGTAGTTCGTTTTTGGGAAAGGGTGAGTGTCGACTTCTCAACTCCAGGGATTATCTGGATCAGGCCTGATTATGGGACAGCTTTGGTCAGCTTGGTAAATGACCTACACCAGGAACTAAACAGCGGAAAGGTGTCCCTGTTGGTTCTGCTAGACCTTCAGCAGCTTTCATTATCAATGACCATGGTATCCTTCTGCGTTATTTTTCTGGGATGAGACTTGGAGGTACTGTTTTGAAGTGGTTCCACTCCTTTCTAGAAAAGCAAACTTAGAAGGTGTTGCTAGGGGACCCCATTCAATATCTAAGCTGTTGGCATCCCTTTTAACACTGCTAGTTGCCCTACATTTACTGCTAATACACCTTTTGAATGTGTTTTTATATTACTTAATTTGCTTTATATGATGGCTTTAATAATTCTTTGTTTAATAATTTTTAATTGCTGCTCACATATTATTTTTAATTCTTTTTTATTGATTTGTGAGCCCTATTGTCAGGAGAAAGGAGACACAGGCATGCAATAAATAAAGTATATCACAGAAGAGAGTACACCCCTCACATTTCATAAACATTTTAGTATATCTTTTCATGTAACAACACTGAAGAAATGACACTTGGCTACAATGTAAAGCAGTGAGTATACAGCTTGTGTAGCACTGTAAATGTCCTGTCCCCGCAAAATAACGCAACACACAGCCATTAATGTTGAAACCGCTGGCAACAAAAGTGAGTACACCCCTAAGTGACAATGTCCAAATTGGGGACACAGTGTCAATATTTTGTGTGGCCACCATTATTTTCCAGCACTGTCTTAACCCTCTTGGGTACAGAGTTCACCAGAGCTTCACAGGTTGCCACTGGAGTCTTTTTCCACTCCTCCATGACGACACCATAGAGCTGGTGGATGTTAGAGACCTTGCGGACCTCCACTTTCTATTTCAGGATGCCCCACAGATGCTCAATAGGGTTCAGGTCTGGAGACATGCTTGGCCATCCCATCATCTTTACCCTCAGCTTCTTTAGCAAGGCAGTGATCGTTTTGGATATGTGTTTGGGGTCGTTACCATGTTGTAATACTGCCCTGTGGCCCAGTCTTTGAAGGGAGGGGTTCATGCTGTGCTTCAGTATGTCACAGTACATGCTGGCATTCATGGTTCCCTCAATGAACTGTAGCTCCCCAGTGCCGGCAGCACTCATGCAGCCCCACACCATGACACTCCCACCATCATGGTTGACTGTAGGCACGACACACTTGTCTTTGTACTCCTTACCTGGTTGCCACCACACACACACTTGACACCATCTGAACCAAATAAGTTTATCTTGGTCTCACTGGACCACAGGACACAGTTCCAGAAATCCATGTCCTTAGTCTGCTTATCTGCAGCAAATCGTATGTGGGCTTTCTTGTGCATCATCTTCAGAAGAGGTTTCCTTCTGGGACAACAGCCATGGAGACCAAATTGATGCAGCGTGCAGTGTATGGTCTGAACACTGACAGGCTGACCCCCACCCCTTCAACCTCTGCAGCAATACTGGCAGCACTCATATGTCTATTTTCCAAAGGGAGGGAAAAGGGCTATTTGGGCCCAGTTTGGACACTGTCATTTAGGCGTGTACTCATTTTTGTTGCCAGCGGTTTAGACATTAATGGCTGTGTGTTACATTATTTTGAGGGGACAGCACATTTACGGTGTTACACAAGCTGTATACTCACTGCTTTACACTGTAGCCAAATGTCATTTCTTCAGTGTTGTCACATGAAAAGATATACTAAAATAATTATTAAATGTGAAGGGGTGTACTCACTTCTGTGATATACTGTAAATAAAGCAGAACCCAAGGCTATGCACACCGTGTGCTTAAACTGGAAGGCAGAGAAAGGGACAAGAGGTGCAGGGCAAATTTCCAAAACGCCAGGATAGAAAATGAAGACAGAATATTATTTACTTTTCTTCTATATGTTCCATCTTGCCCTAGTTATTTCCATAAATAGGAGGAGGATGGGAACATGCTAGAAAGCACAGAAAAGGGGCATATTTCTTGCACGGGTCTGAGCAGCATGGTTTTAGTTATACACAGATTTTTTTCCCAATAAATATTGTGTCCCTGGCCACTCGGAACAAGGGGCATGAGTTCAATGCTGAAGGCGTTGAAGTGGTCTACTTGCCCCCAAACAGAGCATTTCTAATTCAGCCTCAATCAGGGAGTGATAAGTACCTTTAAGGCTCAGAACACATGGTACTGGGGCAACGGGCCCTAACCCCAACATTGTTAAAGGGAGAAGTGTATACACCAAAATAAAATTAAGAGAAAGGAAATAAGGGGACAGACGAGGGAAAAGGAAATAAGGGGGCAGAGGAATTGCTACAAACCTGAGACTGCAATATCCACACCCACAAATTAGAAAAGTAGGTGTGGCATTAGGAAGAAAATGTGGCTGTCTGTAAAAGCTTTCCCAATTGGATAGGGAAACTTTATAGGACAGATGAAGGTTGCAGACAAGGCAGTTCTCCTAGCATACAGAACTTCAACCAAGATATGGAATATCCATAAAGGAATACAAATATGCATTAGCTGTTGTGAAAATCACAGCACCAAACAGCTACCTTAAGAAAGAGTTAACTCAGTGCTCTATAAACAGACCCTAAAGGAGCTTGACAAGGAGTCTAATGCCCTTCACTACTGAAGTCTACTGGAATGACAAAAGTGCTGGTGGGTTTTAATTATTCAAGATTGTTATAGAAAACTAGGTCAGCATTCCTTCGCTGAATGCAGATTTAGAAAGGACTTTAGTTGCAGAATAGGAAAAGGCTAGGCATTAAAGAAAATGTCTGTAACCAACAAATAATAAAAGGAAGAAAAATCATAGGATCACACAAAATATTGGTGGCAGTGGAAAATTAGCAGCATTTTCCTTTTTATTTGGTTTCATTGAGTTGTCACAGAAAGTCTGTAAAATATTTTGGAAATGGTTTTTTGGGGGGGGCTGTCACCCTTTAAACAGACTTGTAAGCAGATGTGCATTACAAACAAGTGTTGACATTATATGTGTTCACATCTTGCTTGTTCACGTATATATGAAATATTGTTGGTTCTTTATACTGTGATTTTAAATTTCCATGGTTCAGTGACTAAAGAAGGTACAAAGGCTGCAAAGAAGGGTGAGTGATCTCACAGAACAAACAGGCAGAAAGCCTTTCACTGCAGAGATGATTCTGAAAAAACACAGTCAGGTTCACCTCCAAATTGAAGTGGCTTCTCTAGACTCACTGCATTTGTACTGAAGTAAGCTTTTTTTCTTTTCTTTTCTTTTCTTTTGGTGAGCCTTTGCAGCCTAAGCATACTATCCACCGAGTGCGTATGTCAAAATGATATACATCCAACGATGTATAACTCCCTCTGCCCTTTTAATCATTATGATCAAGAGTTTGCACATCTGGTAGGGATAATCCAACACAGCACCAGCAAGCATTCCTGCATTCAGCTACCAGTAACAACCCCTGCCTAACAGACATGAAACCTTGTCAGGGTTCAAAATCAGAACTGAGAATGGCCAGAGGGGGAAAAAACCCACAAAGAGTAGAACATTTGCAAGGGGGAAATCAGGAGCCACAAGAAGAGACAAGCATGATTGTTGCCTTATGAAAGCCTTCCCTAAAAGTAATCTTTAGTACTCCTGGTCATGCTGGGATATCAGTTTCCCCTACATAATATCCAATTTGGTCCCGACTGATTGATTGATTGATTGAAAGAAGAATTAATTAAATCAGAGAGAATCTGATGCAAAGAGGGTCTTGACATACTTGTCTGCAGCAGCTGAACTACAATGATATGATACGGAAAATCGAACTGGGCATTCTCATGGATGTTTATGCAGCAGGAGACTAAGTGCAATAAATAAGATGGACTGAAAGTTTAGAGCTAACAAGGGAAAGAGATGATTAGCCAGACTTCACTTTTCAGTAATAGATCAAGACGAATATCACAGCATATACTGATGATTTCATAGTAGTTTTACATCTCTTTTGATTTAAAAGATGTGGCCAGGGGATGCAAGGGAAGTCTGAGCCACAAAAATATTCTTATTGAAACAAATGCTGTGTTTTGTCTCTATAATTTGTTCTTCCCTCCTTCAATGGAGGGAATGTATTGTTTCCTTAAAACCAATCTGTAGGAAAACAGAGGAGAGCGATGAATGTATTTTGTGAGAAAATTCTTCCATTAATAAAAAGAGAGGTAAGGGAAAGGATATATTAAGATAGAAGAAAAGTTGCAGTGGCACTCACCAATATTTATGGCCACTCTCAACATTATTTTTTTCTCCTAGCAGAATCAGAAAATTAGAAAAATCAGACATTTTCTTACCTTGCTTCATCATCTCTGGCAACAAGTAAAGACATATGACTGGTTGCTGATGCTGTTCGCAAGATGTCAACAGCTCTGTGGAGTTCAAAGAAGTTACATGTACTGGTTTCCTTTAGTAAGGTGCTGGACAAGATTTACTGGATGCAATTTAATAATTTATACTATCACTTTCCGTATTTTTCGCACCATAAGACACACTTTTTCCCCCACAAAACAGGGGGGTGGAAAGTCTGTGCGTTTTATGGAGCGAAGAAAACAGATTATATTTTCCTATTTTCTTCTCCTAAAAAATTGATGCGTCTTATGGAAAGGTGCGTCTTATGGAGCGGTATATACAATTATCTATCTAGGCTTTATTCTTTTCCTGGCAAAATAAGGCACAACCCTAAGAACCTTTGTTTGGAAGCATGGTCTACTAAATGTATTTTCATATTCAATATTTAAACACATTCAGGTGCCAATAATGTTTCTGTTAAAATGACAGACTCTGGAACAAATCATTTTGCATGTGAACTTAATTGAATGTTACTACTAGAAAATCAACCCACCTCTAGAACTAATTAGATTTCTCTCTGGAAAACATAGTTTCAAGGCACTGAAATTCACCTCACAGGAATATGAGAGCAAATTCCTCAAGTGCTTCAATTCATCAGAAATGGCTGGTTTGTTGATTTGGGTCAGTTAGGGTTCGTCAAAACTAGAGATCCCAAACTTTCCTAAACCAACAAACTTTCCCCCAATGAATTTCCTGATTTGTTCCCTCCATAGCCTGCCCCTAGCCCCCTTCCGACTGCCCCCGTTGCCTCTCTACTTTGTTCTGCTGCCGCCACCATCTAGGGAGACTATCTCTGCATCTGCACCTATGCCCAACTCTCAGTTGAAAGGCAGCTGCTAAAAAAAAATATTATTGTTCTTTTCTTTTGTTTTTTAACAATTAGCTAGGTGCCTGTGTGCATGAGCCCACCTGTCAGCTGAGAGACAGGCCATGCACACAGGCAGCCAACCTATGGAAGCTGGCTGCCTCTCAAGATGGCAGCGGCGGTGGAGGAAGCAGTGGCAGGAAAAATATAGGAAGGCAATGGGAAGGGGGCAGGGAGGCAGCCTGGATTTGTATTTTGTATTTTTAGACAGCCACTGGGCCTGTTTATATTTTAGACAGCCACTGGGCTGTCTAAAATATAAACAGGCAAGATATGCCTTTGTCTACCTAAACAGGCCAACAATCTACCTAAACAGGCCTTGTAGTAGACCCATTCTACCTTCATATTTTCAAAAATATATTTGATTTAATGTTCTTTTTAAAAGCTCAGGAACTGAACAATATGAAAACTGAGATATCACATGTTGTCCACTGCAGACCTCTGTTCAAGTTAGAGAAGTTTGACTATTCAGCTCTAGTACAAGAGGAAAATAGCCTGCCAACCTTAAGAGTAGAGGTGGGGGTATTTGTATATGAATGCAAATATCCCCATGCAGCTGGACTTAATGAGGGCCCGGACCATCCACTCACACATCTGGCAGTGACCTTACTCATCCTTCCAACCATTCATGGAGCCCCGGTCTCTTTGCATTCAGCTAGCCACTCCAGGAAAGGGGATGGAGGACGAGTCTCTCTGCACGGTTGCCAAGTGGCCAGCTGAGCAGGAAGAGAGCGGCACTCTGAGAGTGACTGGAAGAATCCCACCAGATGCATGAGTGGATGGTCTGGCCCCAGGGGCTGGACTCTCATTAAGTCCAGCTGTGCAGGGATATTTGTATTTGTATACAAATATCCCTAATCCACTTAAGAGATATTTATCCTTTTACACTTAATTTGGATCAGAATATACAAACATTAAGATCTTGACCTACATTCAATTTTGAACCTCTAAAGCATACCTTTCATTAGTTACCCCAACCAGATTTTCACCATTGACTTCTAAAAGCATGTCTCCAATAAGCAATCGACCTTAAAAAGAAAGAAGCTACTGGTGAACGGTAATCGAGTTACAGGGGAAAAGAAACACTAAACAAAGACTTTGCTCATAATGACAACCTTCTGTCATTTTTACTATATAAGGTGGCAGAATTATTTGTAATACACTTCTGAAAACTTCACAGGTACAGGGTTAGTTCCCCTGTGGCAGGGATACAAATGACTGCATTATTTGTATAGAATGACAAGACATCACAATAATCCATAATGTTATCTGTAATTCTGTCTTTTGCCATAGTGTCTATGCTGGGAGAAGTTGCAGTGGCCACGTGAACAATTATAAACATGGAATTGCTATCACAAGCCAAGAAATAATTTTTGGGGGTGGGGTGGGAGAAGCCCTTGCTTTTCAAAATGCCCTAATCAGTTGCCTGAGAGAAATTCTGCTGCCTTGAGGTGTTTCCATGTGATGGAACTGATTTTTCAATTCCCTAGGCATAACCACCAATGTGGCTGTAACTAACTCTTTAACTTAGCAAGAATTCCCCTCCTATTTTGCAGATGTAAAGCCTGAGATTTTGCATCACATTTTTTTTCTGCTGCAAATCCACAAAGAGGTCTCATCTCACCCAAAGGCTACTGGCTTTTGATCTATGGGGGGTGAGGAGCAGAGCAAGTCAGTGGTTTGTCTGAAAAGCATGGATAGTCCCCCAAAATGAATGCCTTTGTCCCTGCTGCCTCCTGTGGCATCTAAACTCTATTTTGTCTCATCAGCAGTCCGGCTTCATGAGTAGAGAAGGGCATAAAACAAACCATGAACCAGAAAAAAACACAAACTGGGTTGGTTTGTGGTTTGGTTCGGGGATCCTGCTTTATCAAGAGGAAAAAAAATCCAACTTTTTTCCCCTCAGCACTTCGTTTTAGCCTTAATAACCTCAGAACTGTAGAGTTGGAAGGGACCCTATGGATCATCAAGTCCAGTCCTTGTCAAGGAGGCATAGTAGGAAATCGAACTCCCAACCTCTGGCTTCACAGCAGTTGTTGCTTCAGCAAAACAAGATGCCTGCACCCCCCCCTTCCATGTACAGTGGGGTCTTGACTTAAGAACAGCTCGAGTGAAGAACATTTTGACTTAAGAACCACTCTCATAGGAAAATATTGACTTGACTTAAGTACTTAGATTTGAGTTAAGAACTGAAAAAAAAACCACATGGGAGGCAGGGAAAGTGCAAAATGTGAACTTTCATTTAACTGTTGGCCAGTGAAAAGGGTGCCTGTCTGCTTCCTCACACCTCCCAGCGTTTAGAGAGTGGACTGGGAGACAGTCTTCCGACTGCCTGGTACTGTACTGCCTGGACTGTATTTTCCCTGCCTTCCCTGAACCTTTCTTGGCCTAAGAAAAAAAAGAAACAAAATATCCCCCTCTAGTGTCCGAAGGCGGAATAGCAGCTTCCCATTAGTTTCTATGGACGGACGGATCAAATGGTTCTCAATGCATTCCTATGGGAAATGCAGATTTGACCAGAGAACTTTTTGACTTGTGAACCGCCTTCCAATACGGATTAAGTTCTCAAGTCAAGACCCCACTGTACCTGCAAAATGAACTGCAAACTAGTTCATATTTCGGGGAGCTCATGATAGTCCATGGGTACCCATGAACCACTGGTTCTCCGGTTTGTGCCCATCTCTATTCATGAGCCATCTGTAGATCACCTGGCTTAATTTTTAAAAACTATTTACCTCTATCCCAAGGCCACAATTCATCAGATATCTTTTACCTGATGAAGAGTTCTGAAGAACTGAAAGCTAATTTCCTTTGTAACTTCTAAGTGAAATTTTTGCTCAATTTCCAAATCTCCAATTATTCTAACTAGCTGGCAGGAAGTAAACTTGTTATCTGAAACTTGTCAACTTTCTCCTCTGGTGAGATCACAGCAACCAGTATGTGAACAGGATCCCAAGTGCACAAAACTGAACCCTTTCCTCAAATATTACTGTATGTGAACAAGAGAGACTGCAATCCATATTAGGACAGGTGTGCCACCAGCCTGATGATGAGCAGAACCTCTCTCATTGTCCCCCACATGTACAATGAAAAATGAAAAAAAAAGAAGAAAAGAGCAATATATAAAATGATACAGTTGTTAGAAGCAGTGCTGGCAACCAAGAGTACATGAAAAGTAATTATTTACTATCTACTGCAGCTATCCCCCCGGGCAATATCCTCTTTATGAAAATCCCACAGTCTTCTTCAGATTGCTCTCGATAGCCTCCGATAATTTTAATGCCTGTTGAGCAAGGAAAAGAAGCAAGAGATAAGCAGGTTATTTCCTCCCTTGCAGTAACATCTCAAAATCACTGCTAAATACTTTTATGGATTTCAACTCCTGTCTACTTCAGAGTGGCCTGCTAGTGCCCAGGAGGGGGACAGTGACAACACTCAGAGTGTATTAGAGTAAATAGTATGCATAATCTAATTACCTAATCCATTTTGGCAGCCCGAAAATGCAACGCGATGTATAGCTCGATTGATTCCATGAGGGCCCATAATAGTCCTTTTGAAAAGGAAAGGAAAATGACAGATTTCAGAGTGGATGAACTACATTAAATGTCAACGGAGATGCCTGCATACACAAACATCATAGAAATTAAGGAAGTCAGGGGGAGGAAACCTCATAATGAGAAAACGTTCAATGTATTATCCAATATATATTAAAATATATTTCTTCCAAGGTATAAAACCCACAACTGAAGTTACTTCTCAATGACTTCAGAAAACACTCCACCTGCTTT
This sequence comes from Pogona vitticeps, assembly GCF_051106095.1. Taxonomy (NCBI): domain Eukaryota; kingdom Metazoa; phylum Chordata; class Lepidosauria; order Squamata; family Agamidae; genus Pogona; species Pogona vitticeps. Next base: position 155,802,024 of record NC_135784.1, on the reverse strand, counting down.
AGGTAAAAGTAAAGGCTCCCCTTGACAATTTGTTCAGTCGTGTTCGACTCTAGGGCATGGTGCTCATCCCTGTTTCAAAGCCAGCACAACTAGACACTGAATGCCGTTATCTTCCCACTGACGTGGTACCTATTTATCTATTTGCATTTGCATGCTTTGAAACTGCTGGGTTGGCAGGAGCTGGGACAAGCGCGATGGGAGCTTACTCTATTGTGTGGATTCAATCTTACGACTGCAGGTCTTCTGACCTTGCAGCACAGAGGATTCTGCAGTTTAACCTGCAGCGCCACCATGTCCACCTGCTTTACTGTAGAAAAGGTACTGAATAAAAGCATTTATTTACAGTTTTAGTGTTTCATGCATATGTAGTACTTTTAATTTTGTGTACTTACCTATATACACTTCTCTCTTGAATTGTATAGCTCTGAACAACATGGTTTTGGTTATACATGGATTTTTTTTCAATAAATAAATATTCCAATATATTCGAAGGCTTTCATGGCCGGGATCCGACAGCTGTTGTAGGTTTTTGGACTGTTTGGCCATATTCCAGAGGTTTTTCTTCCTAACATTTCACCAGTCTCTTTGGCCGGCATCTTCAGAGGACAGGAGTTAGATCTCTGTCTGTGTTCTGGTGTAGTGTGTGGGACAGTTGAGTATTTGTAGCTGTGGGATCAGCTTTTTGTCCTTTTCAAGAGATTGGGTGGTTGTGGTGATTAGGGTATTTTTTGTTATTGGGCTATTGTTGTGATAAGGGGGGATGATTTTTCACTGTGATTGATGGGTGTCATTAGCTAGTCTTTTGTGTGCAGTGATCACTGGTCCTTGTGGTTGGGTACAGTTTGTTGACCTTTTTTTCATTGACACTGCAGACTAAAACAACCAGAAAAATTGGCAGCAGCTGAACATGCCCTGAAACAAACTGGACATGAAATCCTATTTCAAAACACAGAAGCACTGGACAAAACCAGCAATCATTATGTTAGACTACAAAGGAAAGCCACTAAAATCCACTAACATCAGCAAAGCCTCAACAAAAAAGAAGAAAGTCTAAAACTCAACAAAGCTTGGCTCCCAGCACTGAAAAACACAGCCTACAAAAAGGTCAATGAACTCTACCCAACCACAAGGACCGGTGATCACATCCGTTTTTAAAAATGGCAATATTAGATCTAAGTCAGCCTATTCAAACAACCAATTTCTTGTAGCTCATTATTTGCATTTGTGTGTGTATATAATCTTAATATTATGCATCATAGCAGAGCTTGGAGAAGTTGCTTCTTTGGATTACAATAGGCTGGCTGGAAAATTCTGGGAATTCAAGTTCAAGAAAGAAACTGTTCGAAGTTCTGATCCATGGGGTTCAGGCGACCGGTTGCCTCAGCAGCAGCTCATTTACAAGGTCAACTAGAGTGCCAACCTACCTCAGGCTCCCTCTAGGCACCCCTCTTCTATCTGCCTCCTTATCAGAAGCAGGGGGGTTTACTGGGCGTGTACGCGTGAATGTTTGCCTACACATGTCTCTGTACGTGTGCGTGTATCAACTTGCACTCCAGTTTTGTCCACCATTAGTTGGTGTGCCTTCCATTCTGTCGACTACAGTGGGAGACTACAGTGGGTACTAGCTATCACTGCTCTGTCTCCTGAGCCACCATCTCACATTTGGCTCCAATCAAAGAAATTCTTAAAGAAAGCAAAATAGATTCCACAAAAAGGAAGTTTGGCTTCCCATGAATTAAAGCACTGCATTATTCTTGGTGAAATAATGTGTTGATTATGCTAACACACTTTGCTGACATGAGTGAGCATTGCTGTCAATATGCTTCCCTGTTCCAGTGATTATCTAGGGGAAACCTTATAAATACAGTAGCTGTACGTAAAAAGGATTCCCTCTGCTTGTCACCAGCCAATATAATACTCTTCCTCTGAATCTTAAAAGTATCTTCAGACTCACATTAATGTACATGTCATCCCTTTAAAGACAAGAGACAGGTTTGATCTTAAAACTACACATACAGACTCAGAAGAACTGGAAAGAATATTGTCCTGGCCATTTTCCTCAGTTTCAAAGCAGTTTTACAAACATGTAAAAGAAAGTAATCCCAACTGTACTGCTCTCCTTTTACTGTTTCCTGTTCTGTGCCCTCTGAGAGGGTGGTAATGTATTTACACAGCACAATGCCAACTTCACAGCTCCTGTGACTGTCTCTTTAATCCAGAGCCAAGATGGGCACTTGTCACGATAATATGCCACCAAAATGAATGAATGTATGAATGAAAAGAGCAGTGGACATGCTACTAGTGCTTTTACAACTTCCATGTTGCCTCCTAGCTATAAAGGTCAATGATGCCTTGGGCATCCAGAGCCAAGAATCATCATTCTTGGTATTCAGCTGTCAGGAAAGAAGTAACTCCCTTCCATCCTTCTGGCTGTAGGTAGGTAGGTAGGTAGGTAGGTAGGTAGGTAGGTAGGTAGGTAGGTAGGTAGGTAGGTAGGTAGGTAGGTGGGTAGGTAGGTAGGTAGGTAGGTAGGTAGGTAGGTAGGTAGGTAGGAAGGAAGGAAGGAAGAAAGAAAGAAAGAAAGAAAGAAAGAAAGAAAGAAAGAAAGAAAGAAAGAAAGAAAGAAAGAAAGAAAGAAAGAAAGAAAGAAAGAAAGAAAGAAAGAAAGAAAGAAAGAAAGAAAGAAAGAAAGAAAGAAAGAAAGAAAGAAAGAAAGAAAGAAAGAAAGAAAGAAAGAAAGTTCCCACAGCCCAAGACAATCAGTATTTAGTCCTCTGGCAGTATTTTTATTCACCACAGACTAACAAATGTCTAATTAGAAGAGCTTTGGGTTGTTTTTAAAACAAAAATTCCAGGAATTCTCCATCTGGCAGCCATATCTGATGGGAGATTCTGGGAGCTGTCACCGAAAGAGGTAACTCCTCCAAATTTTGCTAATTCCAATTCTTCCCTAAAAGGCAAGTTATATTGTCTTAATAAGAAATTAACAACAAAGCATAGGCTCACATTCCAGTTGGGGTGAACCTGGGATCACACAGTACCCTCATCATACAATCTGGAGAAGCCCCTTTGATTTCAGTAAAAATTCTGCATATTCCATTTTGATTACCCACAAATAGAAGACAATAATTTACTAAGTATGGATTTACCACTACAATAAGAAGTTTTTCCTACATTTTGTTGTTTTGAGTCATATTATTCTTTGTAGCCTATATAAATATTATAAATAAATAAACAAATCAATTAAATTATGCAATTATCTGCCTTATTGGGACAAGTAGCAGTTCCCCAGGAAAAACTGTTTAAAGTCATTTTCTAATGCCACAAACTTATTAAAGGTTTGAGATATTATGAAAGCACATATTCTTTATCCATTTTCTGTTTTAAAATAAGCTAAATATACATCACAGGGGAAGGGAGAGTTGATAGGAATTTAATTAATAATACAAATCATTATAATAAATAGTTTGATTAAACTGATTTCTAATATTTATGAATCACTTATCTGCACTGATGAGCAAGGCATCCAGGGAAACTTGCAACAGTAAAGCCAATATAAGGAAAAAAACTAAAAATAAAACAAAATACCCCCTTGTGTTTAAATTACACCACTGCAGCAACAAATATGTTCATTGAATTACAGGAGTATGAATGGTAAACTATTATTATGATGTTAAACAAGGAATCTCCAACAATTTTAAAAGTCTATAACAATGAAAATACCTCAATTTATACAATAGACTTCAAATTTTTATCAGAAATTAAAACAGCTCTCTAAAGTCTAATTATTTACCATACCAGTACAACAGGGAGAGCCCATCAAAATGTTCTGGTTTTTGTTCATCCACTGGTGACAGAAGAGGCATTTTGACAGAACAATTAATACCAATATAAAAAACAAAACAAAAAGCAAAAACTTAATAAAAGGCACTGGAAGGTTCAGTAGCGCAAAGCAGATATCCGGCACACTTTCTGTTCCTAAAATAATCTCAGCAGACTGAAATGATATCTCTTTCGAGTTAATCTCTGAAATCCTGCCTGTCACATGGGTCGAGTCACCTATGAGGGCAGTACTTAGCCTTCTCTCTCTCTCTCTCTTTGCTTCCTGTAAAATCTGTGAGCCTACAGAGATGCTTTTTAAGTGTTGCAAAGATGACCTGTTTTTCCCCCCTCAGTTGGAGTATACAACTCCACATTTCCATCTCCAAAGGGACTTCTAATGAGCAAGCATTTTTGGCTTACAATGGAATTAACCTCCTGCAACCTTCTTCTCAAACACAATTTACAGACCACTTAGTGTCTCTTTGGAACAATCTGCTGATCAGACTGTATTAACTATCCCATAAACACATAATCTGTTACACCCGGAGGTTGAGTTAGCCAAAACAGGCTGCTCGAAGATGCTACATAAAAATGCTATAAAAGATACTGTTTTGTATCTTTAACAAAACTCTGATCTTCTTCCTCTGTATTTAATCGGATACATCACCAACTAATCCAGTATAAACTTTGAAGACTGTGCAGTTTTCAGTGGCAACTGGTGGCCACTACATTAACTTTGAACAGCAGTAGAACCAAGTAAACGTACGCATTTGTATAAAGGCATTGAGCAGCATGAGCTCAATTACTCACCCTCAGCCCATTCATTCAACCCACAATTCAGCTTAAGAGCCGAAAAACACACTGTAGACCCTGCCATTTAAAAATTTTCTTAACAGGTGCTGCTTTCCTCTTTTCGCCTCCTCCCCATCTCAACTCACATGGATTGTGACAAAGCAGGGAGTTCAGCAGGAAGGAGACAGAGGTGGGATCCCTGGACACCTGCTTCAGGTAAGGAGGCAGGAAGGAGCTGGAGGGAGCCAAAGCCTGAGGTGGGACAGAACCCCAACAATTCTAATAAACCAGCCTCCATCAGCAGTCTCCCTATAAAGTCCTGATACTGTAGATAAGTAAATGACCCTTGCACCCTGCTTCAAGAAACACCTGGCTGTTTTTTGACAACTTCTTGATGTTGTCAAAAACAGTCATCGCTCTCTCTATCAAGGCACTTAACATTATCCAACCACATAGTGGAGCAAAACCTCAGGGGAAATAATGTGCTTCCAGTCATAGCAGTGTATGATGCCCTCCTAGCTGAGTAATCTTTGAACAGATAGTATATGTTGCGTAAGACTGATTCACTACTTGCAATCCTGTTTTAAAAGGCCCATGTACAACATGAAAGGTACAAGTTCTAAAGCCAATCAATTCTTTTCCTTCTCCTTTACAGTCAAAGTTAGAAAAAGGTGATTTACATTTGGCCCATCCATAAATACCCGTAATACTTTTGCAACTGATAAAGAAAAAATGCCTTCTTGAAACTTTTGAAGAAGGTCTTCAGGAGTAGCAGTTTGAAGAAAAACACTGGTTAGATACTGTGTGGAAACTTTATGACAGTAATCATCCCAAAAACAAACCACTAAATCCATCTGTCCCTTTTGAACCACCTTATTTGGAGCTTCATTAAAACAGATAACATATTTCTGGCACTGTTTCAGCTGTTTCAGTAAAGGATCAGAGAAATATGGTCCCAAGCCAGAAGCAACAAGATACGTTGCTTTTGTTTTTTTCCAAGATGAAACTGTTGAGCTATCTGGCTACAGTATCTGAGAACTTTTGCTTGAATAACTCACTGATGTTGTTACAAGAGTTAAATGGCATCTTCATCACCAGTTGCAAAGCCCACAGGCACTCTGCTTTCCTAACACAGTCCTTGATTACACAGGCAGCCATACTAGTTTGTGTGGTAGGTAATTCTTTGCTGTTTTCGTCACTCTGACAATCTTTTCCAGTTTTCGCAGGGGCTGTCGCTTCACTCTCTCTGATTTTACTATCTGAACTTGTACTTGGCTTTGAACCTAAACATATTGTGATGGACTGTTGACTTGATTGAACTTTCAGGTTCTTCTGATGTAATGGTCCTTGTGCATGATACTTTGCAGCTCTAGTTTCCATATTACTTAGTTCAAAGGTTTTGCAACACACTTTACAATAACCTTTGCATTTGTCTCCAGCAGCTGGTGATAGCCATAGAACGAAGTCAGGATGAAGTCTGAAATCCAGCTACTGCATTTTAAAAACTGTCCTCTTAGAAGTCATCTTCTGTGGTTTCAGATACAGCCGTACACAGAATCACCTGCCCGACACCAATAGCTGGGAAAGTTTCACTTTTAGTTTCTGGTTCTTGTTGTGATAAGGGGGAGATGATCTGTCACTGTAATTGATGGGTGTCGTTTGGTAGTCTTTTGTGTGCAGTGATTACTGGTCCTTGTGGCTGGGTAGTTTGTTGACCTTTTTGCAGGCTCTATTTTTCAATGCTGGGAGCCAGGCTTTGTTGAATTTTATACTTTCTTTTTTGTTGTTGAAGCTTTGCTGATGTTTGTGAATTTCAGTGGCTTCCCGGTATAGTCTGACATAATGATTGCTGCTGTTATCACAACAATACACCCATAACAAAAAACACCCTGATCACCATAATCACCCAATCTCACGAAAAAGACAAAAAACTGATCCCACAGCTACAAATACAGTACTCAACTATTCCACATACTACACCAGAACACAGACAGAATTCTAACGCCTGTCTTCTGAAGATGCTGGCCACAGGGACTGGCAAAACATTAGGAAGAGAAACCTCTGGAACACGGCCAAACAGCCTGAAAAATCTACAATAACCATCAGATCCTGGCCGTGAAAACCTTCAAGAATACCCACAACTAATAAATCAAAGAAAACAAAGAAACGTAACACACATGTGCACGCACGCGCACACACACATTGAGTCCATGAATATTCTTTCACCACAGAGATAAAACTAAAGAGCAATATAAACCATGCTCTATGTGTCATGTCCTCCAAAATTCACTGCACTTCATGCTGCTTTCATAGTTTAGACAAGATTACCTGTAACGAGTAGATAAACTTTCTAGGACTGCATGCCCAAACAACTTTGCAGGAAAGCATGGGAGAATATATTTTCCTTAAAATTTGCAGAATGAATACATCTGCAGAAGATTTCCAGAACATCTGGCAGACACATGAAACACTCCATGAAGTTTCCATGAGTATCTGGCTTTATTAAATAGAACAGAAATACCACCAAAATGAACAGATTCCACACATCCTCATTTAGAAGATGTAAGTCTAAAACATGCAAGCAGCCTTCCTGGACCCAGTTGTCTCCATGATGGCTGGGGATAATCGGACTTGTAGCCCAAGGTATTCAGAGAGCACCAGGGTGGGAAAAGCTGATGTAATACATGAATGTAATAAATAGATGTTTGAACATATAACATAGTGTGCAGATATCCTCTTCAGGCTAGGATTAGCTTTAGCAACCTGTTAAACAGTTGGTTGCAGGTCTGTACTTATTGTTCTATACCATGCAATGAATCATATGTGACTTACTTTTGAGGGTTATTTTCATCTATGGATGCCATCTGTATGTACAAATTCTGTCATTAATAATGCTGAGTCCTGTCTGGTCCACAACCCAAATTAACACTTGTCTGTCAAAGATAATAAAACATCTCTTAAGGTTTCATGTGGAGTAAATTGTATTGTGGAGTAAATTTTTTTTATTAAACTAACATACATAGCACTTCCAAACAGAGATCCTTCTAGCTCTCATTGTTGGGAACGTCTATTAAAGTCCATAGTTCTACAACTAAGGCAGGGTAACTGCAAAATAAAAACTTCATTATCTTTGGAACTTCCGGCTTGACAGTGCAATGAGACAGCAGGAGGAGGAGACAGCTCTGGCTCCTGGGCTGAATTCTGACCTTTTTAGGACCCACCAGGAGGGTAAAACCACCTCAAAGAGTTGGTGAACTGGGGAAGCCTGTTGATCATGGAGGTGATGGCGGTTACCACCATTTTGATCCAGGAAACTCCCCAATCAACAGTGGGCAGAAACAAGCACCTGAATAGCTCGCTTGCAAGTCATCGGCAGCCAGCAACAGAGAAGTGATAAATCAGCTAATTAACGTTGTTATTATATCTGAGATAAAATATAATAACTATACTGCTTTATGACTATCCCTGGACAAGATAGTCCCTACAAGAGAAATAAGTGTCTCTTATCCCCACCACTTATAGAGCACTGGTAAATATGGAGAGAGGGAAGAAGACACAAAGAGATGCAATGAAAATAAACTGGACACTAATTAGACATTTAATTATACTTCAAGGAAGTAAGTTTCGTATTACTTTGGTGTTAGAAATTTAGGAAATCTTTCTCTTAAAATCATTATTAGCTAAACAACAATGAAAACCCACAATAGTAAACTTATGAGGTGGGCTTTAAACCTGCAAGACTATGACTTTGAAGTGAAAGTGGTCAGAGGGTCAGTGAACTGTGTTGCTGACGCCTTGTCAAGAAGACCCGAAGAATGAAGACGGCGAAGAAACATGGACTATGTATATATTTTGGTGACAAAAGGTTAAATGTACTTGTTTATTAAACATGCTTGGTTTGTATGAATAAAGGTAACTTGATGTATTGTAAATGGTAAATGTTTAAATGCCTAATTGATATGTTTATCCTAGAGTAAGTATGGTATTGTATGTTATTGTATAACTGTTTTTGTATGTTTTGGATCCAGGTTGTTTTTTTGGAGAAAAGCACTTTAACTTTCCCCCTACAAAACAACTTATAAAGAGGGGAGGTGTTACATACAGCACTGATGTTACCTGTCTGTCATGGGTTTGGAGGGAAAGTTCCATCCTATGGGGAGTGGAAGGCGGGACATCAGGAGGAGGGGCTGTACTGTATATATATGTGGAGTTTGTGTGGAGAAGTTAGGAGAAGCTGGAGAAGAAGCTGAGGGAAGAAGCTGGTGTGGGAGTCTGTGTGTCAGACAGGGTACTACTGTGTGTCAGTCAGTACCTACCTGATAGGTTCAGGTGTCTTTATGGGTAGCCAGAACTGATAGGTTCAGGGTCTGTGCTTTATTTAAAGGTGTTCTGTGTGAACCAAACTGGTGTATGTATGATTGAGACTAAGCCACGTTACTGTATCTTATTCACTTGATCATTTTATTTTCCCTGTGTGTTATTTAAATAAACCTTACTCCTGTTATTTGTTAAAAATCCATTCCTGGTCTGTGTGACTCCTTACAGGGAATGGTTGGTGGCAGCTTAGTGAAAGTGTGGCATCCTCCAGTAGGTCTGGGTTTGTCACAGAGAGAGGGAAGAAGACACAAAGAGATGCAATGAAAATAAACTGGACACTAATTAGACATTTAATTATACTTCAAGGAAGTAAGTTTCGTATTACTTTGGTGTTAGAAATTTAGGAAATCTTTCTCTTAAAATCATTATTAGCTAAACAACTCTGGGAATTAAACTTGTTAAGTTATGGTTATGTTATATGGCTATCTACAGCATTGGCAAAAAGCCTAGAACAATAACCTTGAACACTCTATGGCCATCTTAAGCTTAGAAATTGTTTTGATTTCCCTTTTTCCCCCCGAGAACTGACTGAAACATAGACAAACTAACCCTGGAAAGTCTAAGCCTGCCAAAGCAGAAGTTTTAAACTATACTTTGCTGAGATCTGAACAAAGACAATTCATCTTGGAATATATATCTGGCTAATATGGACCTATGTGGACCAATAAAAATATTTGGATGTATCCTGGATTCTGAACTTGACTGGAACACAGACCAGAATAGAATTAATATTGGAATGGACCACATCCGGGGCTGGATTACAAAATACATTAGGCCATGAATACAAACACTGAGTGAACTGAACTGTCACTTTGTGTCTGAGACTGGATTCAAATTTAACACTAAAGATGATCAATTTATTAAAGTGGACTTATTGAAGCAATTATTGATGGCACTGGACTGATTACTTTAAGCAAGTAGACATATTTCACTTGGAATATAATTATTTAACATCTTGGGACATAATGCTACAAAACAAGAAAAATTTGGGGATGAAACAAAATCTAATCTTCAAGCAATTTTAGAAATACTAAGATCCCACAACGAAGAGGAAAAATCATTAAATGAGCAGTTAAGGAAGGACTATATTCAACAGGAGACAGGGAATAATGAACAAAGAAATGTGGGGATGATGGATGATGTATGCCAACCAAAGAGGGGCTGGAGGAAATCAGAAAATTTAGGAGACCTAACTCTAACCCTGGAGATGAGAAGATTCTTAGGTGTGCTAAAGGAAGATAAGGGGAGAGAACCAGCAGAATTAATTAAAAATAGCTTGGAAGGTCTATTGGAAATAGCTCAAGTGTATAAAATATTCTCAGATGGTACAAGGGACAGCAGAATTTTTAGAGATAGGAATAAGAATTGGGAAAAGACAAACAAGAGAAGGAGTTACTTAGAAAAAATGTAAATGAAAAAATATTAAAAAGCGAAAAAGCAAAGCGGGCTGCTTATATACCGCTCTATAGTGCTTCAAACACTCTCTGGGCAGTTTACAAGTTAATTATGCAGGCTACACATTTCCCCCCCCCCCCAGCAAGCTGGGTACTCATTTTACCGACCTCGGAAGGATAGAAGGCTGAGTCAACCTTGAGCCACTACCTGGGATTGAACCCCAGGTCGTGAGCACAGTTTTGGTGGCAGTACAGCAGTTTAACCACTGCGCCATGAGGCTCTCCATTAAGGTGGCCCTCAACGTTGAAAAGCATATATACACCTAACCTCTGGAATTGTAAGGAGACATATCTTATACAGTGGTGTCTTGACTTACAAACACCCTGACTTACGAACAATTTGACTTATAAACAGCTCCGGCTGCACAATTTTGCTTTGACTTGCGGCCGGAGCTTTGATGTACGAACAAAACAAAGGCAGGGAAAAGGGGCAGGAAATTCAAAAAACATAACCGTTGATGGCAAAGAGGCTGCTTCTTTGTAGCTCTTTCGCCCCAACAGTTAGGGAAAGTGAGGCTCAGCCTCCCAGGCTTCTGGCGCTGCTGCCATTGCTGCCTTCCAAGGCCTCCCTGGGCTTCCCTGCCGCCATGGGAGACCTCACGGGGGTACGTCGCTGATTGCCACCTTCATGCTTTCCTGGGGCGTAGACCGGGCCTACTACCAAGGGAGGGCTTCCCCTGGTAGGCCCAGTCTACCCCCCCCCCCGGGAAAGCCTCAAGGCAACGATAGGCAGCAGCAGGGCCCCCCCGGGAGGTCTCCCATGGTGGCAGGAAAGCCCTGGGAGGCCTCCGAAGGTGGCAATCGTTGGTGGCAGGGGACCTGTGGGAGGTCTCCCATGGTGGCAGAGAAGCCCTGGCCTGGCAGCAGTGGCTGGAGTCCGGGAGGCTTCTTAGCAGCAGCTGCGGAGGTAAGGTCCTTTTTTAAATCTATTTTTTAAAATATTTTGCAGGGTGGAATTGGGCTGGTGGGGTTATGTTTCTGTTTATTTTGAGATTTGTTTTGTTTTTTACAGCCCCAGGGGCTTGCAGTGTTTTATTTTTTATTTTGGGGGGTAGTTTTTTCTTCGGCCAGAACGGATTAATTGGTTTTCAATGTATTCCTATGGGAAATGGTGCTTTGACCTATGAACATTTTTGCTTACGAACACCGTTCCAATATGGATTAAGTTCGTAAGTCAAGGCACCACTGTATACTGTATTAGAAAAGGGGATTAAATTGAAATAAGGGATCACTAATTAGGGTAAAGGCATAAAATGGCAGTTCTTAAGGTGAGGTAAAACAAATAGTACTTAATTAATATATACAGTGGTGCCTCGCTTAACGAGCGCACCGTATAACGATGAAATCGCATAGCGATCCTTTTTTTGGATCGCTAATGCGATCGCTCAACGAGCTTCAGATAGGGAGAAATTCGCTTTGCGAAGATCGGTAAGCGTTTCGCTTACCGATCTTCGCAAAACGAAGCTCCGACGATCAGCTGTTTGGCAGACAAAATGGCCGCCGGAAGCCTCAAAATGGCCACGCGCAGCGTTTTCGCGCCCTCCCCTTGCTTAACGAGGGCGCAAAAATGGCTGCCAGCCATAGGAAATCTCGCTGAACGGTGAGTAAAGGAGCCTTTTGGAACGCATTAAACAATGTTTAATGCGTTCCAATGGCTTTCCCTGTCCCGTTCAGCGATGTTTCGCTATAGCGAAGGTTAATCCGGAACGGATTAACCTCGCTATGCGAGGCACCACTGTATTAGATATGATATTGATATAGACATGACAGAAAATGTGGAGGTAGAAATAGCTAAACAATTATATAAAGAAAATCTACATAAATGCTTTATATAATATTTACTATGTGTTAGGAATTTATTTAGTTATTATTGGTATAAAATTGTGTCAAAATTATATAGATTTGAAACTAGAATTGCTTTTATTAGGTATTATACTAGAGGATTTTGAGAGCACTGTATATTGATTAAATCACCAAAACGTGAAAATAGATCATTATAAGCAAACCTATGTAACACAATGTTTAACAAGCACAAATTGAATGTAGATATAGGGAAAAACTAATAAAATGTTATTTTAAAAACTTCATTATCTTGGTTACTGAAAATACTAACATAAACTCTGTTGCAACCAAGAACATTTATGTTTTACTACTACTATATATGTCTCTAACGAGACAGAGATAATATATTCATGTAGGATATAGGTTAGATAGATGCACTGAGATGCAGAAATTACAGAGCCATTCATGTTATACTGGACATGTATAGGAGGTGTTAGTACTACCGTTAAATTACTTCAGTAATAATCCATAATTCTCTATCAAGTACACAATCAAACATATTAATTTCAGTTTATTGTTAAATTATAAGATATTAATAAATCTTACAGTGTGTGCTTGTTACTCCCTAATGAGCAATTTCACAGATGCCAAAAGTTTGAGATTAGTTGCAGAATCACACTATTGCTAGCAAAGGCAAAATGGTCGAAATAAAAAAACCCCTCTATTTTTAGGAGGACATATTGCTGCCACCACCCCAACTTATTTATTTTAAGTCCTAAGCATAACATACAGTATATTCAAACAGCTTAATTTTTTTTTAAGGAAAATTATTCACGAGTCCTAAAACAAGAAGCAAAGCAAAGTGTGCTGCTTATATACCACCCAATACACTTAAAAGCACTTTCTGGGCAATATACAATTTAATTTTGCAGGCTACACATTGCCCCCCCCCCGAAAGCTGGTACTCAATTTACCGACCTTAGAAGGACGGAAGGCTGAGTGAACCTCAAACTGGCTACCTGGGATTGAACTTGGGTAATGAGCAGAGGTTTGACTGCAGTATTGTAGTTAAATCAGCTCTATATTCTGTTCAAATGATGTGACAAAAGACAAGAATGAACTGCAGCAAAGACAATCAGTAAGTCGGTTTGCCATCATAGCTTTAAACTCAGAGAAAACTCAACAAATCTTATTCTTTACCCAGAAGTAAACTCCACTAAGTTCAGAGATGTCAGACAGTTGGAGAACCTATTTGGCTTAATGGTTAGGATGTTGAGCTGGGGCACAGGAGATCTAGATTCAGTAACATTACAGGGAAGGTCTGTAACTGGGCAAACCACTCTCTTTCAACCTGCCCTGTCTCATAGGTTTTTGGCTTGGTGTTTAGAATAAAATGGAGAGAAAGAAAGCCAAGTGCACCACCGTGAGTTAAGAAGGAAATTCAGTGGCATATACAACCAATGTATTATTTTGAATAGAGGGGTATCTAACGTGTGTGGCAAAGATCCAAAATATGAGACGGACACTGAAGCCTGGGCTCCAGTATGGGGTCAAAGCAGCATTTGGCCTTCCAGGTACTGTAGTGTATGACACACAGGAGGATGTACTGTATGCTCATTCATTTAACATTGTGACCAGTCCAATGTCTTGCTCTTCTGAGGAAATGGTTAAAGTAATGGCTCTTCAAGCCATCCTTCCAAACTGCTTGTAATAGTTTTAGACTGTATTAACGATGCCTGCCTTGTTCTCTGGCTGTCCTTTACCACTAGCTATACAGTACTGGCCTGGGCTTTTGCAGAGTCGACATCCAAGACAAATGAGGTGGGTGGATGAGGGAGGGGGAAGACAGAGACGTGCAACCACCCCCGGCAGGAATGGTCCACAGGCAGGAATGATGGGAGTTGCAGTTCACACACATCTGGAGAACCACAGGTGCTTCTCAACCCTTTAATCCGAAAATATAAGTGTCCCCGCACTTTCTGCCTCCTATGCCATCACGCCTCCATGTAATGTTGCATAAAACCAAATCAGGAAGTTATAAAATACAGGCAAGTTAACAGCAGCTCGAAAGTAAGGCAATAGGCAGAGAAGAAACGGCAGTCCTATTTTGGCACTCTTCTCAGAGTTTCGGGGTGGGGAGGCAAGCTTAGGGGATACAGTATAACCAGGCGTGCTGACCCCCTTCCTGCGTGCCAAGGATGCCACCTCATCCCCTGGAAACCAGATGGGCTGCTTTTTTATTTCCAGGCTCCGAGAGTTTCCCCGAGATTAGCCGAAAGCGTTGCCGGGGGGCGGGGGAGAGAGACAAGGGCGTCCGTGGAGATGCATGCATCCCCCCCCCTTTGCCCAGCCCTCAGGTGTCGCTCACCATCTCCCCCCCACTAACCCGGCAAGGAGAACCTCCTGCCTTTCAACCACGGAGAGGGGCGGGGCCACGAGGCAGGAGAGGTGACAAGAACGCAAACTCACCCCTCCGCCCCTGCGGCCACCGTAGGGCGTGTTATCTGGCAAGGAGATCCCGGCAGCAAGGCGACGACAATCCCCGCCCGTGGCTTCGTCGCGGCGTCGCTCTGTATTCTCGCGAGATTTGTCCAGCGCATCTGCGCATGCGGGAGGAGGCGGGGGAAATCAAAGGAGAGCCCACGTGACAGGGGGAAAGAAAACATGGGTCTTTTCGCACGAGGATGGGTCTGTGCCGGCATCCCGTTGTCCAGGGTGACGACGCGAGGAGGGGGTCCATGGCGGGCTTGGCTGTGCCTCCCTGGCAAGGGCCGAGCGGTCCCGGCGGGGCGGCGCGGGAACAGCACGGACCCCCTCTGGGCAGAGCGTCAAGAACAGCAGCGGCAGTGGCGGCGGGAACAGGAGGAGAAGTTCCGGGAACGCCAGAACAAGACGGTGGCCTCCTACCTGGTGGCCGCGGCCGTGGGCATGGTGGGCCTGTCTTACGCGTCGGTGCCGCTTTATCGCCTGTTCTGCCAGGTGAGAAGATGCTGGACGGGTGGGGCCTCTCAGAGGCTTGGGTTCAAGCCCGAGAAAGTCCCGGGTGACCTTGGACCTGTCGCGCACGCCCGCGCCTCTTAGGTGCTCTTCCTTGGCTGCCTGGGCGGGGTTGCTGTGGAGCCGAAAAAAGGACTTTGGATGAACGTCTTTCAGTTGCTCCAGTTGAAGAGCAGCAGTAGTTTTGCTTAACTTTTCCCCCCTTGGAGCTGTCCGTTGTCTTCTTCTGAAGAGAGACTGCGCGTTCCTGAAGAAAATGGATGTGTCTTAAATCTGGAGTGTCAGCTCTGAGCATCGCGCCTAGAGTGACATGGCGAGAAGCCTAGATTTGTAACCATATAGCCTCTTCGTGATGCCCTCACCTTCCCTGATGAACTCAGACCCCTTTTTCTAGGTTATGGTATACAATCTGGAGGAAGATTTAACCCTCATTTGTATAGCCACCCAGAGTGGTACAATATGGCAGATGGGTGGGATATAAATAGAATAAATAAATAAATAAATAAATAGCAAGAGAGGTAACGAGTGGGGGGCGGCTGGTCACAGATAAGGCACTTAAACTTGTGAAAAGCTTTTGGAATAGTCCAGACCTGGACAAAGTGTGGCCCGTGGGCCACATACGGCCCATGAGCTGCTCCAGCCCGGCCCGCCGGTTGTTGCTCCTGAGCTGGAGCTGCAGCTCCGGTCACCCAGCATGGCAGAAAGCCTGGCGGTGGGCGAGAGGTGCTGCAGGTGCTCATGCTGTCCTTTTTGTGGTGTGGCCTGCCCATCGGGAGTGGACCAGAAGCACAGGATGGACAGCGCCACCACCTTCGCCGCCACTATCATTGCTGCCACCTGCCCACTCCGTGGCTTGGGCGGATGAGAGAGTGCGGGCGCCCGTGCGCCAGCAGGTGCTCCCTCTCGGCCTCCCCTCTGGCCATGATGCACGGGCTCTCTGAGGGCCGGAGGGACATCTGCTGAAGGGGTGAGGCTGCCATGGGGAGCGGGTGGGTGCTGGTGGGCATGCTCAGCCTGTCACTCTGCCTCTGCTCCTTGGCGCTGCTCGTCACAGCCATCTTCACAGACCACTGGTACGAGACCGACCTGTGGCGCCACTGGGAGAGCTGCGAGGAGCGCGCTGGCAATGCCTGCTCGCCCAAGCAGCACCGCTGCCTCCTGCTGCTGCTGCTCCACTTGCCCTTACGAGGCGGCGGCGGCGGCATCAGTGCACTAGCGCCCCCCCCCCCCCGCAGGGGCCTGCTGCTGCTGGAGGACAGGCGAGCCCTCTTTGGGTGTTGACAGCCAGCAAGTAATATTTCCACCTCGACAACCTGGTAGAAAGAGGTAAGGGGGGAGGCGGGGGGAGTCGCCGGCAGATGGGGGTCTTCTCAGTGCTTCCCACCACCATCCAGTGGACTTCTTTCTGTGCCCAGGAAGTGCCCTCTACCATATAGTTCTCCCCACTCTTATTCTCAGGATCTCTACACAGACCCCACCGTGATTTCTCCAGTGCATGATTACAGCACTCTCTCCTTCCCGTCCTTCCTTCCTTCTCTTTTTCTTTCTTTCCTTCCTTCCTTCCCTCTCTTTTTCCTTCTTTCTCTTTTCCTTTCTTGCCTTCCTTCTCTTTTCCTTTCTTGCCTTCCTTCTTTCATTCTGTCTCTCTCCTTCCTTCCTTCCCGGTCCACACCCCACTTCTCCTTTCAAGTTACAGCCACACAATTCTACCTGCCTCCCACCTTCAGAACCAGTGACCTCTCCATGCCCCCACTTTGTGTGCTCCCAGTTTGGACAGTGTTATCGAAGCTACGAACCTGAATTTGAACAAATTCCGGGGGCAGTGGAAGACAGGAGGGCCTGTTGTGCTCTGGTCTATGGGATCACGAAGAGTCAGACACAACTAAACAACAACAAAAAATTGGTTCGGCCCCCAAACACAGTTCAGATTTTTCACGTGGCCCCCTATAGAAATTAATTGCCCACCCCTGGCATAGTCCCTAATCAAAGACTCCTGAGTAAACCTATTCATGGAATTGTATTGATCTGCAAAGAGGCCAGAACCTTTTAGGGATCAGGAGCAGATAGAGGAAAATTGAGTTTTCACAAAATAGAAGTTATGAGGTGGTGTTTCCCAAAGATTGGTATCAGGACTTGGTGCTTTTGAACTTGGTCAGAAATGGCATAGTGTTAGGGTAACAATGAAGTGGCCAAGGTGGTTGACAACACCACGTCATTCAGAATGAGGAACATAAAAAAAGATTGCAGAGAACTCTGGCGGGATTTCTCCAAGCTGGGCAAATGGGAAATGAAATGGCAATTCAGCGTGAGCAACCATAAGTGAGACGTGGAATGTAGTGTAGTGAAAGGAATTTAAATAAAGACTCATGAGCAATAAATTTCTGCTATGTCACATTGGTCTATCCATGGAAGGACTGTAGTGGGACTTCTACACTAGTAGCCATGCTCTAAGTCTGTGGATCCCAACCTGGGGTCCCCAGCTGTTCTTGGACTACAACTCCCAGAAATCCTGCCAGCACAGCTAGTGGTGAAGGCCTCTGGAAGTTTTAGTCCAAGAACATCTGAGGACCCAAAATGATGAACTAACTTGTGTGCAGGAAATATTTAGTCCTTGCAATGGCAGTGGTACTCTTGGGGACCTTGGAATCCAGAAGCCATGTGTTTGCTTTCGTTTGCTGGAGTGATGACTGGATACATCAGTCATTGAACATTTATATTTGCAATAAACTTTTTTCTTATACTGGTGACTGTGTTTCTTGAGGAACCCTTGAACATAAATGTATTAGTTCTGTTTTAATGAAACTTCACAATTAAGATGGGAAGATCCTGATGTAATGTATACACTGTATGAGTGAGAGCTGGCAGAGATGTAGAAAGAAAGCGATTTTGAGACCATGGTGGACAACTCAGTTAAAACTTGATGTACAGTGGGTATCCTGGGAAAAAGCAAATTCCATGATGGGGATTACAAAGAAAGAGAGAGAGATAAAATACATTTGGTAGTGTTGTAGTACCTGTATAGAAATCTCTTGTGAAACCCAATTTGGAGCATTGTATACAAACTAGAAAATGGCAGATAAAACAATCAGAGTGATTAAAGTGATTTTCTAGCAGGCAGAGGCCTTGTTTGGAAACGTTTCAAGAAAAAAATTAAGGAGATTATGACAGAGAACTATAAAATTACATGTGCTGTGGAGAAAATGGTTAGAAAGAAAACTTCCTCCACACTGTATAATCCTAGAATAGAATGTGTGAATGAACCACTTAAGCTGTATGATTGGGTTCTTCCCACAATAGTTCTTCCCACAACACATATATAAAACTGCAATTCATTACCAAAAGCTACAGTACAGATTCATGGTCTGTAGTGCAGGATAAAAGATTTTTTAATTGATAAGACTGATTCTCATTAATTTGTTATTTTTAATCATTTGTTATTTTTAATCATTCTATTTGTTAATTACAGTTAATTTTCTTTTAAGGTTAGTGGATATGGTGGAACAACAAAATTAGAGACTGGCACAGACAAGGTTGAGGCAATGGAACCTGTAAAAGATCATGTCATTAAGGTCACCTTCAATGCAGATGTACACTCAACTCTGAATTGGAATTTCAGGCCTCAGCAGACTGAAATATATGTAAGTAATTCAAAGTTTGGTAGATGAGTATTTATATACTGTAACTTCCAATTTTCATACCATGGGTGGAAGGAGAGAACCAGTTCCACAACCCTTTGCAGTGGTTTCTAACCTTGGGTTCCCAGATGTTCTTGGATTAAAACTCCCAGAAGCCTTCACCACTAGCTGTGCTGGCCAGGATTTCTGGGAGTTGTAGTCCAGGAACATCTGGGGACCCAAGATTGGGAACCACTGCCTTTTAGTACCTATGGAGCTTAGCAAGTCCCCACCCATTGTCTCCCTCCACAGTGGCTGCAGAGAAGAACATGCTGGGCCTTGGGAGGGGGGTGTCCTGAGACTCTTATGAGGACTTTAGTTTTTATGGCCACAGGTGCCAGAATTTTGCATGGGAGAATTCCTAATGGAGTATGGCAGTTATAGTGGGGGGAAAATCTGAAAATCTCATGGCTACTTTTGAGCTCCCAGCTTCCTCTATTAATGAGGGAAACCCAGGGGCTGCAATCAGCTTCTTGCCTCTACTTTTCTGTTCTTTCTTCTCTCACCCTCTAGTCAGATCAGGAGGACAGTTTGGGGCTCTCAGCCAATTTGCTGGTCCAGTGAGTAGACCTGTGGCTGAACCTGAGATGGAGCCTTGGCCTACTGCACCAGGGAAAAGAGGGCTGTCAAATTGCTTCCTGTGCCAGGAGGAAGCCCACAGATTGGGCTTTTCCCATGCACCTACCGAAGCTTCACAGGAACTAACAGGTGAAATAGAAGAGTCTCTGGGGTAAAAACCCAGCAGCAGACCTCCTCACCTTCTCCCCAGATGACTGAAGGCTATGCCCTGCACCCGAAGTTCTGCTCCTAATCAGGGCTGTTGTAACAAAAGAAATGCCAGTTGTCTCCCCAGCCCCCACCTGTCTCTGTCCAGAAGTCTAGAGGGGGCAGAGAGCCTTAAGGTGTGGAAAAGATCCTCTTTCCCCAGTTCCTCCCCATCTTTATAGCTGGTGGAAGACAGGGCCTTGTGACAAGGTGGAGAGCCCTCTTCTCTAGCTTCCATATACCTGCCAAGAAAGAGACAGAGGAGCTGTGTGCATCTTTTCCCACACAACCACTTATGTGCAGAGGGAGGGAGGAGCTGTCAAGAACAGGAGCCAATGACTGCAGAGGAGGGGCCCCACATTCCAAGGTTCTTAAGATCGGAATGGGCTATATGCCCTTCAGCTCACATGTCTCCTACCTTCCCTAACATCTCCAGATGGGAATTGCCCTCAGGGATGATTTCCTCTCAGCTTCACAGGCAGAAGATGGAAAGCCATCTGAGGGTGGGATAGGGGCAGGCTTATCCAGAAAATGGATAGGGGAGCTTCTCCCTTCTCCTCTTGCAGATTGTTTTAGCCTAAAGATTTTGTGCTGCTGCTACAGAAGGCCACCAGAACTCCAGTTTAAAAAACAAAAATTAATTTGAAAGACCCAGACGCTCCAGCCAAGTCTGTTTTGACTTGCCTCAGGGAAAGTTGTTTAAAAAGCCCCCTCTTCTTCAGAATTCCCCTTTCCTAGCATCTACATGGCAGTTATTAGAGTGGGAGATGTCTGCAGTCTCCTGGGGACCCCGTTACTACCAGTATATTAGTAACAGAAGTTACTTCTGTTACTTACAGCCAACAGGTGCCCCTGGATGGATGCTCTGGTCTGATCCTCCGTATATACAGTATAGTGGCTGGAGAAGATGGTCTTAGAAATCAAGGTAGACTCCGCTTATAAGAAAGGATCACAAGGCCCTTTCTACAGTCATTCAGACCTCTACAGGAGCCTCTGTTATGGCAAGAGCAGTGTTCTTCTGGGCCAAGGATGTGTTAAGTAATCTTGCCAAGGGTGACATTAAGCTCAGACAGGGACTGAACAAATTTGTCAAAGCTTCTGCCTTTAAAGTTTCTGCCTTTTCAGCAGATACTAGTCTGGACTCCATTCAATTTCATGCAGGCCACAAGAGGCTGCTATTCTGGTACGTCATCATGTATGACTCAGACACTGGCAGGCGAACTCTGAAGCTGCTGCTTCTGCTGCTGATACCAACCTAATATTTGCAAGCTTCGAGGGCTCTAAATTATTTGCAGAGTTATTGAGAACAAAGACAAAGTGTATTGTGGCTT
This sequence comes from Pogona vitticeps, assembly GCF_051106095.1. Taxonomy (NCBI): domain Eukaryota; kingdom Metazoa; phylum Chordata; class Lepidosauria; order Squamata; family Agamidae; genus Pogona; species Pogona vitticeps. Next base: position 155,781,030 of record NC_135784.1, on the reverse strand, counting down.
AAAAAAGGTGTTGCCTTCCATAGCCTGTAGAGATATAAAAGGTGCTAGGCAAGAGTCCTGTTCCTTTTGTACAACAAATCCCAATACAGAGACCACAGACAATCCAGACAGAATCCCCAAAGCAGCTAGAAATCATCTAGTTCCTTCTAGCCCAAATCCCAGGTCAAACAGCAACAGTCTGCATGACAGCAGGCCCCTGCCCATGGGAGGGAGATTGCAGCATTTCCACACATGGTAGGAAGACTCTGCCATCGACAGTGGCTGTTAGGCACAGTCAGGTATATGAGATAAAGTTTGTAAAAGACACTGCTCAAACATTGGCTGTAAGATCCTGCCTATCGAGGTGGGTGCAAGGGACAAGCCATTGAAAGGATGTCCTCCCTCTGTATAAAGGGAGTGTCTTATGGTTCAATATTACTTTTTGTGGCCTTTTCACATAATGCTCTTGTGACTAGTCATGCCAAACAAGAGTACCGGCATGAAAGGCTCTTGGTTTAACTGCTTGCTATACTGTGCACTGTCAGGTCTCGAGCTTATAGAAGCAAAGAAGTTTCAGCAGGCCCTGTCCTTTTACCACTAAGAGTCAGATGTGCAGAGAATTACTTCTGTAGCTTCTCATTCTGAGTGCACCTACATCTCTAGCTCAAATAAATGATGCCAGTGATGCAGGAGAGAATAATATGTACTGTATACTGATTAATTAATTACCCACTCTCCCACCCACCCCAATTGTTGCGGTTGGTGTATTGTCTTGTTCACGTTTCAAAATATGTTTTGCTTTGTCTGCAGTAGGCTTATTCCCTGTTGCACGGATGAGTTTTCTAATTAGATTGCTGTCAGTGGCTTCAAAAGATTGCCTCTGGGCAAGAAGGCTCAACTTCCCTGGGTTTGCCTCTTTGCTTAGAGAAGATGCACAGCAGCATGGCACTGTGTGGCTGGCATGTCTGCATACATACTCATGCTCCTGACAGAAATAGTAGTCTTTTAGTGCCACTGAGTGGAATGTTATACCAGCACTCTGCAGAGGCTCTCCTTTGCTAGAATTCAGTGCCACATTTGCCCAGGAAGAAAAATCTCCTTTGAAGTTTAGGTAGTTCCTGGTTTAGCAATACTTTGGAGTGGAATATTGGAAACATTTTAACTCAAAATGCCAAAAATGGCTGGAGGATAAGTGGCTTCACGTATCTTGAATTGACTCTTGTTATTTTAAATACAAAGAAATTAAAGCCCATGCATATGGGGGAATAAGGGGAGTCACTATGGAAACTTTTTCTTACAGGTTGTTCCAGGAGAGACTGCATTGGCATTTTACAAAGCAAAGAACCCCACTGATAAACCAGTAATTGGAGTTTCTACCTACAACGTGGTTCCTTTTGAAGCTGGACAGTATTTTAACAAGATACAGGTAAGTGAAGTCTGATGTTTCCAAGAGTGGGAAGTTGTTGTTATACTTCTCTGGTTAACTAAAATTTTCCAATATAGTATAGCAGGCATCTGATTTTTTATTTATCTGTGATGGCAGCAGTGCTTAGGATTAGGCATATCACAAGCACCACCCCCAAGGTTTCCTCATATTGATATAATGTGACTCTTTCCCCTTGACTCAAAAGGAGGGTCCATCCTTTGCTGTTATGGAAGGGGCCTCTTTGGCGGTTTTGTTACATTATCTGTAACAGAGTAAATCAGTGTGGTTGCAGTAGTTCAGAATATTCCATCTTTCCCAAGTGCACACACACAAAAATGCAAGTTTCATTAGTGGCACTTCAGATATGGTGCTACTGCTTCTTTATATACTTTATACTTAGGCAGGCACTATAGTTGCCAGAAGATGAATGACTTAATAGTGGGAAGGTAAATAAATACTTAACAGTTTAGAAAGAATTTTTGTGAAATTGTTTTTCAATTTACTAGCTAGTTAATTATTTTTCAAAATATTGTAATACTTTTTGTAGCCTTTAATATTGTTTGTTTATTGTAGGCCACCTTGGGTCCTTTTGAGGAGAAAAGTGGGATATGAATAAAATAACTAACTAAATAAGGCATGAACTTTGTCTTAACAAAATGCAAATGAAATTATTATAGGGAGCATTTCGGCATAATATCTAACCTATAACTGAAGGCTAGCTTAGAAAGAGACTGTTGTGTAAGTGTTGATGTAGCACTGAACATTTTTAAAAAATCTTCCCTCCAATATGCAGTGCTTTTGTTTTGAAGAACAGCTACTTAATCCCCATGAAGAAGTGGATATGCCTGTATTTTTCTACATTGATCCTGAAATTGTGGAAAATGGAAGGCTAGTGAATTGTAATTTGATCACTCTTTCCTACACCTTTTTCGAAGCAAAAGGAGGATCGGAATTGGCACTCCCAGGTTTTAACTAACAGAACGCCATCTGGACTCTATTAGAAATGTTTGTTCTGTTCAATACTGATGACCTAAAGACTGTGCAAAGCACATTTCTGACCTCAGGAGGAAGATGCTGAAAAACTGAAAAGCAAATATATGCTTTAGATCAGGGATCTCCAAACTTTTGTCTGTGAGGGCCACACCGGATATTTTCAACATCTTTGAGGGCCGAAGGAACAGGAGGGTGTGCACGCCCCCTCCGCCCACAGCCCCTGCCTGCCAGCCCATGCACAGGCTGAAGGGAACACACTGGATAAAATGGCAAGGTGGGCTGGATATGGCTCGCGGGGTGTAGTTTGGAGACCCCTGCTTTAGATATTGCATGCAAGCAGATGTTTGGTTCTTTTGGAAGTGTGATACTTAATATTGGCCTACAGGAACCATGATTGTGAAGATGATTGATAAGCAAATGTGCATAATGAATTATTTTAATAGTTTGTCTTCACAAGTACATCTGTCTAAACAGTGGCCAAAATCTAGCAGTTTTAGGCCAGCATAATGCAAACATTGTGGCTACTGGAAGTGAATTGCTTCAAGGGGTTAAGACAGATATAACATGCTATGTGCTAAGTTGCCTGAGTCTCTGCACAGTTAATATCTATGCTGATTCTTTAAACAGGAAGTTTGACTCAAAGTTAACTGGTTTGGGTTACTCTTGAGGGTATAACTGATAGGAGTTTGGGTAGTGTACATTATGAATTTGGTGGCAGTAGTTATGAAGCACTAAAAATTCCTAATGGTTTAGAGAGCTTTGGAGGAAAATAAGTTTTATAAATAGGCGCCCAAATGGGGGAAAAAAAAAATGATGTAACTTGTATGGTTACAGGCTTATAAATGTAACACTATGAGATATGTGTTTAGCTGTGTACATTGTATCAGAGGTAATATTGTCTAATAAAGTTTGTGTGGTGTTTTCATGAAAATACAGATTGCATGGTATAATAAAAATATACTGAAATTCAGCTGTTCCGTGCAGCAGACATTTTGACCGTGGTACCTCAGCTCCCAGTTCAGTGAGTAGCCTGAAATCAAGTCAGAAAAAATGGCAGACAGTTCCTGTAAGACATCTGATTTAAAAATCTCATTATTTATTTCCCACCCCACCCCCAGTCCAAGTATTAGTTCAGCAGCACCTAGTAGCTGAAAGTAGATATTCCCCATTAACCTCGCCTGTTAGTGCTTATTAACATAAAGTGATCCAGTGGTATATTGATACTTGAATTCTGTTCTGCTTTTGCTTTCTGTCATTTTAAGCACGATTGCCTTCTTTCAATGTGCCTTTTGTCATTGTTTTTTTCAAATGACAATGTATACTGGGTGGTTAAGAGAATAGACTTTCAGCATCTGTAAAATAAAACTTTTGACTGTTCACAAATAGATATCATTCTGAAGGGTTGATGAACATTGTTGAAGAGCACAACACATTCTGAGTAAATGCAGTTGCCTTGTGCAGTAACATGATGTTTCCAGTTTTAGGAAACTGTATATTTATAAGGAGATGAAGCCTAGTTTTGCTGTAAAAGTTTGGAGTGAGAAAGTGGTAGATCTTTGTACTTAAAATATGATAATCAGTACTAGTAGAGGATTTGGCAGTTTTTCTGCAGATTACATTAATTTCAGACATTCACTCTAAATTTAGTGTCTGAAGCAGACCATAGAGAGCAACTCTCTTACATTAATTTTTTATATAGTCTGAGATAACACAAAAACATTTGGTATGGCTATATAGTTCTGTCTCATAAATTATATATTCTAGGTGTAAAAAAATTATTACTAGGAATCATGCTAGTGGACTAATTGTGTTTTTGCCTGAGGCTTTAGTGTCCTGTATATTTTGTTAGGTATAGGCTTATTCTGTCTGAATAGATTTATTTTACAAGGAATGAATAAAACATGCCTATATAAAAATCCTGAGACTTCATGCATGAACTCTGTTCTTCATTTTTGTTTTTATTTCCTGAAATAGCTTTCTGAATTTTGCTTAGCCCAATCCTGAGCTCTGTGGATAATCTGTGGAGACCAGAATACCTCCTTATTTTGTTTTCTCTGAAAAGTCACGATTTCTGTCAACCATGAACCCAGCAAATCAAACTTTTGCCACTGACTTTCTACAGCAGTTGCTACAGTTTCATGCTAGATCTTAATATGATTCAGGAAAAAAGCTATCTTTGAAGCTCTCATTTTTCTTGAGCTTCTTGTGCTACAAGTTGTAGCTTCCTAGTCTGTTAATTCTTTCATGTATGTGTTGTCAGGGAAATATTAGGGTCATCTTTACTCCAGTTTGTTGGTGGATGCTCAGTCTCCCAGTGACCTAGCATAAACATTGGCACTTGATTTACATTGCAACAGACTACTCGTAATCTTTTTTGGCTTGATCTCTGAATCCTCCAGGAACTACCTTCTCTCTCCTTCTGAAAAGCCTCAGCACTCCATATTTACCTAGTTCCAGCCCCTATGATTTCTTGGATCTAAACCCAACTTATTATAGTTGCAACTGCGCCTTAGTTTTTAAAAACCTCATAGCCACTGCTCTCACAGCAAGTGTGCATTGTTATTTTTGTTAAGTCCATTTCATGGAGCTTTTATTCTATTCCTCTAGTTTTTCCTTTTATTTTGTATGTTTCACTGGTTCTCAGTTTTATACACACTATTATCATCATCTTAGGAGCTCTGGCAGACAGAAAGTTGATGAACAATATTTGAAGTTCAGAAGTATTCAGTGCCCTTATTGTGACTGCTGATTCTTGTGTATTCAGCAATACTGCATCTCTCCAGGCAATATCTTTGTGAGTGACTGAAAACAGTGTTTCTGCACACTGTTGTCAAGGCTCAAAGGCCCCTCTTACACATGTATTCTCAGCATGCATGTTGGATTCATACATGTGGCCAGAGAACCTACCTGATAATATCAGAAATATGGTTCTGAAGAAGCAGTGAGAACACAACAGAAATCTCAGCCGGAAGCTGGGTTACATCAGAGCAAATAAAGAGAATAAGGCATGAGAAGAAGTGTTACACATGAGATGCCAAAGGTTAGTTAAAAACAAATCCAGAGGAGGATAAAATGGAGCTGTATTTGTAATAGAACCATCCATCAACACAGTAATAACTCAGTTTCCCAGATTGTTTAATTAGATTGTACAAAAACATAATAGTTGTAAAATATAATTAAATATTATATACACAGTAGTGAGATTTAACATGTACCCATTTACCATGCTGAAGCATTTATTGAGTGGTTAACTGTAATGACACTTATTACTAAAGTTCAGGTGTGATCTCTGACAAATGCACATTTTACTTGTAATTGGAATGAAGGCACTTACTCCAGTTGCCTTTCTAGTCTTTGAACCCATCTTTTCAAAGAATGTTATTGCTTAAAGACACCCTGAGTTCCCAAAGACAGGGGAAAGATGCAACAATAACAGAAGAGCAAAGTGACTCCAAAGTACCATAATGGTGGGGCCTTCCACCCCATCTCCCATCTCCACTTAGTAAATGCCATATCAGAGATACTCCAATAGAATGCAGCCACAACTGGGTGTATTCTTCCACAGGGAACAAATATATTTATAAAAGAGATTCAAATGGTGGCAAGACAGAAGTGGCAAAACCCTCTTATAACCTTGTCAGTGATTCACATTGTGTACTTTTTCCATAGCTTGTGCATGCTTAAGACAACTAGCATATTGATATCTGTTTATGGAAATGTGCTGTAGTGATTAGCCACCATCAGACCAGGAAAGGTATCTAACTTCTGAATACCTGCATGCATGGGCAGCAGCTAGGTTGGGAGTACATTGAGGAGGAAACACAGCAGGGGTTCAGGAATACGTGGCCCTCTATATATTACAGCCAAGACCAGAGAGCAACACCACCCCTCATCCTTGAGGCAGAGATCTCTTTTGTAAAGCTGACCACCGGTAAATCTTACAGCCCTAGCTATTGCACAACAGCTGATGCTCAAGAGACTTGACCTGGACTTAAGTATCCAGTTGCTGATTCCCAGTCCCTGCTTTTTAAAAACTGTTTCTAGTGAAATTGCATTTCATACCTATGAACGAATTGCTCATCCTGTTCTTCCTGTGCAAAAAGTTTACATTTGTAACTAGATGAAATGGATAAGAAATAAAAGCACCTTGGTTATGGTAGTTGTGATCTGGTTCTTATGCTCCCAAGTAAAATGGTGTTTATTTATTTTAGAAACATGTCTTTTGGTCCAAAGTACGCAGCCACAGAACCATGTACCCTTAGTGATCCATGAAACCTAATATAATGCACTTAAGGTAGGCTATGCAAGAGACACTGACTTAACATGTACTCAGCAGAACAATGTCATTCATCCATATCTTTTGCAAGATATCCTTTTCGCTACAGAAAAATCTTTGTCTTTTTACTAACATATTGGGTGTTGTCAAGACAGTCGTTAATGCTGGTAAAGATAAATTGTCCTCTTAAGACATCTGCTTCTAGCAACTGCTGTGAACATTTGCTTTGAAGAGGTGTGCATCGATTTCTTCATAAATAGGTCTGAAATCAAAGCAAAAATAATCATTAGTTAGTGGTATGAAATATTCTAATGTTTAGTCAACAAAGCTATGGTAGGAACTCTCTGTGTGCTCCATCAAGTCAATTCTGACTAAGGCAAACCTTGTCAGGGTTTTCTAGGTATAGAGTACTCAGGGGTGCTTTGCCATTCCCTTCTTCAGGGGGCATCCTGGGACTGTGCACCTTGCCCAAGGCTACACAGGTGGGGTCTTATCCCTGGAGACACTGTGGGGAATTGAACTCCAAACCTCTGGTCTTCAACCAGATACTTCACTAGAAGCTGGAAATATGGAATGGACAACATAAAACTCCTTTAAGTCCTCCCCCTCCCAATAACTGCTTCTTCGTAGTAGAAAAGAGTGGCTATGCACTACCCCCAGAATCCAAAACAATTTTATGTTACCTCACTTTCTGTAATGGGTCTATATAATTTCATTACGACTAAAGGTACTGTATTTTCAGTTTGTGATGGATTAAAGTGGCATCTCAATTTTTTGGATTCAGTAATGTTTTTGTCCCACCTAACCTTAGCTGCTCAAAACTGCACACCTCTTGTTGCTAATCAATAAAGACTGAAGTTGCATCCGTCTCCTCAGTTGCCTTACTGCTTTCCCATGATTTGGATCCACACTTCTGTAAGTGAAACTTTGTTCATGAAAGATCCTTGCTGGACAAAATGTGGGGGTTGTGATTAGGTGACCATATAAAGTGTAAATTGGTGAAAAACAGAAACAGCTCTTAGGAGGCAATGGAGGGTCAGTGACATGAAAACCATGATAAATTATCTACTGAACTTAAATGTAATAGGACCCACACAATGTCACACGTCTACTCTCTTTTCCACACACACCCGCATAACCCCAAATCTGTTTCAGAGGGTCTTCAAGCCAGCTGAAAACATAGATGTACATCCAGGCCTTCCCTCCTGTCAACTAATGATTTCTTTTGCTTTGCTATTTATTATTTATTTATTCCTGCACTATTTGTTATTGTTGTATGCTAATGTTTTTATGTTTTTTAATTGTTTTGATATTCTGTAAGCCGCCCAGAGTGGTAGAATATACCAGATGGGCGGGATATAAATTGAATAAATAAATAAATAAATACAGTGGCGCCCCGCATAGTGACGATAATCCGTTCTGGAAAAATCATCGCTATGTGGAATCGTCGCTATACGAAACAAAAAAGCCCATAGGAATGCATCAAAACACGTTTAATGCATTCCTATGGGCAAAAAACTCACCGTTATGCGAAAATCCTCCATACGGCCACCATTTTTGCTGCCCAGTAAGCGAGGAATGGGCGTGAAAACACAGCGGGCGGCCTTTTTTTAACCCAGCGGCCATTTTGGAACCGCCAATCAGCTGTTCTAAAAACATCACTATGCGAAAATCGGTAAGCGAAACAGTTTACCGATCATCGCAAAGTGATGTTTTACCATTTAAAACATCGCAATGCGATCGCAAAAACGATCGCAAAAAAAACATCGCTATGCAGATTCGTCATTAAACGGGGTGCCCATTATGCGGGGCACCACTATAAATAAACAAACAAACAAACTCATCAAAATAAATGTGGATGGTGTTTGCAGAATGGAGTCTTTTCCACCAGTGATGTCTTCCACTGACAGATGGATGCCAATAGATACAAACCAGTACGTTCTGTACCTGCAACTGGTTGGCGAACATGCACCTTCAGGGAAGCACATTGCGCCACTCCTGCCCAAACTTTATGGTCACCATCACTGACCTAAGCAAGTGTATTCTACCTCTGCTCCATTAATATAGGATAGACTATGCATTTGTTGACCTAGGCAATTTTTAAAAAGCAAGCAATGCCTTAGCCATTCAACAGACTACTTACTCTGATTTATCACTAGGAGCCAAAGGATCAAATTCCATCAGCTCATAATAATTAGGAGGCTGTGAGCTGTTTTTTGAGAAGTCTGGAAGAAAGAAAGACAGGGACCAAATAGACAAACAAACATTTTTAATCAACATTTTAAAACCTTGTTTCTTATGTTATTTAATTAGAAGTGACAAAATATAATTATCCTCACTATCACCTTCTACTGTAACTGTAGGGTAAAAGGTAAAATACACGCAAGGCACAGGTGTGAGGTAGCACCTCTCAGAGCAAGGGAACAGGCAAACGTAGCAAAGACTGAAGGTAAAGGTAAAGGTTCCCCTTGACAATTTTTGTCCAGTCGTGTTCGACTCTAGGGGGCGGTGCTCATCCCCGTTTCCAAGCCATAGAGTCAGCATTTTGTCCAAAGACAGTTTCCGTTGTCACGTGGCCAGCTAGACACGGAACACACAGACTGAACCCAAACCTAAATGTGAGAACATTTTAATGATTAAACATCAAAGCAAATTTGAACTAGTAAAATGTACCACAGCAATAGAACCAAGCTGAACTGTGGCTGGAAATAAGCTGTAATGCAGAATGTTGCCTTCCGCATTCAGGTATGTGTTGAGCAGGTTCCTATGAAGATCAAGGTGCATGCAGTTTAGAATGGGGCAGCAAGACTACACTGGTAACTCAAGATATCATCCCTGCCTCTGTAAATAAGGACTGTCCACATGTGGACATAAGGATGGGACAGCACCTGTTTTTGTAAAGTCGGACATGCTTATGCCTGAACTATGCAGACAATTCTAACTGCAAATCACTGCAGTTATTTAGACTTACCTGCTGGTGGGGCATCTTTTGAACCATTACTCTGAATGCTCACAGGATGCAAAGGTACTGGATTAAAGTATGTGTTTACCTACGGAAATGAATTAAGTCAAGTGTTTACTTATGTAAATGAAATTAATTAAGTCAGCTATGCAGGAACACAAGTTTAAAAAAAACCCTCAAAACCCCTACACCACTTTGTTTAGTTTATTGCGCTATTTTCTATAGTAAAAACCAACAACAATCCTATTAAGAGAAATATGGTCAAGGCTTCCATCAATCCAGACTGAAATACAGTAATCCTGATTGCGCTCATTACAGAATCCTCTGTATTCAGCTAGTATTGAGGCAGTGGTTCAGCTGGGCTCTAGAGCTGCATCCACAGCGATAGGGCTGTCTGAAGAGAAAAGCTTCTGCTACACATTGAGTCTCTTCACATGCCTAGGGATCCTGGCACAACTGACAGGGAGTATCATGATGGAGAGCCCAGAAGGTCAGAAGCTGTTCACCACACATGAGAGGCATGTGGAAATATCAGGAGGGACAAATGACTGACACATGAAAGGGCCATAGGGAGAGAGGGAGGAACCTGAGGAAGGTACAACCATGGGGGAAATACTTCAGGATCAGGAGCACAGTGACGACAACAGTGAGCAGGGGGGACAAAGAGACCGAACTAGGCACACTGGTGGAGCCTTCGAGGGAAATTAGATTGGATCTGTGCAGACATCCCCTGACATTGGGCCCCATGGATTGTACCAGACTACCTGTTACCCCAGAGGGAGAACCAGCCTATCCCTTTGTAAAAGAAGCACTGGAAACCAAAGTGCCAAGCCTATTGGCTCCATCACGTTAAGCACTGCCCCCTTTGGGTCGCCGGTGCTAGGAGTAGGAGACAAGTCATGGGCCAGGAAGGGTGCATGGAACTACACCCAGGCCTAACCGCGAAGACTGAGAAGGAAGCAGGTGAGATCCCATGGGTGGTCCGTTCCCTGTGTTACTTTGTCAAAGGTCTTTTGGCACCTCCCTCACCCCCTGCAGTAATATTTCCCTACTACTACATTTGCCTCCTTTGCAGTGACAGGCAAAGAATATTTTTTTTCTTTTTGACCCTTTACCAAGCTCTGGGCCTCCCAATTTTAAAATTACAGTATAGCTCTGGAGTTTTTGTTGCTAATACTGCAGCTGCATTTATATTTCTTTAATAGGTTTGTGTCATTTGGTATTTAAGCTGATTTTACCATGAGCTGTCCAGAGATCTTTAGAGAAGACGTGTCAATATTATTATTAATGATATGAGCATTTTTTTAAATCTGAGCATTGTGATCTCTTTCCACCTGTGTGTAGATGGTGCTGTTTTTTGGATACATAAGGATTGGCTCTCAAAGTAACCTCAGCACTCATAGGAGGGCTCTGTCCTTGAGTTAAATGCAGAATCATGCAACCAGATTCTGCCTTGATCTGCAGCCTTATGTGCTTCCCTCACATCTACTCCACAGGCTCCCCAATCTGCTGAGTCAGACTGGGGGTGCAAGAGGGGAGAGGGAACCCATTCCTTATTCCATCAACTGACACCATTCTGTTGGCAGGATGAGTTATTAGGTGACCATCCATAGCTGCTGTCAAAAGACCAGGATCGTATCCACAGGCAAACTCTGCAGTGTTGGACTGGTCTTGAATGGCCCTCGAGGCATTGGAGGAGCTTCACAGTAATTCTGAGAATGAACTGGCCAGATCACCTTCTGCCTGTGCATATTAAGAAAGTCTAGGAGGTGTTTTGTTGTTGTTTTTAGAGTAAGTGAACCAAGACTGACAAATGGTTTGCTGCTCACATTGACATAGGTTTGGCCACCTGTGAAGCTTTGGCACGTGCTCAGTGGTTCAGCTGAGAACCTAAAAGAAGAAATGAAGGCGTTAGAAGTCTCTGAGAAATCGTAACCGAAATTCCTTATCTCATCTTCAGAGCAGCACAAGACCACCAGATATCTGGAAGCCTCATGAGCTCCTGGCCTCCGTTTCTATCCATCTCTTTGTCCACATGCTACATACTTGCTTTCCCATGAATTAGTCTACAAAATGAAGGATTAAGGGCTGGATCAGTTAAATGTCTATTCCGTTATTTGAGAAGTTTCCAAAGAGAGGACGTTTTCTGGCCTCTTCATTGCCATCTATGTAAGTCAACCTTCAGACCCCACCTCAGTGTTTATATTACTTTAAAATTGCTACTTACGAAGACTGTGGAGCATTTGTAGGTAGGAGTTGGCTTAGCTGAGGATAAAGTGGTGGGTGAGCTGGATGGTAGGTCGGAACAGCCGCGCTCTGTGTCTGGCAGTCTTCAAAACAGAAATAAAGCAGCAGAGGGAAGGTTGGTATTAGACTCAGAAGAATTTTCCCCCTTGTAAATCTGTGAACTCGGGACCAAAATCTCCCCAGTATGTGAAGTGAGACAATAGAAACTGGGGACACAATGTGAGTGTGGAAGACCATTCCGTTTCCCATAACGTTACACACACTGGTATGTTAAAAACAAACTACCAACAAGATCAGTCCTGTTTTATGGAAGAATGGAGCAACTATACGAACAAACAAACTGATTGCCTGATGGCACAACTGCTTTGGTCCCTAGTGTATTACAAACAGAGGCCTGTGAGGAAACCACAGTAAGAGTTAAGCAAAATAAGACAAAATCAGAAGAAGTCCTTACACTCATCCCCATATCCCATCTGTACACATTTATTTCCTCAGGAATGTTTATGTATGTTCCCCACGTTTTTAGCCTTCTCCTAAACAGCACTCCAGTCAACTGGGCAATGGTGATACAGGGAAGAGAGCCATGTGAATGACACAAGTTCTGCAACTAACTGGGCAGAATGGTATACATGTATTGTAGGGTGACAGAAGCAAGGTATCTGCTGACCTCTGCCCCCTCTATGGTGCTGGCACTAGCTACGGGCCATCTGTGAAGACAAAGAAATTGCCTCAGAATGATGTCCCTGCTTTTCAACCACAGTAAGTACTGCTAATAAGTTGGTCCCTGATAGAGGAGTTCCAGTGCCTGACAGATTGTGCCAATAAGAATGTGGAATGCTGTATTAAGCATTAATATCATTCTTTCAAAAATGGTGTTGTTGATGTGACTAAGTTTTGTTTTAATGTATTTTTAAACTCTGAAACTTGACATGGTGTATGGCCTACGGGCACTAAACCTAAAAAAATACTTGAAACTTGAGTATAATTATTTTCCACCTGAAAAACATACGAGAAGACCCAGAACACTGACACAGCTAGGAAGGAAGAGGATGGAAATCTAGGTGGAAGCAAAGCTCTGTTGGGTTACCTATTTGTCAACATGTCTCATGTTTGTCCTTCATAACACAGCTTTTCTGCCCAAGTGCAGAGATTATGAGCGCCACTGAAACTCATTTCCATCCTTCCCACTAGGTCTGTAGTATTCTGTTAAAACATTAAGCCATCTATGTTCTTCACTCACTCTGCTCTGATGACTGAGGAGTCACTGGGTTGGCTCTCCCGGGATTTGGCACAGCAGCAGGAACACTGGTTTCGAGGTCGAGCAAATCACAAGAAGGAGCAGACGGCTGGTTGCCATTGACCTGAAAATTAAGATGGAGGCCAGAGGTTCTACCCAGTGTCGCCTGTTAACCACACATCAAACATCCACTTTACAATAAGCCATTTCAACAACGGTGATGCATTGTTGAAGTTGATCAAAGCAACTATGCTGTATTCCCTCATCCACCAAGGTCTTTGATTACTTATCCAGTTATGGTGGAACAGGTATTGACACTTTGTCCTCTGCTGAATATTGTATAAGCCTGCAATCCTTGCTTAGGAGTTAGTGCCCCACTGGGTACACTGAACGTACCTCGGAGTCACCTGGACTTCAAAGGCACTAACAGTGTATAATAATTCAAGAGACCACCAGAATACAGCAATATCAGGGGGTTTGGGGCCAGTAAAATTGTCTGCTTACCGCTGTGCGTTCATTTTGAATCCTTTGATTCTCCAAGAACCGTACTCTGTTTCGAGCGAACCTGTATAAAACAGTACCATTAGTTCTTTGCTTCTAAGCCACGAATTTGGGGTAAACAAAGGGAGTATTTTGTAACCATTTGCTTTAAACCTCTGATCTTCAAATCTTCAAACATAGTAAATCAAACAAATTTATTTCATTCTATATATTTGGGCTTGATTAAGTTAAATTATGCCTTTTTAAGGACATTATTCCATGTTTATGCAGGAGACCTGTCAATTCCCAGTTAACCATACTGCGCAAAATCGGTTGATACGGTACAGTACAGTTCTGGGCGCTGCTTAAGAAGCGATAAGCCAGAGGTGATATACCAAAGGAAAATGAAAAGAAATGAAAAGACTTTAACTACTACAACAAAAATCTGTTTCAAAATAATAGGCATGAGTAGTTGCAACAACCAGCACATCACATCCAGTTCTGCACAGCACAACAGAACTGTTAAGGTAAAGCACAGCACACCTAGAAGACTTGAAAAATGGAGAACAAGAAAGGAGAACATTGCAGAACACTGGGAATTTATAGTGTGCTTTTAAAAAACCAGTATAACACAGATATTCAATACCAGTGCACACAACAGGACAGTCTGAAGCATGAGGGTGGTTGAGGAGCACACAAGCACCAAAGTCTTGCACTATTGGATTGGAATGGAAAGGTCTATGTGACCCATTTTTGTGGCAGAGGCAGCCTGCATTCTGTGTTCCTGTCATCTGTGCTGGGCTATCTGGTTAGGAACAAATCCTGCCCAGGCACTGGGGCCTACTTAATATAATCTTATTGTACTACTTCTATTAGTAGTACTTCCTAAAACACTTTCAAAACAGCACTGCAAACCTATAAAGAGAGGCTGCCATTATGCAACATCAAAAACTACACCTTATTCTTTCCTTCAAATTGCAGGGAGGTTCAGTGCATATCCGTAGTTTCCGTGATTTCAATGGTGCTATTTGTACTTCACATCAGGTTCATTTGGGATCTTTAAATTAGGAGCCTGGGAAAAGGTTTATTGTTCTAGCTATGGAAGGGAATGCCATGGTGACAGCTAGGGGTCCATTAAAGCCATGGCAGCAAACTACAAACAACTAGGAGAAGCCTCATAATAATGAGCAACTTAGAGTCGCTAAGAGTTGGCATGACAAATGAGGAAAGCGAGTAGAATCTGCTCACCATTTCAATTTGTGACCAAATTTAATTGAACTGATGTAGCTTACACAAAGGTAACCAACCTGAGCAAGCCCACTTCGAAAGTGATTAATCACGGCAAGAAAATGTTTTCAGACATTTTTGGAAAAAAGACATATCAAAATTCACAGTATGAAAATGATGGTGTAGCATTTGACACAAATTCCAGGTCTTACCATTGCTTCCTTAGAGGAAAATGGATTCTGCTATGTTTTTATCTAGGTCTGATTTGAATTTCAGAATTAAAATTCAAACTCTGAGATCTTGTGAGGTTTTATTCCTGCAATATGGAAGCTCTTCCCACATACTAAGTCCTCATGTACATGTGCATTTTTGGCAGCACAACAAAATGCAGACACAAATTTAACGGTATTTAATTTTAGTAAAGACTCTGCCATTTTTTAAAAAAGATTGTTAAATCAAGTTTGAGACTGCATCCCCATATTGAAAGGGAGGAGGTATCAGAACTTCTGTTGCTGAGGTGTGCCTCTCTGAGAAAAACCCTGTCAATGAAGGAAAGACAGGCTTATCATAGAGAATATATATACAGTGGTGCCCCGCATAGCGAGGTTAATCCGTTCCGGATTAACCCTCGCTATGCGAAATCGTCGCTAAACGGGTAGGGAAAATGTATTGAAACGCATTAAACTTAGTTTAATGCATTCCAATACCTTTCTTACTTACCCGTTCAGCGAGGATTCCAATTGCCGGCAGCCATTTTCGCGCCTTCGCTAAGCGAGGGCACGGCGTGAAAACGGCTGCCGGCAGCCATTTCCGGGCTTCCGGCGGCCATTTTGGAGCCGCCGAACAGCTGTTCGGCGGCTCCAAAATGGCCACCGCAATACCCGATCTTCGCAATGCGGGTTTTCCCCATTGCGACGATCGGGTATGTTTCCGTATAGCGATCCCGAAAAAGGGATCGCTATACGGAAACATCGCTATACAGTGCACTCGTTATGTGAGGCACCACTGTATATATATTTTAAAAAATTCTCATTTATCCCTCAGTTTCCACCAACTTCAAGAGCAGAACATTTGCCAAAGTGTCTCAGATAAACTTTTCAAGAGAGGCTGGTATTTGCGTCTACTGTATCAACTCCACATATATTTAAAGGTTTCATGCTGCCCAGTGTGCAGAAAATAAACCAGATGTCACCCACAGGGTTTACAATGGATATATGGGATGTCTTCCAATATTATTTTCCTTCTTTCTGGGGACAAATTAGGAGCTCCTTGTTGTGAGGACAATAAAATGGGAGGTTCTGCAGTCCCAGAACGTAGGCTCATCTTCAAACACCAGAGAGAGATCCCAAGTTCAGCTACCAGGTATGGGACTGCTTGCTCCAGTTCTTCGCTGCTCCCCTCAGTGAAAAGGTGAGGGCAAGAGAGCGAATGCTTCCCTGAGGAAGCACTCCACAGGAAAAGCAACATCTAAGCAGGCCCTTTGTTAGCTCAGTCACAGCTACTTATGGTCAGAGCCTGCATCTACAAGACATGAGATATCAGTTTGGATAGAATAATTTTACCTTTCATGTCCCAGTAATACATTGTTCAGATTTTCATTCACTTGTATCAGTTCAGTAATTACATCTTCATTCTGCACATTTGCTAACAGTTCCATGATTCTCTCCTGCATTATCCTACATGTCTTGTATAGTTTCTGCGGAGGGACAGAAGAAGAAATTGATTCTTAACATATGAATGATATAGTGGATGCTAGAGGCACCTTAAATTACACCACTACACACAAACATAGGTATTTGGAAGACAAGCAATTAGTACATTTAGGTCATTACTTTCCATTAGATCCTTTGCTTTGGGCAGTGGTTCCCAACTTTGGGTCCCCAGATGTTCTTGGACTACAGCTCCCAGAAATCCTGGCCAGCACAGCTAGTGATGAGGGCTTCTAGGAGTTTCAGTCCAAGAACATGTGGGGATCCAAGTTTCAGAAACCCTAGATTAGGGTTTTTAAAAGGCTCCATGTTGAGAAGCATTTGCTTACAGGAGAATTTTCATTCCGTTTTCCCAATTCCTTCTGATATCTCCTCTCTCTAGTTTGCTTGCCGAGTACTCTTGCCCAACCTCTGCTCTTTTACTTCCTCTCAACTCTCTTGTCCACTGATGGTTGAAAGTGGTCATAAGAGTGAGCTTCAGATGCTGAAGAGGGCAGCTAAGAGTTGTAAACGGGGTAGGGTGTAAGGCAAGCAGGGACGAGCATCAAGATATGATGCCTCCATATCTTGCTGAAACGGCGTGAACATTTCCTATGGGCAGACTGGGACTACCCAGGGATGACAGAGATGAAAAAAGGAAGTGGCGTCTTCTCCTAGGAACAGGATGAAGTCAGAAACATATAACTTGTGCAGCGTTTCTACACAGCACGGAATACTTCCCACATTCCTGGTTGGCCTTCAGAAATCATTATGTATTTTGTTCACTGCACTTAGGCTGAATGTTGTAATTACAGTGTCTGTATATGTATGTTTTCCTGGGTCTAATGGGCCAGTTTTACTTGGTTGTGTTTGTACCATGCCGAGTGACTCAGTGGCTTGGATTATCTGGATGCCACAGCTCTGCTTCCACCTCTGGAATGCCAAGTATGCACAAGATGACAAAACATGTCACGGCATCTCAAACTGTCTTTAAAAAAAAAGAACCTAATAGACAAAGGAGCTTATTCATCATCTCGGAGTGTGTACCTACTTTTGTACTCTGTTTCCAATAGTGGCCAACTAGCTAGATGCTTCTGAGAGCCGCAGTACAAAAGGTAACTCCTCCAAGCTCTGCTCCGTTTAGCTGTCATGACTAACAGGCATACCCTCTAAGATTTTGTCTAGCCTCATTTTAAACCATCAGAACCTGCAGTCATCCTCACACCCTACAGCAGCAATAACATTATGCGCCAAACTGGACTTCCCGTTGCCTGTCCTGAATATCTAGCTGATTCATTTCACTGGGTGGCCCCTGACCTGTTGGATGGGACAGGGAGAAAAAGTTCTTCCCTGCCATATGTACTTCCAAAAATTGCCACAATAACCCCTGCACCTAACATAATCTTTTCTGAGGCTAAATGATCTGAAACATCAAGGCTGTCTCCAACCTTCTCTAGACATACACCTTTCACATTCTCTGTCTGCCATGGCCATTGGCTGTGTTGGTTGGAGCTTATGGGAGTTGTAGTCCAAGGCATCTCGACTACAGATGTCATCCAGATGCCCTGGCCCATTCCCATAGGGATCTACGTGGTGCTTTTCCTTACCTTGTTTTGTACTCAGACAGGCCGTCTATGAAAAAGCCTGCTGTCATGCTAAGTCACAACTTTCTCTCTCTCTCTCCCTCTCTCTGTGTGTGTGTGTGTGTGTGTGTGTGTGTACACGCACACGTGCAGATGCATGCATGCATGAGAGAGAGAGAGAGAGAGAGAGAGAGAGAGAGAGAGAGAGAGAGAGAGAAAGGGTGTGGGTAGAAATAAAAGCAGGCCAGCAGCAGTCATAGGAGAAGGAAAGAAAAGAAACCACCACAAGAATGCCAAATAGTGGCTGTGTGGTGGATAGGTAAAGGTAAAGGTTCCCCTTGACATTTAGTCCAGTCGGGTCCGACTTTAGGGCATGGTGCTCATCCCCGTTTTCCAAGCCATAGAGCCGGCGTTTGTCCATAGATAGTTTCCATGGTCTGTTTCCAGTGCAACTGGACATAGAACGCCGTTACCTTCCCACCGTGGTGGTACCTATTTATCTACCCGCATTTTTATATGCTTTCGAACTGCTAGGTTGGCGGGAGCTGGGACAAGCGACGGGGCTCACTCCGTCGCATGGATTCAATCTTATGACTGCTGGTCTTCCAACCTTGCAGCACAGAGGCTTCTGCGGTTTAACCCACAGCGCCACCACATGTGTGGTGGATACATCCATCAAATCCAGCATTTAATCACCAGGAGACACAAGATGCAGAGCATGATGGAGCCAGCTAGCTTTTATTGCTTGCTCAAAACATCTGATAGTCAGCAGTGTTTTTGGGTGTTTAGCCATCATCCCATATCATCACCATTTTCCCTGGCCTTCCAAAAATTGATCCAAGATTTTAAAACAAAACATGTCTTGACTAGCATCCGCTGTAAGATCTTGTTCCATCATCCTAAGTACTTCAATGGCTCTCCATCTGCCTCAGGGCTAGAAAATGATCTCCAGATCACCTCCAGCCAGAAGCTCAGAGATGCTTACAAAAAGGGCCCCTTCTGTACAGGGAGTAAAATACCTGAAGGTATTTGGCTGCCTGCTCCTCACCTGGCCTGGGTGAATGGGGAAATTCAGCTGTAGATCAGTCCACACCCACACCCCCTGCTTGAACCAGGATCCTCCATCTTTGGAGGGAAGATCACACCCACACACAAATATCTCTCTGTATTATAGATATGGGGGAGGAAATGAGCTTCTCACAAACCTTTTACTAGGGAGGTGGCACGCTTCTCTTTTTAATGATGCTGTTTTTGTTAAGTTGCGAGGTGAGGAGAAAACAATGTACTTACTTATTGGGAATGTTTGAAGTCTGGTAAACAAAGCTCCTCCCTCTGTGGGTTGGTTGCTCCAGAAAAATGTTGCAAACGTCCATAAATTCAGGGAAACTCTCACCTATCACTGAATTCAGTCCCTCCAAGCAGGGAAATATTTATGCAGTAGGACCACGGTATCCAGGCCCCTGACCCAAAGATGCCAGATATCATGGATAAAGTAAACCTTATATACTGCGTAATATTTGCTCAGTTCTGGTCACACTGCTTGGAAACACATATTTCTGGGGGGGGGGGGGGTTAATATTTTCAGGCAGAGGATAAGTAAAACTGTGGGTACTGATCCAGTGGTCCTGCATATATCTAGACGCTGATAACATTAACTTGTGTGTCCCAAATTTCAGATATTCTGTGTCAGCTTTGCCCTTCTCCTCATCCCTAGCTGCTTAAGATGAAGAAAACACACTCTCTTTTTTGAAATAAGCTCAATTTTTATCAGCGATTTCCACAGACTGACTTAAGAGAACAAACCTATTGGCTCTGGGAGAGTGTCACAGTAGGAAATGGATTCCCCCTCTGAAATCAGAGACAGAACTCTAACCTCAGCGGGGAGATTTGACTCTGGAACCCCTTCTGTGTCTCTGTGGAAAATTTTACAGAGCTCTAATGT
Organism: Pogona vitticeps; assembly: GCF_051106095.1. Lineage (NCBI taxonomy): Eukaryota > Metazoa > Chordata > Lepidosauria > Squamata > Agamidae > Pogona > Pogona vitticeps. Next base: position 155,760,990 of record NC_135784.1, on the reverse strand, counting down.
CAGAGAATGTGAAGGAAAGAGGAGAGGAAATGTAAAAGCTTTGGGTCCACTCACCCTTCCTGCACGCTGCTGACCTTGCCAGAGAAGACCATGATGGAGATGGGGGCAGGGTTTGTAGGGTGACCTGCTCTGACCCTCCATCAAGGTGGAACTGGAACTACTCTTCAGTAATCTAGTTTCGGAGTTTAGGATTTATGGCCCCATATTCTATCAGCAAAAAAATATTCTATCACACAAAAGAGTGGGAAAAGCTGTAATGGGATACAATCTCAAAAATGATAGAATGATGTCAATACGAATCCAAGGCAGACCATTCAACATCACAATAATCCAAGTTTATGCACCAACCAGCATTGCTGAGGAGACTGAAATTGAACAATTCTATGAAGATTTACAACACCTTCTAGAACTGACACCAAAGAAAGATGTTCTTCTCATTCTAGGGGACTGGAATGCTAAAGTAGGGAGCCAAGAGATAAAAGGAACAACAGGGAAGTTTGGCCTTGGAGTTCAGAACGAAGCAGGACAAAGGCTAATAGAGTTTTGTCAAGAGAATAAGCTGGTCATCACAAACACTCTTTTCCAACAACACAAGAGGCGACTCTATACATGGAAATCACCAGATGGGCAATATCGAAATCAGATTGATTATATTCTCTGCGGCCAAAGATGGAGAAGCTCTATACAGTCAGCAAAAACAAGACCTGGAGCTGACTGCGGTTCTGATCATCAGCTTCTCATAGCAAAATTCAAGCTTAGACTGAAGAGATTAGGAAAAACCACTGGGCCACTCAGGTATAATCTAAACCAAATCCCTTATGAATACACAGTGGAAGTAAAGAACAGATTTAAGGAACTAGATTTGGTGGACAGAGTGCCTGAAGAACTTTGGATAGAGGCTCGTAACATTGTCCAGGAGGCAGCAACGAAAACCATCCCAAAGAAAAGGAAATGCAAGAAAGCAAAGTGGCTGTCCAACGAGGCCTTAGAAATAGCAGAGAGGAGAAGGGAAGCAAAATGCAAGGGAGATAGGGAAAGTTACAGAAACTTGAATTCAGACTTCCAAAGAATAGCAAGGAGAGACAAGAGGGCCTTCTTAAATGAACAATGCAAAGAAATAGAGGAAGATAACAGAAAAGGAAAGACCAGAGATCTGTTCAGGAAAATTGGACATATTAGAGGAACATTTTGCGCAAAGATGAACATGATAAAAGACAAAAATGGGAGGGACCTAACAGAAGCAGAAGACGTCAAGAAGAGGTGGCAAGAATACACGGAGGAATTACATCAGAAAGATGTGGATATCCCGGACAACCCAGACAATGTAGTTGCTGACCTTGAGCCAGACACCCTGGAGAGCGAAATCAAGTGGGCCTTAGAAAGCCTGGCTAACAACAAGGCCAGTGGAGGTGATGGCATTCCAGTTGAACTATTTAAAATCTTGAAAGATGATGCTGTTAAGGTGCTACATTCAATATGCCAGCAAGTTTGGAAAACTCAACAGTGGCCAGAGGATTGGAAAAGATCAGTCTACATCCCAATCCCAAAGAAAGGCAGTGCCAAAGAATGCTCCAACTACCGTACAATTGCACTCATTTCGCACGCTAGCAAGGTTATGCTCAAAATCCTCCAAGGTAGGCTTCAGCAGTATGTGGACCGAGAACTCCCAGAAGTACAAGCTGGATTCCGAAGAGGCAGAGGAACTCGAGACCAAATTGCTAACTTGCGCTGGATTATGGAGAAAGCCAGAGAGTTCCAGAAAAATATCTACTTCTGCTTCATTGACTATGCGAAAGCCTTTGACTGTGTGGACCACAGCAAACTATGGCAAGTTCTTAAAGAAATGGGAGTGCCTGACCACTTTATCTGTCTCCTGAGAAACCTATATGTGGGACAGGAAGCAACAGTTAGAACTGGTCATGGAACAACTGAGTGGTTCAAAATTGGGAAAGGAGTACGGCAAGGCTGTATATTGTCCCCCAGCTTATTTAACTTATATGCAGAATACATCATGCGGAAGGCTGGACTGGAAGAAACCCAAGCCGGAATTAAGATTGCCGGAAGAAATATCAACAACCTCCGATATGCAGATGATACCACTCTGATGGCAGAAAGTGAGGAGGAATTAAAGAACCTTGTAATGAGAGTGAAAGAGGAGAGTGCAAAAAACGGTCTGAAACTCAACATCAAAAAAAATAAGATCATGGCCACTGGTCCCATCACCTCCTGGGAAATAGAAGGGGAAGATATGGAGGCAGTGTCAAATTTTATCTTCCTGGGCTCCATGATCACTGCAGATGGAGACAGCAGCCCTGAAATTAAAAGGCGCCTTCTTCTTGGGAGGAAAGCGATGGCAAATCTGGACAGCATCTTGAAAAGCAGAGACATCACCTTGCCAACAAAAGTCCGAATAGTTAAAGCTATGGTTTTTCCTGTCGTGATGTATGGAAGTGAGAGCTGGACCATAAAGAAAGCAGACCGCCGAAGAATTGATGCCTTTGAATTGTGGTGCTGGAGGAGGCTCTTGAGAATCCCCTGGACTGCAAGGAGAACAAACCTATCAGTTCTAAAGGAAATCAACCCTGAGTGCTCACTGGAAGGACAGATCCTGAAGCTGAGGCTCCAGTACTTTGGCCATCTAATGAGAAGAAAAGACTCCCTGGAAAAGACCCTGATGTTGGGAAAGTGTGATGGCAAGAGGAGAAGGGTACGACCGAGGATGAGATGGCTGGACAGTGTCTGCGAAGCAACCAACATGAACCTGACACAACTCCGGGAGGCAGTAGAAGACAGGAGGGCCTGGCGTGCTCTGGTCCATGGGGTCACGAAGAGTCGGACACGACTAAACGACTAAACACACACATTCTATCAGCTCTATTTCCCACTAAATACCTAAGGGGAAAAAAAAAAGGCACACACTACCTGTAACAGCTCCATATCATCTGGATTTTCAGAGCCAGGGACGTTTTCCTTCAAGATTGCTGACATGACCCTCACATTCATTTTGACCATATCCAGTTCACTGTAGAGCTTTCCAACCTGTTTGAGGCAACAAAATGGCAAAAAATATTAGGAAGCAACTATCAAGTGGTAGTCCTAATTAAAATTAAGAAATGCATGTTTTAAATTCCGAGGAAAATGACATTCTTTTAATTTTTTTATTTTTCCTTCTGCTTTTGGAAAAAAAATCAACACAGCTTCTCTAGAATAATCTCCAATCAGACAGCGGTGGAGAGGGTGGTGGCAGACCAGCTTCAGGCACTCCTGGATGAAACAGATGCCCTGGATCCGTTCCAGTCGGGCTTCAGGCCGCGTCACGGTACAGAGACGGCATTGGTCGCCCTGCATGATGACCTGCTGAGGGAGACCGACAAGGGCAAAACGTCTCTGCTGGTCCTCCTCGATATTTCGGCGGCCTTCGATACCATCGACCACGGTATCCTCCTGGGGAGGCTCTCCGAGTTGGGAATCGGTGACCTGGCATTAGCCTGGCTCCGTTCCTTCTTGGAGGACCACCCCCAGAGAGTTCAGCTTGGGGAGAGTGTCTCGGCCCCGTGGAACTCCAACTGTGGGGTTCCACAGGGGTCGATTATCTCCCCAATGCTATTTAACATCTATATGAGACCGCTAGCGGGGGTCATCAGGGGGTGTGGAGCGCTGTGTCATCAGTATGCTGATGACACCCAGCTCTACATCTCCTTTTTACCAACTGCAGGTGATGCCGTCCTGTCCCTTCAGCGCTGCCTGGGGACTGTACTGGAATGGATGCAGGAAAATGGCCTGCAGCTGAACCCGGACAAGACGGAAGTCCTGAGGGTGGGCCCCCCCGTGGTTGGTGGCTTGGTTGGCTCTCTCTCGTTTGGGGGGACCACCCTGGCTCCGGTGAGTGGGGTCCGCAGCTTGGGCATACATTTGGACCCGACGCTCACCATGGAAACACAGGTGGCATCGGTTGTCCGCTCCGCCTTTTTCCACCTTTGGCGGATTGCCCGGCTGCGGCCCTATCTCGACACGGGGGCGCTCACCACCTTAGTACACACGCTCGTAATCTCAAGATTAGATCACTGCAACGCGCTCTACGTGGGGCTACCTTTGAGGCTGATACGGAAACTTCAGATGGTGCAGAATGCAGCAGCCAGACTCCTTACCGGAGGGAGAAAATTCCATCACATTTCTCCTATCCTGGCTAGACTGCATTGGCTGCCCATTCGTTTCCGTATTGACTTCAAAGTTTTAATGCTCACTTATAAGGCCCTAAACGGTTTGGGACCTCGATACTTGGCGGAATGCCTTCACCCACCAAGTTCTACCCGGACCACCCGCGCGACCCAGGAGGTGAGGCTGAGGAGCCTGACGCCGAGGGAGGCCCGGAGGGAGAAGACACGAAACCGGGCCTTCTCGGCAGTGGCTCCTCGCCTTTGGAACAATCTCCCTCCTGAGATTCGTGCGGCCCCTACGCTGGGTACATTCAAAACTCAACTAAAAACATGGCTCTATGTCAAGGCCTTCCCTCCTGCCAGCACCTAATCTAACTTAATTTATTTTTCTCTTCTTTATCTATTTATTATTTACGATTATTTATGATTTTTGTCATTTTCTGTTAATTGATATTTTTAATTTATTTTATTATAATTGTATATATGTTTCTGTTAGCCGCTCAGAGTGGTATAGATTTACCAGATGAGCGGGATATAAATCAAATAAATAAATAAATAAATAAATACATCGATAAGAAGCTTCCCATGCTTTTCCAGCCACAATTCGCTGTCCCAACGTTTGTACAGGAAGAATCCATGGCAACCAATAATCAGGGTCAACAGTGCCAGAAGCACTTTATTTTGGCCAGCAAAGTATTAAAATGAACAACAGGTTTTTTTTACCTGTTCAGGAATCAATGTTATGACTGCAGTTGGTGAAAGTGCTCTTGATAATACCTTCGTGGAGGTACCGTTGGACAAGGGCTGTGAATATATAAATATAAATTAGGGTTTTGTGCTTTTCCCCCTTGAGTTTAAACCAGAGAAATACCACCAGAAGACAATGCTCAAAGAAGTTGTCACTCTTTGAACACACACATTAACACATGTGAGAGGATTCTTGCAACAGCCACTTCCTGCCATGTTTTATCTGAACAATAGAACCCAAGACACACAATGCTCACTACATCTTGCTGCTCAGGAATGTCACTGGTCTTTGTTTTTTTAAGAAAAGTGTGTTGGGTGAAGAGTCTCTTCATACTGGAGACAAACTATTTAAGAAGTGTGGAAAGATATTAAATGTATGGAATGAACTTAGACTGTCATCAAATACTTTATGTATCACTTTTAGGGCATCAGAACAGGCCAATAACTAGATTTTGATAAGCTAGATTTGAAAATTAATTCATTGGTTTTAACTGTTAGAAACTGCAAAAGTCAGTCATTGTTAATTTTGAAAGTGTGAAACGGTTTAACCTGTTGAATTAGCGAGTGTTGATTTGCGACTACTTAAATCATTCAGAATAAACAGCAAGGTCTACAGACTTCTTACGGAGGCTACTCTAAGGAAACTGTTACGTATAAGAAGGGTGTGTGTCCTAACCTCGAACTGTATCTCATCTCTTTGTCCAGAAAAAGAGACGCCTATGCCTATCCAACAAGACTAACACTATACAGAAGTAATCACAACTCTGACCAGTTTCAGATTCCCATGTGTAGCAGAAAACTATCAATGTTTTGTCCGAAAATATAGTCTGGCTGCTCAGCTCCCCACTCCCACCTTGTTAATCAGGTCCTGCTTTTAGGGTCTAAAGGTTTAAGTGGGCAGAAGATGTGTGGACATGTTGCTCAGACAGGCCTATTGATATATGAAGTAGGGCCTGGCTTACTGACCTTTGGAAGGCCCTGCCTATTGAATGGAATCACGGACATGTTTTGTTTGTTTCAAAAACAGCATGACTGATTATTTTCTGTTGGCAAAGGAGGCTAAATATTTCTCAGGATTACACCCTTTTGCATACTGCAGTACATCATGGACCTCATTTTCACACTTGACCCTCTCACAGGTTAGACAGCTCAGTGACCAACTCTTGAGGCTCTGCTTTTGTTTTTATTATTTGCTATCAAGCTGGGCTTGGTGGCACAAGTCGAAAGTAGGGTTTTTAAGGTAAGTGAGATATTTAAGAAGTGACTTTTCCTGTTCCATGCCCCCAGCTCTGACCAGGGATTCAAACCCAGGCCTCCTAAGTCCTAGTCCGTTGTTCTATCCACTATACCACTGGTTCTTAACCTTTCTTATTCTGATGTTTTTGGACTGCAACTCCCAGAAGCCTTCACCATCAGCTTTGCTGGCTGGGGCTTCTGGGAGTTGCAGTTCAAAAACACCTGAGTAACAAAGGTTAAGAACCACTGCACTATACCACACTGGGTATCACCATAATGGATTCTGCAGATGAAAGTAAGAATTAGAGGGATCCATCAAAAAGGAGCTGCAACTCCGCAGTCCAGAGCACTGCAACGTGCAGTACAATCAGTAACAATCAACAGTAAGGATGGGAGCTAACTAAGTCCTTCTGCTGACAGTATGGCTTCTGACTGCAGAATATGGAGGAGGACATTTTTCCCTCCAGCCCAGTATGCACTTACAGTATGAACTGTTAAGGAAACAGCTGTTTGCTTATGCAGCCCTACATTACATAGAGTAAATAACAGACGTATTCAGTTGTGATAGGCAAATATGCTCTATAGCTAGATACAGGTACAGTGGTGCCCCGCTTGACAACGATAATGCGTTCCAGCAAAATCACTGTACAGCGAAATCATCGCCAAGTGAAAAAAAAAACCATTGGAATGCATTGAAAACTGGTCAATGCATTCCAATGGGGGAAATACCTGATAGTCCTGCGAAGATCCTCCTTAGGGTGGCCAATTTCCGATTCCTGTCTTGTGAAAATAGGTCAGCAAAACAGTGGGGAGCCATTTTGCGAACTGCGATCAGCTGTTTGTAAATTGTTGTTATGTGAAAAAATCGGTTCCCGAAGCAGGGAACTATTCATCGTCAAGTGAAAAAAACCCTATTGGAATATCATTTTGCGATCACTACAGTGATTGCAAAAAAGGCATCGTAAAGCAATTTTGTCGTCAAGCGGAGTCATCGTCAAGTGGGGCACCACTGTACAGACAATACTTATAATGAGAAATAAGTAATCAATTAAATGAGACTTGTTCTATGCCTATATTAAAAGAGATGAAACCATCAGAACATGACAACCAGTGTGAGGGCTGGGAAAAAACATTTCAATACTTTTCACGTATATCATGTGCTTTATGATTCTATTTTGTAATCCTCCCTTCCCTTCCAAATAATCTCCTGTAGTCTGCCAGCACATGTTGGGTTTTGTTTTTGTTTTGATGGAGACAAACAGCCTGCAGGGCAGTCCAGATGCTTCATTTCCTTTAACCTAAAGAAGAAAGTACAATTCTACGGACCTCGTGAGCAGCTCTGGAGAGCCTCAGCCTCTACATTTCCTGTTTAAGAAAAACAGGCCTCCCACTCTTTTTTCTTAAATGCTCCAAGGCAGAAAGGTAGGACTGGTTTCCTCAGCAAAGCAGGTGATTGTGTAAAATGTGGATTATTAATCAGCATCCCTTCCCGGTGTGTGGAGATTTTGCAATGTGTATAACCTCTGGCCATCTCATGAAAAGAATAGACTCCCTGGAAAAGATGTTGGGAAAGTGTGAAGGCAAGAGGAGAAGGAGACGTCAGAGGACAAGATGGTTGGACAGTGTCACCAAAGCTACCAACATGAATCTGACCCAACTCCGGGAGGCAGTGGAAGACAGGAGGGCCTGGCGTGCTCTGGTCCATGGGGTCATGAAGAGCTGGATACGACTAAAGACTAAGCAACAACAACATATCCTGTTACCAATCAGCAGCCACCAGGATAAGACCCTACCTTGGTTGACCCCTTGCTGATCTCATAGAATGGAAATTCAACTCCTTTCTTCAGAAGCTCCAAGTAAACCTCTTTGACTTCACTCACATCCACAGCACCCTGAAATCCTCGGGCCCAGGTCTGTTGGTGAAGAAAGGCAACAGCTACTGACAGTGAATGAAGTTTCTTTTCCTCAAGCAAGATAACACTTGAAGTTACAAATTCATCAAAATGAGATTCCCCCCCTAAACCTCCCATTTTCACGAACCTACAAGTGGTCTTGTGATACGACTCTACATGCATGTTCCCAAAAAGGATCAATGGAACAGTCCTCACCATGAGGGTGAACAGTTCAGTGAACATCTTGACACATTCGGTAGTGGGTATACTTAAGTTGTGGCCCTTCCAAATTTGCTGGATTGCAACTCCCATTAGCCCTAGATGGCACAACTGATGGTGAAGACTGGTGGGAGTTGCAGTCCATCTGGAGTTATAAATGGAAAATTCTGTAATTAGAGAAAGAACTGAACATTTGAAGTGAAATGGCCAATATCTGGAAGTTGAGTCATGGCAACTGAATTTCTTTATTAGGTTGAAATGTTTCGCTACTCATCCGAGTAGCTTCTTCAGTCTGAGGAGAGTTGGTAGGAGATCTCCGATATATCCTCCATGTTGGTTTCACATCCCCCTGGATGTGACCATTAACAGTAAATGATCCATGACAATGGGTGAAGGACTGCAGAAGTGGGATATTCACTCACCCCCAGTCCTTCTAACAAGCCTATTCAGACCAGTGGGACATATCACTCTCCTCACACTGAGGAAGCTACTTGGATGAGTAGCGAAATGATTCAACCTAATAAGAAAGAAATCTAGATGCCATGACTCAACTTCCAGATAATCTCACCTGGATGACTGAGAATCTTCACAGATAAATGGCCAGTAATGATATCAACCAGATTCCTGTTGCGTTACATGGCTACAGAAGGGCAACTGCACAAGTGTCTGTCCTAGCCATGCTCCTGTTATTACCTTAGAAGAAGAGGGGTGCTTTGCCTCTCTGTCCTGCATGCGGGCTTCTAAGAAGCCTGGATTGGCTGCAATGAGTTCTTCTGAATATTTTGCTCTTGCAAAATATTACAGAAGACAATTTCCTGTGGCATAGTAAAAGGTGTTCTTCTGAAAGTCCCTATACAAGGCAAGGCTGTATTTCACAATGGGGTTCAAAAGGGTAATTATCCAACAGGCTGTAGGACATGTTAAATACTGATGTTATCACATGGAAGCACTTTCACAAGACCGTACTTCATTGTGCAAATAAATGATTTATGATTACCTCCAACCTCAAAAATAGGGGTGTGAATCAGCCTAGACTCACTCAGAATGAAGAGGAAGAATGTAGCCACAGATGAATATATTCCAGTTATTTACAGAGGACGCAGCAGGAATTGTCCCAGCTTGGACAATCCATTCCTCTGAGATGCATTTACAATATCATGGAGAGAGGACCCTACTCCACATTAATTTTGGATACTTTCATTTATAATTTTTCTGCATTCTCCATAACATATTGGTGCATAGCCTGAAGAAGTGGACTTGACCCATGAAAGCTTGCATATTGTTTGATATATTTTTAGTAGTTTAATAAAGGGGTCACCTATTCTTGCAGTTCTATAATCTGCTTCAGCTCAATCCATTCACTGCCCTTTAAAAGGAGGTCTGAGACCTGAACAAATAACTAACTCTGTGACTCAATAATCCACACCTGTAGGGGGAGTGGGAGGTATGGCTGTGTTGGCGGGGCCTGAGCTTAAAGGAAGATGAGGAGGAAAACAAGGGGAACTCAAACTCAGACTTCCCACCCTCAGCAGACCCTGAGGGGAAGGAAGGAGTGGAAACAGACAGAAAAAGGGCCCTTTGAGAAGTGTAGCCACTGGACATCCAGAACCCCCTGGCCCAGTGCATAGGTCCCCTTGTGGCCTGCTAAAGGGTGAGGGTACGGGAAAGGTGTGGCACTCTTCAGCCCACCCGCTCCAAACACTCCCTGGAGACTGAGATGTCTCACTAGGCACTCCAGTCCCACCTTGTGAACCAGAAGAGGGAGGAGGAAGGAGCAGAAGGAGCACCTTTAGCAGAGCCCCTGGAGGCAGGGCAAACTCGGAGGACCTGGCTTGGCATTGCCAGCCTGCCTTAAAAGGCATCAGCTGGCTGGAGTCAGCATGGAAAACGAGACTCCGTGGGGCACTCGCTCCCAAACATTTGGCTTTATGGGCAGCTTCATACGGCCACAAAGGAATGGCTTAAAAGCAGGGCTGGAAGCCTGCTCTGTTGTGCTCTTCTTGTCTCCAGCTTCCTTGCTCTCTCCACAGCCCTGTATTGGCTGCTCTCCATATACAGCTTAAGGGAGATGGAGGACAAACGAGCTGGAGGCTCTGCTCAGTGTTTTCCCCTGCACGGCAAAAGGCAGTCGTCATGAAATATTTATTACTCCCACAGTGCTTTCATCTGCAGAAGAAAAGGTGGGTCGCTGGGTGTGGGCGTTCAGCTTACCATGATAAAGGTCAAGATTTTTTCCTGCAGATCCACCGGCAGGTTGAACCTTGGATTCAGCAACTTCACTAGCCTGTTTTTACAGAAATCTCTTCTCACAACCAAAGACTGGAAGCTTGGGCCACAGTTCTGCATGCACATCTCGAGGAGCTGTAAGGAGACATTTCACACACACACACACCCGGTTATGAAGACTTTTTATATCAGCACTCCAAGCACCTTCATTTAATTCCAATTCTTTAGCAGGAATCCCACATGCTGTCTAAATAGCTCAGTGGTTTAGGTGTCTGGCTGCAGAGCTAGAAGATGAGAATTTGATTTCCCACTGTGCCAGCCTGTGTAGTCATGGACAAGGTGCTCAGTCCCAGGGTGACCCCAGAAGAAGGAAATGCTCAACCACTTCTGAACAATCTACTTGGAAAATCCTGAAAAAGGTTGCCCTAATTCAGAACTGACTTGATGGCACGCACACAGAGAGAGGTCCTACCATAGCTTTGTTGACTAACCACTAGAAAATTGATTTGAAGACATGAGAATTCTTAATACCACCCAAGTCCCTTGGAGGACTACACAAGTCCTTGCCCCCAAACTTTCATCTCCTCCAGGACTGCTTCCCACATCACTGGCATCCCAGACCCAGCTGTCATCCTAGATTTTCTCTCATTCTGCTAAAGCTTTCTTAGTCAAAGGTCTGCTAGTGGCCTTTTATGTAAGAGCTTATAAAGGGCATCATCTTATTTCACCACCAGGCTTACCAAAGTTGTGAAGGCAACAGTCATCCTCAATTAACGCTTTGACCCAGAGCTTGGAAAAGCTACCTTTTCGGGGTGACAATCTCCAGAAGCTGCCACCCGGCATAGGCACTGCTGCCTCTGAACCTTGAGGCAGCAGAAACAACCAAGAAGGGTGCATTCAGATTCCATTCATGTTTTCATTATATTATGTACTGGCCAAAATCCCGTTGCTTAGAGTAGGCCCTCTGAATCAGTGGGAATTTGTTGAGTCCATGCCTCTATACCAGTGGTCTCCTACCTTGGGCCTCCATGTTCTTGGACTACAGCTCCCAGAAATTCTGGCCAGCAGAGGTGATGGTGAAGGCTTCTGGGAGTTGTAGTCCAAGAACATCTGGAGGCCTAAGGTTTGGGACCACTGCTCTATATGTTCCATGGACTGAATACGCTTTCTCTAGTTGTGACTTACTCTGTAAGTCGTGGTTCGAGTAGGCCCATTTGAATCAAACAAACTTACAGAGGAGTTAAATACCACTGTTCAATGGGCCTACTCTAGTGTGATTTACTGCATTAAGCAACAGAATTTTGGCTATAATGACCCAGAATTTTACTGATTAGTTATGCTGGTGTAAGTACAATGGTGTAAACTGCAGTGCAAATTAGCACTGGTTAACAAATAATTGCTTACATCTCTTCTTATACACTAGTCACATGAGTGAGTAAAAGAGGGGAAATACCAGCCACAATAATTAGTGGAATTTGATGCTGCAATTCACACCACAGTATTTGTGTCAATGTAACCAACCAATAAGACTCTGAACAATGACATCATCTATTTATTATTATTATTATTATTATTATTATTATTATTATTATTATTATTATTATTATTATTATTATTATTATTATTATTATTATTATTATCATCATCATCATCATCATCATCATCATCATCATCATCATCATTATCATTATTATCATTATTATTATTATTATTATTATTATTATTATTATTATTATTATTATTATTATTATTATTATTATTACACTGTAGCTGTAGTCAGCAGGAATTCCACCCAGCCATACTGAGGATATGAAATGGAATGGAAAAGCAAAACGACCATATCTTAAAGCAGCACTTCCCAACCTTGGAGTCTCCAAACTAAAACTTCACCACTAGCTATGCTGGCTAGAATTTCCAGGAGCTGTAGTCCAAGAACATATGGGGACCCAAGGTTGGGAACCACTGTCTAAAGGAACAGATTGAAATATTTCTGATTTATTTCAGGAAAATGAATAATAGGGCTGCCAGGCTTTCAAGAATACAACAGCAGCACAGAGAAAAAAGAACAGCATCCCAGGGGCTGAATAATGTAATAAGAAAATCATCCTGTCATCATGACTGAATAATATCCTTCCCAGCTTCAACAAGGGTGTGTTCAGAGCAAAAACACTAAAACACAACTTTGACATGTAGAGTTATATGCTGTACAGTTTGCAGCATTAGATGCATAAATCCTGTGAAGAAGCTGGAAGCCTGCACTACTTCCTTCAGTTAACTGGGGCTTATTAAATTATATCTAAACCCCACATTGGCCAGGATGCTGTAGGATCATGTAGTGCAATTAAGTAATCATGGAAGTGACAGCTCTGCAGGTGTCCATCATACCCTTCAACCTCCTCCAGTTGAGAGATCCTCTGTGTGTGACAGATGACCAGAGAGAAGGAGAAACCTTTTGCACTGTTGTCCTCATGCATGGATGGCTTTCTCCAACAGAATCTTAGCCCCTATGACTAATTTGATTATGGCTTAGAGAACATGGTGTCTAAAATTCCTTTGTTTCCCTAAAGAATAAGACTTATCACCGTTTATCAAGGTTTGGACATAAGACTCAATCACTTAGTTTAAAAAGGAAGCCCAAGCTTTTATTCTGTTCTTCCCCAGGAGAGGAGAAGGAAGTGCACCGATTTGAGGCTTATTTGTGTAGTGACACACCATAGCCTAGCGTTACACCTGAATGAGGCCATTTTGTTACCACTGTACTTGAGACACACACAATGAAAAGTGTTAAAAATGAGCAGCACTGTTAATCATCGGCTCAATTCTTTAGCTGTGGCAATTCCCCAAGGCTAGGGCCAGCGTTGCCCACTCTGCACATTGAAGTAAAAAAAATCTTCAATATGGCAGAGGTGCCAATAAATAATTCAAGTGTGTTTGCTGTAGTGTAGGTAAGATTGTATTCAGGGAGAGTACGGCATGCTTTCATCATGTAGGCTTTGACTGTGCAGCAACATTTTAAAAGCAACCTTCCTCACTCTGGATTTTGAAGACTATTCTTTTCCTCAATGGAGGCAGGCAGAGAAAGATGCTGTGGTAGCCAAAATAATTAGAAAGGGAAAAAAACCCAAAACTTAAAGGATGCAGAACATTTTTAAAAAAAGAAGAAAAGAAGGGGAGAAGGGCCCCCTTTGAAAAGCTAAGCCAGCAAGCAGGACTTTCCCAAAAGCCTTGGCTTGAACTGTGCTTTTGAAAAGCCAGCATGAATGAAAGACATGCTAATCAACCTATCTGGCTATAGAGAGTCCTTGAAGAGAATGATGGCAAAGCATTTTCTGCAGATTGCAGGAAGGACTTAGGTTGGCATCTCCCTTTCGTGTGTTCCCTCTTGACAGGAAAGGCTGAACAGATGCCCTTTGGAGCAGAACTACTGTAATTAATGGGTCAGATCCCACACTCCATTACAGCAGCAAAACCTTCCCACTGCTTTCGAGGCAGTTTATGAGCTAGCAAGAGAGGATGAATTCATGAGGATGCATATTTTTAAGGCATTTGCAAGTGAACGGATGGAAGTTACTTCCACAGTAACAATGATTTGGGTAACAAAAGAATGCTACAATTAGGTCTTCAATTATTCTTCAGCCACACTAAAACATTCACACAAGTGAAACATATTTACCATCCAACCCTTGTTCTCCATCCCACTCCCTGGCACAGTCAGACAAGTTCATCAGTTCTTTCAAGCAAGAGGCTCCTGACATGATGGCAAAGGTTCTCTACTTGCACGGAATCACCTTTTTCTAAGATATAAGCCGAGAGGAAGCTGGTAGAGCTCAGTGTGTTGGAGTGCCTGGGGTGGATGTTTCAAGTCGCCACCATGCCTTGCAGGAGGGGGCCAGTCAAGATCACTTGGGACACAGGACAGGGTTGTTATGTGCCCTGCCACCCATGTGGCTTCGGGCAAGCTGCACAGTCCCAGATCACTACCAGGACGACAGACTGGTAAGCCATGTCCGAGTACTTGATGTCTAAAAAATCCTGGGAAGGGCCATACGAGTCAAACATGATTCGACAAAACACAGTTATTATTATAAGCAGATGTTATGTGTTACAAACCAATTGACATCTACTTGTGTTTGGTATAGATTCCTTGTTATGTACAGGAAACCGCAAAATGTGCAATATATAGACCCTTCACAAGCTGAAGGACTCAAGGAAGCTTTTCTATGCAGACCCTTTCCACCCTACATCTTGTGCCAGATCAAAAATTCCTCTACTGTCTACTGAAAAGATCTGAAAATGAATGGGTTGCCAGGCTTCCTATCTCCAGCTGATATCTCAGGAACAGCTATGCTTCCCTGGGTCTCCAAGCACGGAGACAAACCTCACTGTGAGCACCACTAGAGGAGCAGAATTCTTTGGATTTGTGTAATGGATTTAAGGCCTGGGCATTCATCTCTGCCCATTCCCAGCTAGTGCCAGGACTCCATACCTCACCTCAATCTGAATGTGTGTCACACTTGCATAATAATGGCTTGCCTAACAGCCAGGAGTTGGGAGCCGACTGGAGAGACAGTGGGTGGCTTCAACCCCATGGGCTGCAGCAAGTGTTCCAGAAGTGCTGGTAGCAGTTGGGGAAACTCTCCATGCGACCAGCATATTATAGTTACAGGGTAGGAGCCCCAGTAGGAATGACGACAACCACGTGCCTGCTGGGTCCTTTTTACTGCCTGCTCAAAGATTCCTTCCTCGCCCCTCATTGCCATATAACCTGGTTAGCTAGGCTTTACCCAGATTCCCAGCCCATTTACTCAGATTCCCCTGTGCCCATTTCCACAATAACCTGGCTCAGCAGCAGTTCCAGACCCCCGACTGTCCTGCCTCTATGACATCACAGAGGGCCCAACCCATGTAACATCAAAAGCACTCTCCTCCCTCATGTTATAGCCCTGAGTCTCAGAGGGAGGGATGCTTCTTATGTATTCTGGTCACTTTTAACTGCTGTTCATTAGTTGCCTTGCTCACAGCACCTCACAGACTGACAAAACTACACATAGAAAAACCAATAAATTGTTAAATATTGTATTTTCAGTGTATAGTCAAGATCTTGAACTGCCACGGGAGTCCTTATAGGCAGAAAGGCAGTGTGTAAGCATGAAAAGCCAAATGTGTGTTTATGTATTTATTCCATATAGGAGTACAATATTTTGCCTTTTAAAGAATTAAATAGATGAGAGAAACAACCTTAAGAGATAGGATGTTCAGGCAGTGAGGGCGAGCACTGTTTTTTTTATTATTATTATGGGTGGCCAAACAGCAGTGGGTTGCCTTGATTCCTTAGCAAGCAACAAGGAAATCCTGGATTCAGGTTTCGGCGCTTGCTCTGGGGGACTGTTTTTCAAATAAAACGTGCCATTTCCTTCAGCACCGTAACGACATTTCAGCAGCCTATTGCGCAGTTATGGGGGGGGGGGGAAGCTGCTGCAGTTTCTGTGCCCTGGGCAAGTGAAGTTTGCAGGCAAAGAGAAACAGTGAATCTCCAGTATCTGGGAAGGAAACCTGAATTTATAAATGTTCAACCCACATGCTGAAGCCTTGGGAAACTGGGCTACCATTCAGCGAACAGAATTTTGCCCACAGGTCATAATGTAAAAGGAGGAGTAATTACAGTTGCACTGTCGAGAACCACAAAGCTAGCAGCAAAACTCTGGATTCCCAAGTAATATTTCAGAACAAGGCAGAAATCATTCGATGTGCTAAGATATAATAGTTGTCAGACCAGAAGCCTGTATGGCAACTTGCTTAAAAGAGGGTAATTCCAACAACTTCCAGGGCAAGCTATTCCACAGGCTGAAATATCTATCTCTATGATTTCTTTTCTTTTAGAAATTATGTCTGGTATGTCTGGTTTGACTTGATGGTGTGCACTCAGTATTTTTACTTAGCTGCCTTATGTGTTCCATAAACGTGCAGTTGTATAACGCAGCAACCAGAAAGGGAACAATTATTGGATTAGAAGGATTCCAAGAAATATTACATCATAGGTATATTAAATGCAACAATGTCTTCGGTAAGTAAGGCATAGCATGCTTTCATTCCAAATGTCTAAAGGTGTTTTAATTCTCTGCTATACCTTTCAAGCCTCTTAAGTTACTAGGCGATACCCTAATGGTACCAGTCTGTTGGCATAACATGGGAAACAGAGTGGTTCATACCAGCAACAATCTCTGCATAGAAAGCAGAGCAAGCCCATGTTGTTAACTATGCTAAATAGAGTTTGCGGCTGCTTCAGTCTAATGGTATCTGTGCAGCCACATATTTCTCAGATCTAAAGGAAACAAACTTCACAGATGTAGCAAAATAAACACCAAGGAAGTGACTTCTAGCTTAGCTCAATATGGTAGCACTTCTATATATATATGTGATGTAAGTGCGTAGACACACAATATATACATTACATCACATGATCCCTTTCACTCTTGCTCAATAAGCTTCAGAGCTGGGATGTTAAGAAGTTAACTCAGTTTCAATCTAGGGGAAATAAGTATATCTGTAAAATGCTTCTCATTAAAAAAGATAGATATATGTGGTGCATTAGTGCATATCTGGCCCATTCCTATACTTGCAGCAATAAATCCCACAGCATCCACTGATGTTCCTGGAAATGGAATGAATTTGCTGCATTTACAAAACCACTGATTTGTTATCCCACCTTTGCCCTAAAAAAGTTTCCTGGTAATTCTGCCCAGTCTACTTGTATAATCCTCCTTGGGAAAGTCATGGTGCTGGCAATACAAAAATCTGTGAACTATGATCTGAGTGGGAGGATGCAAAAATCCCACTATTCTTCTTTATAATGACAAGAAGCACCTGAGCCCTTCAATTAACACTTTCCACTACAGCAGATATCGTACAATCCCACTGGCAAAGGGCCAAAGACACTGTTACAGTGCCAGTGAAATCAGCAGTTCTTTTGGTTTTCACAGAAAGCCAATAACCTATAATGAAAACAGGTTTGACACACCCAGAATTTGTTTATACTAAAGGAGGCTGACTATCAAGCAGCCATCTTGATTGCCTAGCTGAAAGCAATCCTCCTTCCCACTTCATCTGTGTCAAGTATTTTCAACGTTCAAGAGTTGTAACTGTTTCATCTATACTGTATAAAAGAGATCCAGAGCCTAAAATACAGAAATTGTAAAGAATGACAATTCAGGAGACAGTTCTTGAAATTTCATATACATCCAGCCACTATAAAACTGTAAGCAAGAACAAAGAATGTGGATTTTTTAAAAAACAAGGAATTGAGCACGTTCAACCCTTGAAACTGGGTAATCTTGTTAATTATCAAGAAAAGGTTACATAAATACAGCCAATTCATAATCAAAACTAAATCACATGGGTTCATATATGAATTTAAGAGTTCTACTGTCAGAATAGCCTTTCCCAACCTGCTGCCTTCCAGATGTTTTACGTTACAACTTCCAGTCATGCCACCTACATTCAAAACATCTGGAAAAATCAAGCAGGCGAGACTGGATCAGACTAAAAGTCCATGTCAGGCATGGGCAAAGTGCAGCCCTCTGCAATGCTCCTGGCCTGCGACTCCTCTCAGCGGTCAGAAGCAAACCTAATAATGAGGAATACTGGGATCTGTCTTCTGGAAACATCTGGAGGGCAGCAATTTGAGCCCACCTGCTTTCCACTTCCAATACAAAAGTGCTAGTCCCTTTAGGAAGCCTATGAGGTAAACAGAAGACGTGGGAAGCACAGCTACAACTGCAAGTTCTGCCTCTCCCTCTGTGCATATTTCGTGGGTGGGGGAATTTAGCTGTGGAAGAGCCTGCTGATCATAGACATTCACACATCCAATTTAGAGCTTTGATCCTGAAGAATGAGAACATCCAAAAATGGCTGGTTTGTCAGTGAATGTAATACATTAATTTAACAGGTCTTATGATGTCCTGAACTATTATTACCAATGAATTTCAAGGAATAATGTGAAACTGAGAGGAGAAAAAAACTGCTTTCTTGAATGTTTTTTCCCATTATAATTTGATTCTGAATGCAAGCACTTTTGGGGGGCAGAGAATTTCATGCAGGCAAGTGAATGGACTGTCATAGGAAGGATCAAGTACCGGTTCCTTCTCTGCATCCAGCAGAGAAAGCAAAATGGCTGCCACAGAGGACAATGCCCCCCCCCCCCGGCCACCAACTGCCAACTTAACAAAAGCAGCAATATCTGATGAAGGCTGCAGGAAGTATAAAGAAGCAGCAGCACTATCTCACAATCTACCAAAACCATGGAAAGAAAGTATGTGCCAAAAGCCCAATAAACACTTCTGTGAACTCTGAGAAAAACTGAATCTTCAACCCAAAAAAGAAAACAGGAAAAAAAGGATCTCCCACAGCTGGCCCTCTCCAATTTCTTATATAGCCTCCTCACGGGATCAAATCTCTCCTGGTCAAGTGAATCCTGGTCCAAAAGAGGTGTGGTCTTCCTCTCTCAGAGCAAGTGGGATGGAAGGGCAGCCTGAGATTGGGGGGCACCCACCCTGTCCTAATCCTGAACCATTTAAGTCTTGCAGTCTACTTCTCTCAGTCCTTTACTCCCTTTCCTCTCCTTCTTTGATCATGCAATGTGACAGAATTGCTTCCTCAGACTTCAGCCTTGGTTTCCATTTACCCAGTCATAGAATTCACCTCAGTCCCAAAGAGACTAAGGTCTCAGTTAAAAACCTGGAATGAGGTAGGAGCAGGAAGGCTTTTGGCTGCCCTGTCTGAGCTACTAATGTGCTCTGTTACTGATTCAACAGCAGTTGCTTCCAGCCAGTCAGTGGTGTTATCAAGCACCACCATTCATGTAACAGGAAAATATAAATGGAGTCTTCTCCTCCCTACACATCACATAATGGAAAAACCACAGTTACATTTGCAGGATAAATTCTTAGATAACACATCTCAAGGCAATGAGACATGTTATCATAATTCCTCTCACCAACTGGAGCAGAGTGTGCTCAGCATGCAGGAAAAGTAAACAGTAAGGCAGCCAACTTTGATACGGAGGCTCCATGCCAAGCGGAAGCAGAAGCTGTTTCTGTTAGGCAAACATGTGTATTAAAGAACTAAACATAAATGTATGTATAACAGTGACTCAGAATTGCAAAGAAGAGGGTGGAACGTTGTAGTAGCAACTTTTACACATTCAGAGAATTTTAATCATACCCCCAAATCAAAACTGTCTCCTCACAAATGTCCGCCACAATCCTTTCCAACAAGATGGCAGGAGTAACAGAGCACATGCATGTATGGCAAGAACTCCACTGAGCACTGTGTATAATCTCTAGAAGCTGCTGAAGTAGAGAACATACAGTGAAGTATTCTATTGTCCCGGAAAGCTAATAGACAGATCCTGTTTGCTTGTATGCTCAGAAACGCCCATGATCCAGTCAAGTGAAGGCTGAGTAACAATGTGAACCCTGAAATTTGGCAGAGTTAGAATTGTGATCTTGCTTATTTTATGTATGTACACTTAACTTATACACCAGATAAAGAAATAAATGTAGCACTTTCATCTCAGAAAGGATTTCTAGTGGTAAACTGGGTTGGAGAAAACATTCAAGGTACAACAACAGTTTTGGAAACTCTGTGGCACTTCAGATGCTGTTGGATTCCAATTCCCATCAGCCCCAGAAAAGCTAATGGTCAGATATGACCAGGTCGTATTCCAGCTACGTTGGCAGGGCAATGGGTCCTTTACTTTTACAACAGGGCAATTTAAAACTCAAAGGTAAACACTGAAAGGCTTAGAATTGACAACAACATTACTGCTACTCACACAGACCAAGACAGATGATAACCACCTGTTCATTTGGACTGTCCACTAGAACTATGGTCCACAAAAGCTTGCATACAATCAATATGTCAGTCTTCAAGCTTCGTCAGAACTTTTCTGCCTTACCCCACACTTCAGATCCACTGGCCTTCACTAATGGTGGAGCTGGCAGGATGGATTAGCTTGTATCCCAAGTATTTCAGGCTTCAATCACCAATGAGTAGAATAACTATGGACAGAATTTCTTGATATTTTTCTCCATAAGATGCAAAATCCCAATAATGCTTTTGCAATCTTCACAATTACTGAGCCACATGTGATTTATTGCTTCAACTGGCTGAATTAAAATGAATATCTTTGATTTTTTTCAATGTCAAGAAGAAAAGCAGAACAGGAGAGTAAATTATGTGAAAATTATGCGGGTGGGGGACACCTTCTAGCCCAAAATATTTATCTAGAAAATGTTGCATGCTTTCAGGAAGCTAACTAAATAGGGAAAACAATTGAAGAAAATATACTCATTCAGAGTCATAATATATCTACCAGTCATTGTGGTTCTGTAACTTCAGGAAAAACAGATCCAAATCCTTAGCCAACCCCAAAAACGTTCATTAAATTCAGATTTCTGCAGCTTAGCTCATAACAGAATACAATATTGCCAGTCAACCTGTTCACTAATTACTTCCTATCGTATGCAAATAATGCTTTTGAAAAACAAATTCCCCAAATTCCATACAGGTGCATAAGAAACTATGACCAATAAGGTAACTGTGCTCACCTTTGCCGTTGGCTGTGACTATATCATTTACCAAACAACAAAGGGAGTCATACATGTCTGACTCAGACAACATTTATGTAGGTCTAAACTAGAGGTGGTTAACTTTGATGGGGCTAGGAGACATACTATTTAATCCCCCCCACACAAAAATTCTGGTGATGAGGATCAAGGGGGGGGGGTAGGGTCACACAAATGGGCTGACAGCTACGCAAGGCTGTCTTTGGCCCTATCCTTGTTGAAAACGACAGGGTGGGCCAATACACAAACTACCCAACCCATCACTATATGACAACACATGGCTAGATTAGACCCTGGGAATGGCAGGTCAAGCCAGCAAAAACACACACAAAAAAAAACCCCACTTATTCTGGATTAGGACATCAGAAGTCCATTTTTGGACATTCTTTTTGTTTTCTGTTTTGATTCATTCAGATTTTTCTCTTTTTTTTCCATCCGAGAGTAACGGCCTCATCGGACCAGAAGCCCAGAGACTGCCCTGCTTGTTTGCTGGGTCTGCAGCAACTACAACACCAGCTCTTCCAAATATGCAGTTCATCCTTGGCAAAGCTGTACACTGTTTGTCACAACATTTGAGATATAGGGTTAGGCTGCAAAACCTACATAATACGGAATGTTGTTAGAGAATCATGAATAAAAACAAAACTCCCTGCTATTTATTGGTTGTAAGAGATAAACAACCACTCTTCTATGCTGAAGCTGCTCTTTATGCCTTCTTTCTGTGCTACCTGTTTTATGCAACTCTATCCAGCCTTTTTTTTTATTCCCTGGCTGCACAACAGAGGGTTCTCTGTGTGAAATTCTTTGGGCCACATCCAGTATTAGGCAAGGAGAAATCTGCTTGCACAAAGGGACTTCCCCAAGCTTTCCTGTTTCCTGTGACACCCCCCCTCTCAGAATTGATCTGGAAAGGCCCCTCAGCCCTTCAAAGCTGATCTGGGGTATACAGAGAGAGACTGCTTTGCCAGTTGTGGGATCCCCTCACCATCACACTGATAAATAGTGTTGTATCCTTTTCTTTTCTTTTTCTTTTTTCTTTTTTTTTGGCTAAGGTAAAAATGTTCACTACTACAATAGTATTTATGATGCCTGCTGCCATTACATTTTAATCCCCATATAATTAACATCTGTCCCAACTTGTTTTTCTTCAACAGAGCAGGTATGATTACAGCTAAAAGGATATCATGACCTCATTAGGAAACATTTATTTCTTTTTTCTTTTTCAAGTTTCACTCGAAGATTTGGCCAGTTAAAAAAGAGCCTTTTAATCAAATGTCTATTCTGTGTTTCTTGTTTTCCAAGACTAAGAAAACTATCAAGATATTAATGTAATGTTTCCCAACACTGCATTCCTCTGCTCCATTTTGTCGCCCGTTTTGGTGAGGACACACAAAATAAAAATTACATGCTATTAGGATGATTCCAGCTTACAGCAACGTCGTCAGAAGTGGTTTCCCATTCCCTTCTTCTGAGGGCACCCTGGGCCCGTGCAGCTTGCCCAAGGCCACACAGGCTGGTTCTTTAATGGGGCTAGGAGACATTCTATGTCTATAATATACAATTCTAGTTTCTTTCATTGCTATATGACAAATTTGCAGGCCAGTTTAGGATGTGTTACTTAGACGTCAGGCCTGATAAGTGAACATAGGATTGTTGCCTTAACCTGGGATGTCTACAGACATTTTTCTAGCAGTGGGCGGGCATTTCATCTGCCTACAATAAAGTAATAAAGAAACCTAGGATTCTTGCTCAGGGGTATCTCCTTGTACTGTAACTTCAGGACCTCTCACCTGTGCACCTATATTTGAGTCAGAGCTATTAATGTTTATGTGTGGTTCAGGGTATCTGCCTAAGGACTCTTTCAGATGGAGCATTAGTTCTCCAAAATGTACCTGACTGTGAAGTGTCCCTGGTCAGAAGCTTTTAATTAGGTTCTAATTTCACACAAAAACTCAAACAACTTGACTCCAGAAAGGAGAATTCTAGGTTTGTAAAAGACATCCAGATTTTGTTAGGGGAGAAGAGGCTTTCAGAGAAGTAATTTTTAAAAATGCAGTTTGGACATGTATCCTGGTGAGCCCTGAGCTTTTTCATGACCAACCGACAGTAACAGTAACAGTAAGAGTAACAGCAGCGCCATCTGGAAGAACCTTCAACTGATTTTATTTAGCATTAGTAACAACATGGAACCCCATCTTGTCACGTCATTAAACTATGGAAATCTGCAAGGTGGAAATGGGTTGGCACGGAAACAACAACATCCTGAATATGACATGACACTTACCCTTTCCTTAATCTGAGAAAAAGAAAAGAAGGCATTTTTCTGAGTAAAATATTAAAGCACCGCATTGTATGGGTGGCCTACAACGATGCTACGGCAATAAAGGATGGGCCCTTTGCACACAGCTCACAAGCCCTTCCTCTCCAATAAATACACAATTTTTAGAGATTTTGGGTCTGAATAAACTTCCAGGATCCCAAACTAGTATGCTCATTTTGCAGGCGTGCACTGCTTGTGCCTTGAAAGGAATAGTGACTTTACAGTGGTCCCCAGCAATATACAACTCAGAAGTTGGAAGAGGATCAAATGCTTCATTTCTGAATGCTTCCACATGTGGATTGCCTTCTCTTCCTTATCATCTTGTCTTATTCCTCTGGTCAGTTCGGGGAAGATGGAAATCAAACATTAAAAGCAGGGGGATTTGATTTAAATTTAATTGATTTAAATTTCTATTCAAAAAGACTCCCCTCACCAAAAAAGGTAGTCCTGAATGCTATGATCTTAATACATATTTTATTTTACAATCTTTTTGCCCAGATTGACACAACCTCTAATAATCATCTTATTCACAAGCACTTCTAATATCTCACCTAATGCATTTTCAAAGAGAAAGGTAAGGAAAACGTAAAAACAACAACACCAGATCTGTTAGCACTGCTCTGACAGATACAAAAGCAGTTTGAGAACTAGAAATTGTTCTGATGGTATCTAGTAGACTGAGTACTAAGGGAGGCAGAAAGATCAGTCTAACAATCTGTACAGAAACCTCTAGAGTCCCATAAAATTGAGTCTTCAATCCAAGAATTATTGGTCTGTTATTTACAAAACCCTTCCAAAAAGATTATATTATCTGCTCCTCTCCAGTTATAATTTCTAAGTAGTATTCCATAATCACATCTTTGAGTGCTAATGCATGGGCCAAAATCCTTATTAGGGGAAACTGTGCATGGAAGGGCATCTGTGTAATGGCTTTCCCTCCAGTTCTCCACTGGGTGCAGGACTGTTGATT
The DNA here is from genome assembly GCF_051106095.1 of Pogona vitticeps. Taxonomy (NCBI): domain Eukaryota; kingdom Metazoa; phylum Chordata; class Lepidosauria; order Squamata; family Agamidae; genus Pogona; species Pogona vitticeps. The sequence continues at coordinate 155,736,598 of NC_135784.1, read as the reverse complement.
CAATGAGTGGATGTGAGGGAATGTCATAGACACCCGGCTGAAGAAATAGAGTTGCTTATGTGATTGGCTTTACACAGTCAGGATTCTGATTTAAAATTAAATTTATCATCATATAGCATTTTTTTAAAAATGAAATAGCACTTTAACTACACTTTTTGAAATCTTATTTGAATTTAAAAAATTCCTTTTTCAAAAAAAATCAGAATTTTTTGATTTAAAAAACCACTCATTTTTAACTAGTCTTTATAAGAAAGTTTGTTTGTTTGTTTATTTATTTATTTATTTATTTATTTATTTATTTATTTATTTATTTATTTATTTATTTATTTATTTATTTATTTATTTAATTTATATGCCGCCCACTCTACCCAGAGGTCCCTGGGCGGCTTAGTTATGATTAAAATTCCCAGCATCCCCAGCCATCATGATCACAGCATGGCTGGGGAATGCTGGGAACTGTAGTTCAAAAGATAAACTTTTTCCAGGCTCTGGTCAAGAGGTTATGCTGCTGATGCTTCCACAAGCAACAATAGTTTGCTTCTCTCTAACCCAGATTGCATTCCACGAAGTACGGCTCAGAAAAGATCATCTCTTCCCCATGAGGTTCTTCTTCTTGTGGGCATTTCTAAACAAGTATGTTCCCCTCCACTCACCACCCTGGCTTTGATTCAAAGAACATCTCTCTCTCTCTCTCTCTCTCTCTCTCTCTCTCTCTCTCTCTCTCTCTCTCTCTCTCTCTCTCCTAGTGTCAGCAGTATTGAGTCAACCCGTTCAAAAACTCTTTAACCAAGAGTTTTGTACTCACAGACAGTGTAAGACGGATCTCAACATGATTGCAGTTTTTTGAAAGTCTTTTCCTTAATGCTCTGACAGCATCCTTGGGTCTGAGGTCATGAGAAACAAAAGGAAAAAAGAGAGAGAAAAAAGAAATATTGATTTAACATGTTCCTGACTCAGTAATATTAAGCAAGGGTATGGGAACTCATGTGCTGCTGCATTTATTTCTAGGTGAAATGCAGAATACCAATTTCACAAAACTGAAAAGAAGACTGAGATAACTATCCTGCATTTCAGTACACACGGGTCTACTCCAAGAAGGTGTACAACTGGAGGTGACATTTCCCTGTAACTAAAGACTGAACCCCCACAGTTTTGGGGTGGCTGGCAGGTTTTGTTTATACCTTCATGGGTCCTCCATGTGCAGTGTGTTATTTCTCCCTATAGCAAGGGCAAGGGAAACTTGTTGATCTCCAGATGTTGGACTCAGTCTCCCATCATCCTCAATTTCTAATAGCCAGAATGATGGGTATTAATATTTAACATCTCATGTCTACAAGTATCCCACTCCTACTCTACTGGTGCAAAAGACAGTCATAGTATTCATATGACTAAATGAAAAGGGTATTCAGAGAACGTTAAGGCAGACAAAAAAGCATCATTTGCAGTATAACATGTAGCCTTAATATTTTAACCACCTCAGAATAACCTATAATGTCAAGTCAGACATCTTTGGGCTTATCCTCTGATGACAACTAATTAGGGTTTGTCATCTGATACAAACTAGAGCAACTTCAGCAATTCCCAAGTTCCTTCTAAAATGTCACTGCTTACCTCAGCTTCAAGAAAAACAATAACAGCAGAAAGAACTATTATAACACCTTCATTCACTCCTGTATTGCCAATGTTGGGTGTCAATGCCGCCACAATAGCCTTCATTTAGACAGTAGGGAGGAACCCATCCATAGTTCCAATGGGAGAATTTGATTTAAATCCAAATTTAAATCCCAATTTAGATTTAAAATGATTTTTTTAAAACTGGAATCACAATTTTAATCATAATTTAAATCAATTTGATTAATTTTTTTTAAAAAAAAAACATTTATTTTAATCCACCCTAGCTCTAACCCATGCTGTGCTGCTAGTAACCACCAATATCCCCAGCCTTCAGTAATTTAACCTCCTCCAATCTCTAGATCTCTGCTAGGAGTCTTCATAGCCAAAGAATCCCGAGTGCTGACTTTTGGTCACAGTACAGTGTTGGAACTGGCAAGACATATGCGTCATTACGTACCAAATACAAATAATGCAAGACGGAAAGGTCATGTTTGCTCTTGCTGTTACAGAGCTTTGAAAATATTATTTCTAGACTACAACTCCCAAAATCCTGCAACCAGTACAGCCAATGGTTTCTGCAGTCCCAAACAATACTCTTGTGAGATTTGTATTTCTGTTTGCACCTGGTAAGTGTACTGTAAGAGATCTGCACACTACACTGAAAACCTTCATAGAAAACAGAATGCCATATCTCTTCCCTATGCAGTGGGATCCATTTAAATGTAGATTCAATAATAACCATACATGGTATTTAAATATCACATAACACAACCACACCATTAAAGGAGGTGTAATTCATTCAACCAATCTCTGCTTTCATGCTTGCATCAGATGGAAGTTATTGAAAAGAAGGAGCTGGTTGCCTAAATGCTCTCTCCCACTCTGTGGGGTCAAAGGCTCATAACATTACATCGGCCTATCAAAACTCTGGTGGTGAATTATGCAAGACTAGGGGTGTCAACAGCAGCCGCCGGAGTAGCATCCTGGCTCCCTTCCAGTGTAATTATAGGAAACTTCAAAACAATCCAGGCAATTTTTTTATATGCTAGCAGATAAACAACTGAACGCCACCTCATGTATGGCTGCACTACAGGGGATGAGATGCACATCCATGTTTACAGACACACATTTTTCTAGGGCGAGGTAGAAGCAAGAAGAAAACCTGCTCCTGACTTTCAAAATTCTGCACCAAAGGAGGACTGAGGCACTTCCTAGACATATGAATGTGTCTTTTTCTTTCCAGTGTTGACAGTGACTATACGTACTTAAAGAAGAACACTTGGTTACAATATCATGTTAGGGGAAAGGAGAATATCACATGTTCCAGCTAGCTAGCACTCAGTCTGTGATCTTCGGGGGGGGGGGGGATCACACAATGATCACCTAGCCCAGGACTGTTTTCTTCAGCAGTGGCTCATAAACAAAGCAAGAGTATTCACTGGATAGCTCAGTGGTTTAGGTATCTGGTGGTGGGGCCAAATGTTGGGAGTTCAGTTCCCCACTGTGCCTCCTTGAAAAGGGCTGGACTTGATGAACTATACGGCCCCTTCCAGATGTGCAGTTCTAAAATGATGATGATTAGTCCCTTGTTACAATGGGTACTCAGAGGAATATATTTTCCAGATATTCCAAGCTTTCTTCAGTGGCTGCTGAAGGAAAGCAGGAAAGCAGGACCTCCTAGGAAGACGATTCCTCTGGGCTTTGCTTCTGCCCAACGGTCACCTAGCAACCATGTCAGCCTTGCTGAGCGACCTCAGAGGTGCTGAAATCCAGTAGCATGCCACAACTAGATGTAGGCCCCTTGAATTAGAGGGGATTTGGTGAGTCAACTCCTCTGTAAAATCTGCTGACTCAATGGGCCTACTCTAGTTAGAACTTACTATTGGATTTTAGCCAGGGTCAGGAAGCTGTGCCAGTTTTCTTGTTCTCCTTTTCCCTTCTCACCCCTTTCCCTTGCATGCTATGTCTTTTCAGATTGTAATCCTGAAGGCTGGATTTAACTTGCATTTTAAAAAAAAGATACAGCAGATGAACTACTGCTGTGGGAGCTTTTGTGTTTTAGAGCCAAGTACAAGCACAATCAGCCAACAAGCCACCAATATAAGGCCACTCCCATTATAGTTACTACTGTGGCTTGTAAGAACAAAATTCTGAAGGAAGAAAAGTTTTGAGTTGATGGAGCTAAGGAAAAATGTAAAGGCTTAGCAGGCTGGGAGACACTGGCAGCACCATATTTTTTTTCTGGAGGTTGATAATGACACAGAAGTGAAAGAATGTGTAAGAGAAGGATTTCACATGAATAGAAGCTAAGCTTTCTCTATGACAATGGTTCCCAACCTTGGGTCCCTTCGTGGACTCCAACTCCCAGAAACGCTGGCCAGCACAGCTAGTAGTGAAGGCTTCTGGGAGATTTAGTCCAGGAACACCTGGGGACCCAGGGTTGGGAACCACTGCCAACCACTATGGGGAAAACACTCAGTTCAAGAGGTAGGGCAAGGGCTAAGGCAGGTCTGTTGCCAATGATTGTTCTCTTAACGTTAGAGATATCTTTGCTGCCCATCTCAATTAAACGGTAGGATCAAGGAACACTCAAGCCCACAAACCTTTTGCTATGAAGTGACCAGCCTTTGGATATGTAATTCCTTTGTCTCAGCAGAGAGGACTGTTTTGCCACACAGAGAAAACAGCAGAGTCCCTGAAGCCACTGCCTAAGTCAAGGCTGGAGAAAGGCATGGCGCTCCACATGTTGTTAAGACTACAATGCCAATCAGCCCCTTTCCAGAATAGCCTAGGGTGGGGAATGCTGGAAGTTGTAGTTCAATACAGATCTGGAGAACCACACAATTTCAAACCTTCAACGTAAATTGCTATTACTTTTAAGTCCAAGGAGTCTACAGATCTGAAATGTTAGTGAGGCCACTCTCTGGGCATGGGTTGGAGAACAACACTGTTGGTCAATATAAGCAGAGGGATCATCAAAATTATTGTGTCAATTTTAATGGCGATGTCCACAAGTCACCCTAGAAGCATTTGGTATTTTTTACAATGAAGGTCAGAGGATACATTTATGACATCAAACCAAAACAAAAAACCAAATCCTAGGTACTGTATATCTATGTGGTATGCAATTCAAGGCCTATCTAGAAGCTGAACAGTATGTGGTTTAGTTCCTACTAAATCTGCACAGGGCTGTACCAACACTCAAAAGCTGTGGTTCCCAAACTGGGATGCAAAGCCTCTGGTGATCCATGAGGGGACTGCAAGTGGACTGTTGGGCACTACCCTGATTGGCCAGTGAAATGCAGGTAAAATGGTTGAGCCAACTGCAGAGAGGAAGAAGGGCAAACGCTCACAGTGGTGGATCTCTTCCCTTTGTTATGGCTGCCATATATGAAATGTCAGATGCATTCACCACATGGTGAAAATGTTTACTGACAACAACAGGCAAGCTGGCAATTTGACTCCCTTCAGCCATAAGGCTTGCAAATATGTTTTAAAAATCTTGCTTACAGTAATCCAAAGAAAACTCTCATAAAGGAAAAGGTTCAGAGCTGCGAGACTAAGCATTCATTCTCATTGGCCTGGCCTGTCATCTGCACGCAGGAATGAGCAGCTGAGAAGAATATCCACTGCATCTTAATTACAGTCTGAACTTTGGGCAGCCTTCCCCAACTTGCTGCCCTTCAGAATTGTTTAGTTAAAAGAAAAACGCCAGTGAGAAAGCACAGATTTGGTTCTGCCACAAGACAGGCAACAGTGGCTTTCTTCCTTGTGCAGAGGCATGGAAAAGACACAGACCTACCAAGTCACACTGCTTTCATAGTTGCTCTGCCCCAGGAATGTGATGGGACTCCAGCTCCTAGCAGTCCTCACCATGGGTTATGCTAGCTAGTGATAATAGGAGCTAGTGAAAATAGGATAATTCGTAGCTGTGTCTTTAATGAGAAACTAGAAGGGAACTTTTTTGCAACAGGGAGATAAACATTGTCACTTGTTATCTGCTGCTTATAAAGTTTCAAGGCACAGCAACCAGGCTGTGGGAAACTTGCCAACTTCAAAGTGAACTGGAAAACACTGCGTCAGGTCTCAACAACTACTTACTCTACCAGGGGAAAATTCCCCATACAGGAGTCTTTACTGATTTGTTTTTAAAAAGAGCTTAAAAGTTACTGGCCATGGCTGGGAGATTCTGGAAGTTATGCTCCAAAAAAGTAACTTACACAGAGACTTACATTTACACACACACAAACACAAACAGCACGATCCACAAAAACCTACTACACAGCCTGCAGAAGATGGATCAACATTGAAAGCCAGCTGTTCATTTGATTTTTTTTAAAAAAAACTTGTCTAATACAGGTATCACCTGCTCTTACATTTTTAGTACTTTGCTTAGCTTAACAGAGAGACCAAAGCATGGCAAGTGCAAAAGTTCACAAAGAAAAAAAAAGGGTCTTTATTTCAGTACAGAGTCAAAATTCTAAAACTGGAGGTAGGGATATCTTGACAGGGCAAACTTTCTAAAACTGATTAACCAGCTTACCCTTCTTCTGTTGTGTTGATTAAGTCGCAGATGTGCATGAACTGACCCCATTCTTCTGTCTGCAGTGCTCCAAAAGTACTTTTTTCTGGGAAAACAAAGATTTCTTTAAATTACAAGCTCACCAGTCAATGCCCCTATGCATTTTAGGGCAATCCAGAACAATGCCCTTGGTTATTTCAAAGATGGTGATGTTTTCATTTACATTTTGCAACTTTATAAAGAAAATGTGTAACTTTGTAAAGAAAATGTCATTCCTTGGAAAAATAAAACAATAGCAGGGAGAAAATAAGCATCTGTCAAGGTTTAAAGCTAAGAAATTCATCTGACTGGACATGGATGAATTCAGTGGACTTAACCAATATATTTCTATTGCATCTCCTGCGTCACTTGATGGCTCATGGAAAGGGTGGATAAAAATCAACGATTCTTTTAAAACCAAATTGATTTAAATAAAACATGATTTTTTATTTAAGTCCTCAAACAACCCTGATTTTTTAAAAAAATTAATTGTGATTTAAATCAAATCCATCCTGCCTATATGGCTTAAGTCTTAAATACAAACCAGCATATAAAAGATGGTTTTGAAACACATAATATGGCTGGAGCAGCATTTGTCGGCCTTATACCAGCATATGATACTGTCCATTATCAACTGCTGCTCAAAAAGCTCTGTCTCCTTACCAAAGATCCTGGATTAGTAGAAACTGTGCCATTCTACTTCAAAATGGAAGATTCTTTGTTGAATTTCAAAGGAGGCACAGTTCCTGGAGAAATCTAAGAAACAGTCTCCTACAGGGTAGCCTCCCAGCACCATTACTTAAATGATCAACTGAGGTTCCCATACTCCAAGAATTTCATCTATGCTGATGATCTTGCCTTGACAGTCCAGGGAAACTTTTGAGGCCATTGAGCACCAGCTAACCTCTGCATGAGAACATATTTCCTTATATAATAAAAACAACCAGCTGAAACCAAACCCTTTAAAAACACAAATCTGTACCTTCTGCTTATAGAACAGAGAAGTTCGGCCCGTTCGGTTTCGCGTTGATTTCAAAGTTCTAATGCTTACGTATAAAGCCCTAAACGGTTTAGGGCCTCGATATCTGACGGAACACCTCCTCCCACCTAAATCTATTTGTATCATTTGATCTAGCCAGGAGGTGAGGTCGAGGAGCCTAACGCCGAGGGAGGCCCGGAAGGAAAAAACAAGAAACGGGGCCTTCTCAGCAGTGGCTCCTCACCTTTGGAATAACCTCCCTTCTGAGATCTGTATGACCCCTTCGCTGGGTATTTTCAAAGGCCAATTGAAAACCTGGCTGTTTAGGGAAGCCTTCCCTCCAGCCACCACTTGATTTACTTTTTTCCATCTTGAGCACTGTCTATTAATGCATTGCTTTGTTTCTATATTTTAAATTGTTTATACTATATGTTGTTAGCCGCCCAGAGTAGTCAGTTGACTAGATGGGCGGGGTATAAATTCAATAAATTAAATAAATAAATAAGTAGGGAGGAAGCTCCAAGTTAGCCGGGAAGGCAAGATTTTAGAACAGTGCCCTACCCCAAAGTATTTGGGCATCATTCTGGATCGAACTGTGACCTACAAAAAACATTGTCTAAAAACCAAACAAAAAACTGCTGCCAGAAATAACATACTTAGGAAACTGAATGGGTCACATGGGAATGCACACCCATAAACAATCACAACAGCGTTGTCCCCATGTTACTCCACAACAGAATACAAATGATATAACAAGTGAATGTGGCTCTCAATGAATCATGCAGGATTATTGCTGGCTTCTGAAATCTATCCACAACTGAAAATGTTTATGATTTGGCTGGCATTGCCCCTCCAGCTGTACATTGAGACGTACTAACAAATGAACAAAATAAGGTAATAACACTTCATGGACACCAACCCCTAGAGGAAAGGTTTTCTGCACACATCTCGAGCTAAGATAAACCTATAGAGACCAAAAACAACACACCTTGCCAAATGAATGAATACGGAAGGACAAGACTCTAGCTGGATCATCTGGAAGTCACTGAACAGACATTGAAGCAAAGTGGGAAGATAAAGAATAATCAAGTAAAATGGGGCTACTTGGATACAGGAGAAATTTTCTGAGACTGTGGAGAAACTCAATCGGTGCAACACTTATGTGTACCAAAAAAGATCGAGCAAATAACCAACAAAATGCTATCAAAGTAGCCTGTTTCCAGTCAAAAACAGTCTAATTATCTTAACATTTTTTAAAAATTTAATTTTACCTATGTTTCCTATACACCCATAATTTTAAATTCTGCAGTGCCCCAATACAAATGAAGAAAGACCCAAATTTTAGAAGTGAGTCACAAGTCATCAGCAACTGAGAATATGGGATTGTGCAAAGCTTTCTATCCTTTCTTAACTGCTGTATAAAGAGGGGATTTTTTTTAGCAGATGGCACCTGTGCCTTGGCTAAGAAAAAAGACAGCTGTTAAAACACAAACTCCAAGAGGGAAACTGAATTTCTCCTTTTCATTGCCTCCAGTCTCTTGGGACAACACAGGGTAAGGAAGAAGGACCACTAGGTGAAAGGACGGAAGACAGAGGAGAGAAAGTATAAACACTGAGAGCCAGTTTTTATCTGCAGGTTGCCACTGAAATTTTATTTTTCATTTCCCTGACCAACATTTGTCAATTTCCCTCACCACCATTCAAATATAACCACAAGTTAAAAAATGAACAGGTTGTATTGCTTTAATGCAAGTCTTATTGAAATGTTCCTCTCTACAATTACACAAGTTTCAACTCCAAAAATAGTTGTCAAAGAAAGAGATTTAATATCAGCTTCTTTCAACATTAACTGCAGCAACATCTGTTTTGCAATTGCACCAAAAATTACACCAAGATACAAACGTCATTTCTCAATGCTAACAAATGACACAACATTTTTAGCAGGAGACAAAACATCCATTCCATGCACAAGCATGACCCCAAAACGTGCTCATCTTTTTATGTCAGTTTGTGAGGGCTCGTATTTTGGATCCGACATTTCTTTAAAGGAACCAGGAGGACTTTTTGATTTTGAATCAGGAGAAAGGTTTATTGGATTATTCAACAGGAGTCTGGTATCAAGAAGTGGGTCCCATAACTTTTCACCTGCCACTAATGGGTCAGACAGGGGCTTCCACACTTCTTCAAAAAAAGGGTTGATTCTGGATGCGTTCCACGGGCCAGGCCAGGCCATCACTGGTTCTTCCCTTAGAACCTCTCTGGTCTGTCCTTCCAACAAGGGAACGGTTTCCTTCTCTGCGAATTTTGCCCATCCATCATCTCTGGTGGGAGAAAGGGTCGCCCAGGGTCCTCTGGATAGTTTCTCCTCCTCATCTTCTCTACCCTCCATGTCAACCCTCCTCTCTTTTCCCTTTCCACCTTTTCCTTCTTCTCTCTCAACCTCCACCACCACTCTCGAGCCTCTGCCTCTCCCCAGTAAGATGGTATGGGGGGGGGATTTCTCTCCTGTGGCGGTAATCGGCTTCTTCCTTGGGTACTCTTAGGTGTTCCCAAACCCCTGTCCAAGGGTTTTGTAGCCAGACCCATTCCCAACCTGGCGGTAACTGACTATTGTCCCTTTTTATCCCTGCCATTCCTGCTTCTATCTCCACCCTCTGATGTCTGTCTCTTCCCGCCAATTCTGTCGGGATGGGTCACCCTATCTCTAGCCTGCGTAACTCTTGCTCCAGTTCCCGGATATCGGCACCCCATTGTTCTCTTTTCCGAGGAGCGTGAATGGGAGAAGTCTGAACCTTTCTTTCTCTTGTCTGTGGAAGGGATGTCACTCCACCGAGAGGCTCTCTAGTCTCGGCCTCACTCTCACACAGTGGAATGCAGTACTAGCAGGTAGGGATGAAAACAGTTAGATGTTTAAAATTTGTATCTTGCTAAATGTTTAAACTGGCCTTGCTTTGCAAATGCTACAGGCAGACCTTGGAAATTATACAGGGTCAGAGCTCAACAAACGCATGAGGCTGGTGGCTGAGGGTAGAGCTGAGAAAAAGGTGGGGCTGGGAAAGGGCATCATGAAGTTTCACTTGTATTCTGCTATTTATCTATTCCAGTTGCCACAAGAACAGAGGCAGCTCTTGCAGAAGCAGGTAAAAAGTCCACGGCTTGAATATATTTTGATCACAATTTCCCTGACTTTTCTGGATTTCAGACCAATTTCCCTGACCAATTTCTATTTCCCAGACTTTCCAGAAAGCGGCAACCCTGTATCTGGTATGTTGATCAATGTAAAGAACTGTCTCTGACAGTCTGTGTGGTACAATGGTTACAAGTTGGACCAAGCCTTAGCAGAATCTGATTCTAGTCCTGGTGAGTCAAGAATCTCTCTGAGTGACCTGGGCAGGTCACTGTTGCTCAGTTTGATCTACCTCACGGGGTTGTTGTGAGGAGGACTGCCTTGAATCCACACTGCAGGATGTACACGTCACCAAAAAATAAATAATATCTGCAGCTCTCTCACTGCTCACACAACCAAGGGCAGAAGATGATGTTATAAATAGTCCATGATTAGCGCCAGATGCACAAAAGACTGAGGGAGTATCAAACTTCAAAGGACTGCCATATTCAAGCCCTAAATGCCAAACGCAATACATAGCAAGGTGAGAAACACTCTTTCTGTGTGCTCAGCCTATAGAACCCCCTCTTCTTATCAGGGGCTACCTGTAATGCCTGTTCCTGCTGGAAGAAATGTAAACAGGAGGTAAATCATGCAGTGTTTTCCGTCATCAATACATACAGCCGTCTAGAATGGTCTGGTGGTCCAGATAGGTGGGGTATGTATGTATGTATGTATGTATGTATGTATAAATAAATAAATAAATAAATAAATAAATAAATAAATAAATAAATAAATAAATAAATAAATAAATAAATTACACAGCAGTGACTTGCAGTCTCTTTAAATGAGATGAAAAGGGGTGGCAAAAGGGAACTGACAAATAGGTCCTGGTGGCCAAAAGTCAAAACCAGAAGTCACTTTCGAAGTAGCTTACCAAGGAAGGGTGGCAAAAACTTTGCCCCTCTAACTGTTTTGTAATACAAGTCCTATAATCTCTTATCACTTAAGAAACCTGAAAATCCAAAGGCTCCCTGCCTTAAAAGCTAACCCAGACAGGAGCCCCTGATGTTCTTGGTCCCATATTAAGGCATGTGACTGGAGGGGGGGGGGGGTCCCAAGGAAAGGAAGAACTCCATCTGTCACCAGGCCAAAACTAAAACAAGCCCGAATTGTCTGCAATTGGCCTCTTTAGAAGCACTGAAAGGACCGGCCCAAAATGGAGGGAAGGCTCTTTGTTTTGGAGGAAGCAATTCAGAACAGGCAGGCAAAACCTCTTCTGATCCCCAGCTACTTTTACTAAAGTTCTCTCTAGTGACTTCAGCCCTTCCAGAAAGAGGGTGTCAACTTCCCTGTCCTCACAAGGGCCCCAATGCCTTTTTTTCCTATCAGCCTTAAGAAAGTAAAGTCTGTTCCTGTCAGTGTTGCTAAAGTACAATGAGTGCCTCCCCAAAAAACAACTTTTTAAAAAGAAGGCGGCAGAGGAAGATTAGAATGAAGCTGTTTGATTTCTGACAACAGGAGAGCTTTTCAAAGCCTGGGAATCCCTTCAGGAGCTGGAGAGGTGATAGCCCAACAGCAAGGAAACGAATAACAGACTGGGTGTCCCAGTCCCACCAGGTATCCCCCACCGGCCAGGAAAAAAAAAACATCAACAGGAGCTGGTGCCATGTGTTGGATTGCCTTGGCCTGCCCTGACAAGAAAACCACAGCACCTTGATAGGAGCCTCAATCAGAAGCTGTCCGGTATTTCTAGTCTGAGCCCGGTGGCCTGATGAAAAAAAGACACTGGGCTTCCCGCATTGTTAACAGTTGCTTAGAAGAGGAAGTTTGAGCAGGTGCCGCTTTGCACACAAGCTACATGTGCTGAAATTTCCCCCTCCATACAGTTTATTAAAGGTGCACGAAGTTTAATTTCTTTTTCGTCCAGCCATCCTTGGTAGGACCAAAGGCAGAAGAGGAAGCTCTTTCCGTCCCCTCCTTATCTACATCGAGGAAGAAAGGAGTCTACCCAAAGGTGGCACCAGGTAGGAGGTGAAGAAGGTCAATCGCCAAGGATCTCAGCCGGTCCGTTTGGTCAAAGCAGTGCTGCCCCTGCCCTCAGGCTACCCACAGCCATCCTTCCCCCCCCATGTGCCTCCTCACCAAAGGCAGAAAACGGATTGCCATTGTGTGTGAATGTGCCTGGATGGGTGCGCGAACGCTCACCTGGGGCAAGGGCTCTTTCTGCCCGCCGCTGACTGCGGTGCCTTCCGCCTCCCACCCCCATCCCCATTCCCACGGTGGATTGGGAGTTGTCGCCCCACACCCATCAGGAGGACAGACACAGGGACAGGCAGCACCTCGCATTGGGGGGGGGGTATTCCTCCCGGGTCTTGCCTAGTCATACCCGGACGGGGGGACCCTTCTGCCCCAGCACCATCCTCCCGCCGCCCTTGGCCAAACGCAGCGCCGGCTCCAAGTTGCCCGCTGCTTTACGAAGTCCAAGGAGGGGGAAAGCTCGCCGCCTGGCACCGCTTACCTATCAAGTGGCCCACGGCTGTGCCGAAAGGATCTTTCTGGCTCTTCCCGAAAGCCATGGCTCGCTCCTCTCCCCGAGCTTCCAGGCGCGCCCAAGGAACCCCCCGCCACCTCCGATGTCAACCTCCGGCCGTCTGGCGATCCCCGCCAGTTGCTCCTCCGCCGGCTGGGGATCTGAGCAAGGAGGAGTCCAGGAGCCGCCCCCTCCAGGTGGTGGTGATGATGATGATCGCCGTCAAGAGCGTCCCACTGGCTCCTGGCCGGGAATCACGTGCTGCCCGCGGAGATCCAGCCCGCCGCGGGTTGGAAACGAAAGCGTCGCGGCAGCGAGAGAGCAAAGAGCGCGCCCCCCCCCCGGCCCGCCCGCCCGCCCGCGCTCTCCCTCCAAGCCGATCCGACCCGGGCAGAGGGCGCGGCTCTGGCCCGAGCCTGACCTTGTCTGGGCGCGTCCCTGGTGTTCGAGAACGACACGGCCCGCCTCCTCTCCCCCCTCCAGCCTCGGCGTTACAAAAGGCAGGGATCCTCGGAGGAGGGCTTGCCAGTTGCGCTTCGCCCAAGCGGGGGTGGGACTTCCTCTCGCCTTGCCGAGCGCGGGAAAGGGGCTTAGTTTCGCCCGTCGTGCTCCCTTTTCCATTTAGCTCCTGAAATACACAGTATGTTCTTGCGGAACTGGCTTACTTCCTTTTGCTCCTCTCTTGCCGGAGGTTGGGCCTGATCCTTGATCCGAGCTTGGCTTTGGCTATGGCAGCTCTAAACACTGATGGTGCTGTATTATTTATTTATTTATTTAGCTTATCTGCCGCCCACACTACCCAATGGTCTCTGGACGGCTTACAACATTTAAAATACCAAAAAAAAAAAGACAAAACAATTAAAATGCAATATATTTAATTAAAATATATTGCATCCTTCCCTGTCCGCGAGGCGTTTCAGCTGAGAATTCCCTAACCTTCCTTCATTCCCCCCCACTTCTTTTACTTGGAAGGATCAACTGTAATACCGTAATATGTACTTTTTGTGGGGCCCCCAACTGATAGAAGCATTCCGATGTTCTGCGTCTTATGAGTTTTTGACCTTTATGCGTTCCCTTTAATGTCGGTCACCCTTTTGAGCCATCTGCATCCTGTGCTAAAAATCACTGTTTAATGCTTCTGCCTTAGCAGTTAAAGTCTCCCATACCATGCTATGCAAGTTCTGGAAAACTTGGAGGGACTTAACTTCCCATCATAGAAATGATGATACAGTACTTTATATCACCGTTGAAGTTTCACAGATGTTTTCTAAGTTTCCCCATTTTTGGTGGATACTCGCCAGTCATTTGAATGAAGTGGCATCGTCATACTATTTTATTTGTTCATTTGTATTTGTTTAGCTGCGTTATCTATTTGTTCATTTGCCTTTTTGTGAAACGTGCAAGGCTCAAGATGACTAACGTAGTTACAAAGTGCAGTGTTGATTAGACAAGAAGAGCCAGGCCAGAGGTAGGCATTGATATATGTTTTCACAGGTATTCACTCAGCAAGGCAAGCAGGCAGGCAAGCTTTCCTATACAGGCTGGAAGAAAACAGGAAGGGAAGAGTGGACTCGCTGAGCCCCTTGTGGGCAATGACCCTTTGCTCTTGTATTCAATGGACGGGCCTCCATTAAAATCATCATTGAAAGCAAATTAGCCAGGCAAACAAATACATTCCATAATTTTGTTAAAAACCATCAAAGCCGTTTTGAATGCGCCTTCGTCCTCTTTCTGATAAGCAGGAACTATGGGAACTTACATTGTGGTTGTGAAGGGAGGACATTCCACAGTCTGGGTGTGTCCACTGAGTGGACTTCTAGAGATAATGGTATCCTTAAAAGGGTCTTTCTAGAACATCTCAACATAATTGTGCTTTTCAAATGTTTATGATGCACCATGTCATATTATCTATGCATTCTTTCAGTAACTATTAAAACAGCAAATACATATTTTTGTTTTCTGATAATGATCAGGATATGGTCCTAGGTGGAGAATTCAGCTCTCTGAGCATTTTAGGTTTCTTCTCAAACCCTTAATATTTTGAACAAGTTTCTGGGAGGCATGTGCACTCTGACAGATGTGTAAATACAGAACAAACCCAAGGGAATTGGGTTATTGTGGGTAGAGCAGGGAGCTCCTTGCCACCCCTGGGTCAGAGCAACACCCCAACAGATTCTTCAAGTCCCAAACAGTGTTTTAAAAAAAGGTCAGCTATTTGACCTGTGGAAGGGGAAAATTGAAATTAATACAGCAGACATTTGGTGCTTTTTATATCCCCTTGCAACTGCTCTGGCATCTATTTTGTAGAGCTGTCAGTAGACATGGGGGCAAATAAAGAGTCACAATATTAGTCAGAAATCGCTGATTTGTCAAATATTCTTCTCTTCATATTCGTCAGTTATGCAGACCTCAGTGAATACGAAGGGATGAATAGTTACCCATTTTACGCATCCCTGTAGCCAGAGATCAGCAGCCCATAGGCAGAGAAGGAAGGGCTAGGGTAGGCTAGCCCCTGCTCCCCAACAGCCTGCCCTCCACCTCCTTCCCACTGCCCCCATTGCATCATTTCCTTGGCCTCTGTCACCACTGCCATCTTTGCAAAGATGGTGGATGCGGCTTTCCTTAGGGCTCGCTCTTATGCTCTAAGGCAATGGTCTTCAACCTTGGGCCTCCAGATGTTATTGGACTACAACTCCCAGAAGCCTTCACGACTACCTCTGCTGACCAGGATTTCTGGGAGTTGAAGTCCAAGAACATCTGGAGGACTAAGGTTGGGGACTACTGCCCTAAAGGAAACCAGGTTGCCATTTACAAAGATCAGAGGACCTCTGACCACTACTAGTTTCTAGTCCTTATAGATACAAAGATGGATGTGAGCAATGCGAAGCTGCCAAAGCTAGAAAAGTAGCAAACTAAGAACACGTGAGTGATGTGATAGATTTTCCACTTAGTCCCTTGACCCTTATGGTCAAAGTCATAAAAATAAGCCAAAGAGTGTGGTTTTTTTTAAAATTAAGTATGAAAATTTTTAATACATATTTATATTATTAATATAGGTTGTATAATTTAGCTTGTATGATTACAGAACTTGGATTGCTCAACAATTTATTTTTTGCCCAACTGAAAATATTTTGAAAGTACAGATTGCATAGAGACTTGGGATGAGTAGTGACTTACCAAAATTAATATACCCAGCTTACATCACACAGGTTCTCATGTGTATCATGTGTATCATCTGCGGATTTATGCTAAAATCAATTTTGAACATTATATATCCAGAGTAAACATGAGGGCTTCGCATTCCTATACAAATACAAAGCCCACTGGCACAGGTGGCCGACCTGATTAACACCCACCCACCCCGGTTCCCCTCCAGACTACTTGCTGTGTGACGTGCATGGCCAGCATCATCTTATGTGTCCCAATTACAGCAGTAATCTGGTTGTTGAAGCTCTGCCTCTCTGCTCACCGGGCCACTCCACAGTTGAACAGGGAGACACATCCTCCCACCCCCTTGCCAGAATGGCCGGGTGAGCAGGGAGGCGGGGTTGCGTCAGCCAGGCTGTTGCCATGATTGGGGCACAGAGGGTGACACCCTGAGTCATGCACGCTGTGCAGTAAGTGGTCTGGCAGGTTCTAGGGGTGGGTGGTAATCGAGCTGGTCACCTGTGCCAGTGTATACAAATAAGAAGTCCCCATCCAGAGTTGTTTATATCTCTGGAGCAGTGATTCTCAACTTTCTCCAAGAAAATGGGCTGGAACTTCACCAATTCAAGACTCATGTTGTAAAATTGATGATTTCATAGGGCCATTTTGAAGTACTGCATTAGACAATGGAGCTACACTGCTGTGAGAATGACTCACCTTTCCTGGAGCATGGGACCTAGATTTTCCCCTCCCCACATTTACAGACCCTGTGACTTATCAATTCCTCATTAAGAGTGTAGTTCCATACATGTAACTCTGAAGGAGGAAGTTTTATTAAGTTCAACAGGATTTCATCCCAGGTCTGTATAGAGTTGCAACTAAACACCATATTTAGGAGGCTTTCTAGGATACAATACTATGTTTATTTGCCTTTCCTTGAAGTACACAGCTGTGCTCGCTCACTTGAGTCACCAATAACTGTTTTTCAATTGGATTTGTAAGGAGGTGTCTCTGTGTTTTGTTATCAACTCAGGGTCAAGGTTAAAGGTTGAGTGGACTAAATGAGCTGCCAGAAGCAGAAGGCAGGTTCATCCATCCACTCCTATGATCCTACAAGTGAATTATCATGACACATTAGAAAAATATTTATTATGTAAACAAGAACAAGAGGAGAGTACTTGTTGAATTTTGTGGGTGTAGGAGATTATTGATCAGCTAGGCTGTGGTGGGATATTTATACACTGGCTGAAATCCTGTTGTAAGTCGCAGCTAGAGTAGGCCCATAGAATCAGTGGAGATTTACTACGTCAACTCTTCCATTGATTGCAGTGAGCCTGCTCTAGTTACGACTTGCTACACTGAACAGTTTTCAGAATCGCTCAACTGGTATGTCCACTGCTGAGGAATTCTGGGATTTTTAGTCTGAAAAAAAGATAGTGGAGTGGCAGATAAAGTTTATTAGTGTCATTTTTCAGTGCTTGTGGTAAGCACCTCTCTGTGATTGAAGTTACAGCAGCTGCATTCTACTCCTTTAATACCTGAACCTCTCCTGGTTGTCTCTGAATTGCAAGCTGCTACTGCCATGAAAAGGAACAGAACGTGGAGCTGCTCATTGTTAAGCTTGACCCAGGCACTATCCATGGAAGCTGATTTTGTCCAGCAGCTGCCAGTTGCTGATCTTTTGCTGGGAAACGTTTCTCAGGCCTGATTGTTCAACTCTCCAAATATGGTATCAACCAAGATGAGCAATAGCTCCTAACAGATAGATACACTGGCAATGGAATGCATAAATCTTTTGGATGACAATGAAGCCATGACCGCAAATGCAAAGCAAAAATGTATTAAGGTAAAAAATAAAGATCTGAAATGTGAAACTTTCCATGTGAAACATCATCTTCAGTCACAAGCCTCTTATGCCAGAACACTTTACATTTTAGAATGTGTTTGTGTTTTCTCCCATAAAACTTTTGTTGTGCATTTCCCGGTTGTGGTTTTGTTGTTACCCAAAAGACTGAATGGTATTCTTTGTTTTTGTGAGAAAGAAATAAGTCTGCATTTCTTTCACTATTGATAAGTCACAGGGTTCTTTCATTAGCATAGCTGGCACCAATGGCTGATACCTGGAAATCATATATCATCATTATATAAATATGACAAGGATCCCTTGAATCCTTTGGGGGGGGGGAAAGCACCATATATATATCATATATATGGTGCTTCCCCTCCCCCCAAGGATCCAAGGTGTCTTAGAGTATTAAAAGAAACAAAGCTAAAAGCCTAATAATAAATTACTACAATATTTAAAAAGCATTAAACAAATACATTAAGAACAATAGTAAAATTTTGTTCTCATCAGTCCTCACCAGTTGCCTTTGCTGAATCTCTGAAGGAGAGATGGTGCCACTACCTTTGATGCAACTTAGGTTGATCCCCTCAGGCCCCATTGCATGTGAGAGGGAAAATGAGGAGTTTTTCATTGTTGTTTTGATGGTAATATTTCTTGGCTACTCTGTTTTCATTTGTTTTCACAGCAAACATGTTTCCATTTAATTGTGCAGGCTGGGAGACCGGAAGGACAAATGTTGCATTGTGGAAAACTAGACTTGTTTGAAAAAAATATTGTGGTCTTATTAAGAACACTCAGCAAAATACAGATTTCCTGAAAACAGAGATTGTCCCCTTGATCACCTCAGTACATCAGTATGCACAAATAAAGCAGCCTATGTCAGAAAGTCTATTTACATAAGGAGTATACAACAGTTTTATACCAACGTAGGCCAGCATCCAAACACTAAATTATGCTGGTGTAAATGCAATAGTTCAAATTATGACAGCAAATGTTGTGCAAGGAAGCTCACACCCAGAGACACATTTGTGAACAAATGGCGATGTGCTGCCACAACCTATGCCATTTCACTCATGCAAGCATAAAGTTGTAATTGGATTCCGACCACTGATTCTTGGTCTGTCTTGTGTATTGGCCTCTCTGTTTGGCTGTAAGGGACTCTCCTGGATGTCACAGAGAGGTGGACTCTTGGCAGTGGCTTTCCCCCATCACCTGGCTATCCTTTAAAACTGCAAACACTGGAGGCAGGATCTTTGGTGTTGCAGAGCCTATATTGAGTGACAGGTGGTTCTTGCCCCAAGATCAACTACCTTGACTTTCTTCAAAGGATTGTGGTTGGGAATTGTGAGTTTAAGCAAGTGCTGGATATGAACACAATATTTAGCCATCCAACCACATCCAGTGTCAGGAAAAAGTTCACCTGCTGATGCTGGCACATCATCAAACCTCTACTTATTTCCTGGACAGATGGCAACTGTACACAACGAAGAGTTACTTTGAAGACACTTACTATCCATCGTTTTTTGTTTTTCTTTTAAGATGCAGCATGGAGGACCCGGATGCCAATGGGCACATTATTATCAGATGACTGCAGAGCTGCACGTCCAGCCCCTGTCAAGGAGGACCAGTAGGGGATCAAACTCCCAACCACATACCTAAATCACTAAGCTATCCAGCAGTTCATTGGAGTGTGTAGTATTGTCAATTTTGGACTAAGAGACTAAAAACCAATATATTGTTCTAATTTGCAGGTCAGTGTTCTCAGGGGGAGGGAGGGATGGGAGGGACGATCCCAATTTCGCAGAGTTAAGGAGTGCCCTTGGATAAATCCAAGCAACCACAGACCAATAATCCCACATACCATCTCTATTTTTAAATACTTTATAAAAAATTCATAAAAGTGTGGTCTACCACATTATTGATGCCATAGAAGGTGCTTTCAGTGTCAGTCAGCCTTGTGTAACAGATCAAAATACACTATGGGACTATTCTCTATTGTGATTGGGTTCAGCAGCAAAACTGAGCAGTTCCTCTTTTTTGGTGGGATTAACCATGAGAGTCATATTTCTTTCAATCAAACTTTTATTAACAAATGTAGTAGGAGAATCAACAATAACCTCAGTAGGTCCAACAGGACTAGCTTCTAGCGGAAACTCAGTCCATGTTAACGAAAGTCCATAATTTAACTCTTCACCTCTTAACGCAGGGATGGTCCGAACTTCTCTTTGTCGGCCAGTTTCCTCATTGGACCACTCAACACCATGCAGGTGGTCCCACGGTAATGGTAACAGGCCCAATCTTCTTCTTGAGGCATCTGAGCTGGTGGAATTGGTTCCAGATGGACCACCTTCTTCCTAGGACTTTGTGTCCATGGATACATTTAAACGGTCCATTCTAAGGGGTTGATTTCTCCCAGCTGAACTTCTATACCATGACCGCCTTGTCATGCACAAATCTTCCATCTCTCTCTCTTTACTTCTTCCCTTCCCAGTGCATTGAATACATCAGGTCCCTCTCCTTCTTTCTTCTTCTCCTCATGTTCCGGATTAACCCACTCCTCTGATCCCCAACTTCTCCTCTCTCCTTTTTCCTCCTCCTCGGTCATCAGGAAAACTTCTGCCCCTCTTTCTCTCTTTCCTGCCTCCTCATTCTCCATCTCTCCTGCTCCTCCTCTTCCTGTATTTAGACCTGCCATCTCTCTAGTCATGGTATTTATTACATTATCACTTCTTCCTGCCTCAGACGTGTGAGGGAACGGCTCATTCCCTTCTTTTACTGTCACCTCCATCTTCACATGTATTTAGTAACTTTTAATTAACTAATTTATTTATTTGTTGGAAATTAAGGTAATCAAAAAAAGTAGTTACCTTTTAGGAAAACACAGGAAGATTGGATAGCTCAGTGGCCTAAGTCTCTGGATGTGGAGTCAGAGGTTGGGCTGTGCCTCCTGGACTGGAGGTTGGACTCCATGATCCATAGGATCCCTTCCAGCTCTGTAGTTCTAAGATAATAATGATGGTTGTTGTTGTTGTTAGACTAGTGTCATGCGTTCAAGATCTACTGTAAAATTCTGGGAACAAGACAAGGATTTCACTTAAAACAAACTTGCCTGAAAGTACTCAAAGACCCCTCCTTTTAAAAAATAAAACAAAGAGATTTGCATTTTTGGCATGCCAACTGAATTTACAGATTCTTTTCATCATTTTTAAAAAAAATTATTCAGGGATCAAACTAATAAGTTGGCCAGACATTTAAATGACCCTGAGACATCCTCATATGGGATCTTAAGTGACCTTACTTATTTTTTTTAAAAAAGAAAAAGAATATCTGATAGTTGGCTAAACCATGTTTAGAAACGATCCCTATAGATCCTGAGCCCAGTTCAAACGTAAGACGCCAGCCTGAGGGGCACCTGAAGACCGAAAGGTGACAGATGTAGGAGATGTTGCTGACCTAAGCTTGCCTCTCTCATGAGTAGAGGAAAGGAGAAGTAGATTAATCTGTACTGTCAAGGAGATGCTGTGAACGTATGTCTTACAGAAAGTAGAGGCGTCATAATTAACTGTGCTGTACTTAATGTAAACACCACAGTCTTGGGCCAATGCAGTAAGTGGTTACAGAACTCTGGAAAGGCTGTGAACAAAATAGCCATAAAGCGTAATTGCCTTTGACAGCTGGATGCAGGTAGGATTGATGGACACCTTCTGTACTATCAAATCAGAATTTAAATCTGTGGCTTGGACAGTTTTACTCGTAATAGGTGAGGCACATGAAGGACAGATTCAAAGCATAATTATTAAAGGCAAGGTTCTAGTCACTGCTTTCAGGGAGTAACACACACACACTCCCAAACTCAGCGGCACTGCTTACTAAACATGGTTAGGATGGCACTGTGTTTGCTTTTGTTTTGCGTGACTGAGGAACCTTGCCATTTCAGGAAGAGAAATGTTGGGTTTGCTATCTGTTTACCTACTTATAAGCTGAAGGCTGAGTGCATTGAGATAGCAAAGGAAGACCTACAAACGTGGCAACAGGATGTCATTCTTATTATGTCAACCCATAGCTCCGTCTCCTGACCATACTAAGCTTTGTAGTCAGATAATAGGCCTTTATGTGCTGAGGGATGCTACTATTACAGTGTTTATGTCGTGAATATCAGCCATGCCAGACATATCCTTTGGGGTGGAAGTGGTTGATATAAATGACACTGGATAAGCAGGAAGTGTCTCCTTATAGGGACCAATGGTTCAAAGATGGTTTCTTGATGACATGGACTATGATTCTGGGGAATCTGTAATGCAAAAGCCATCAGCCTTTGAGAAAGTAAAGAGCCCCCCTCCCCAATTCCTAGCTAAGCCTGACGTTCTAAATAGAGCTGGGGAATTGCATGTAACATTAATTTTATTACCATTAATGACATTTGTTAAGACATTAGCAGGCGGTGCATCATGTCCTCTCCCAATTTGAAGAGACCCTTGCCCAGCAGGCCGAGGCAAAGAGGAAGTCACAAAAGCAGCAAAACCAGGGAGCTGGACTGGGGACAGATTGGATTTGTCTTCAGTGTGGAAGAGATTGTCACTCTCGAATCGGCCTCAGCCACACTAGGCGCTGTTCCAAGTCTTCCATACAGAGCACGTTACCGTAGTCTCTCGAGACTGAAGGATGCCTAACTATATTTCTCCCCAAGAAGAAAGCGACTGAGCTCACCACAAGATATCTAATAACCAGCACATTCTTTTAGTTTTAAGGTTAAAGAAGATCTCTTTGTACTGAGGATAATCTGTTGTTATCAGGTATACATGCTGGAGTTGTTCAAAAGCATCTAAACAATGGAAAACAATAATTATTCTGAGTTTCCAAATCAGGAAACAGGAAGTTCAAGAGCCCCTGTTAGGTTGTGTTGGTAAGATACACCCCTGCAAATCATGTAAGTTTGCTCTGGTACTGGGGGTTAAATGTCACAATTTGACACTGGGGACAAGGAAAAGGAACCACAGGAACCAAAAGTTATTGACAGATGAAGCCCCAGTGACAATGAAAACCTGTCCTGGAAATGCTAATGATTAAGAATTCCCTGGAGATCATTCAGATTGAACTCATTAGATTCTGTTTATTCCCCATCCACCCAAGCAAGTAGCCTTTCTGCATTCAGGCGTGGCAGGGTGCAGGTGGTACATTGGTTATCAGGCTGGCTAGGTTTTTGCTTTTCCATTTAGGCA